>NC_137910.1:8733352-8870852 GCF_963457725.1 Sprattus sprattus | reverse complement strand
CCGATCCTAACCCCTGCCCCCACACACGCACACATGCACGCACACTTGCACACACACACACACACACACACACACACACACACACACACACACACACAGTAGTCGCGATTTTACTGCCTCCTCTCACTGTGCACTTGGGGCTAGTGCCCGTTGCTGCTGGTTGTGGACAGATGGCCGATGGGCCCCACTGGCCCTGCAGCTGGGTGTGGTGTGATCCGGCACAGTGCGATCTGGCGTGGGGGAAGTCACACCTTCTCCGGCCTGCCTCTCAGGAGCAGGAGCCACCCAGCGCCATGGCCACTCGCACTAGCTAAGAATAGAACCACACTTGTTGACTGTAAGGTTTTAAGTCCTGTCTGCTTCAAAACACACACACACACACACACACACACATACACACACACACACACGCACACACACACACACACACACACGCAGACACTCACTCTTCCATGCCCTGATCACAGGGACTGATTCAGATTTGGACAAGTTATTTCACCAGTCACAGTGGTAAACTCCCCTTGCAAACTCTTAAAAATATTAAAGCAAGATTTTGAATATCTGTAGTGTCAAACATATTCAGGCAGATTCAACTTAATGTCTTAAAAAGGGCTTAATAAATATGGCATTACACGTATATCAATCAATATGAAACTTAAAACAGAAATTGTTCTGCTTGCTTATCTGTGCCACACTCTTGAATAAACACACCCCCAAGAGAAACAGAAGGCACTTGCTAACTGCTCCCAACTGTGTGCATCAGTGCAGTGGAAGAAAACCACAGCGTCCCTACCATTGTAGGCAGCTCATTTAATCCCCATTGATTGTGTTTGTTTGTGGTATTATGCAGTCACGCCACGTGCCTCCACAAATCTCCCTGAAAATCGTTCCAAATGATAGTGAATCTGAAGACATTAACTAAAGGATGAGAGACGGCGGGAGGGAGTGACAGACCAGAACGGAGAGAATTGTTGCTCGTAGTCAGACGGAGAGAAGGAGAAGAGTAAGGGTAAGAAAGTGTAACCGAGCAAAAGCCCACCGGAGAGAGAGAGAAGCCACAGGAGGACAGCGGAGAGGTGTGGGAGGAAGGGATGAATGAGGGGAATGAAGAAGAGAATGGGGGGAGAAAAAAAAGACAGGGGATGGAGTGATGAGCTCCCCTCTCCCCCACCTTGCCTCGGCACCTCCCCTTCTTCAGTCCCGGTTGCGTAGGAACATGGAGCACGGAACATGGGGCCCGGGCTAACCTGAGGCCTCACACACTCCTCGCTTCATTAGCCTGTGCTCAGCCAGGCAGGGAGAGAAGCAGCACACGCTCAAGTGCAGCTCCCCCCACACACACACACACACACACACACACACACACACACACACACTGCAGCAACAGCAAGACTCACGCCTTTTTCAGCCAGGCTCCCCTCAGTACCCACGGCCTGCAGAGACCACAGAGAGAGGGGGAGAGAGGGAGAGAGAAGAGGAGAGGACAGAGCAGCAGGGTTCATTCATCATTTGCTTTTTATCTCATGCAATCATTCAATCAGCAAGTATTTACATCTTGTATCATAATTTTAATGTTGGGCAAGAAAAAAATCCCCAAATGCCTTTTGGGTGTCTTGAGTAGGCAAATCTGACTATATCAGAATCAGAATCAGAATTATACTATGTATATAATCAACAGCCTGCTCATCTACTTTGGAGGTCAGCTAGGGGGAAGTGTGCACTGGTGTGCAGAAGTGAGCGTGTTGTTGATGGATGGATGGATGTATATATTCATATCCATTCATTCTATCCGGCAGATGTTTTCAGTTGGTGAACTTTGTTCCTTTTTCTTTAACAACTTACAATAATAAAACAGGAATTGTTTTTTGTCCTGGCGCAGAACATATAATCTAAATATGAGTAAACACAGCCATCACTTCACTGGCAAGATTTACGCTCTTACTTTTAAATGCATTCTAAAGCCTAAACGGTAATACATCCCCTTACATTTTCAGTAACGATTCTACACGAACAAACACATACAGTACGCTCATACACGTTTACTCAATGTTCCCATAATGTTCCTGCATAGGCTTGGTGCTAGCCCTAACACACTGAGACAATGGCCTGCCTTCGCATGTTCCCCAGCCTACGCCAGGGCTGATGGTGCCAGATGACATTGCCAGGCACAACATCTCGATTGTCCCCGGAGACAACAGTGTTCTTATGCTGGAGGCTAAAGGGTGGAGGGGGGGTGGGGTTGGGGTTGGGGGTGGGAAGGGTGGTGGTGAGAAGCGACGTGCAAGGGGAGGGTGGTGGTGCAGTGGTGAAGAGGGTCGAGTGCACAAAGTAATCAGTGTTGCCCTGACTGACTGTTGCCATTTAAACTGGGGCTTCAGAGCTCTCGTTTAGGGTAAGACGGCCTCCATGCAACAGCACAACTTGAAAGTACACCACAGGAGTCTGTCATAAGGCAAGATGAGGACACAGTTTATTTTTACCCCTGTCACACCAAAATAGAGCTTGCATTTTAAATGAAGATAAAAGGAGTCTCATCAATGAGTAGACTGTCACCCCCCCCCCCCCCCCCGCCCTTTTTTTCACAGTTGATCTTTTCAGGTAATTGACTTCCAGAGGTGTTCATTTGCCTGCATGGGGGCGGTCATTACTGGTGAAAAAACATAATTTACAGGGGCCATAAACGACTGCAGGATCAATGGGCTAATTTAATCGCCCCTGCAAGGGCTGTATTGTATTGCAGAGCTGTTTGCGAGGGCTTTTGTGAGGGGCACACTCTGGAGCGGTGCCGTTTTAGTGGCCTACTAATGACAAAGGATCATTTGAAAGAAAAATAGCCAAGAGTTTGAAAGACTTTGAAAAAGTTTGAAAGGAGAAAAATAAACCACAGAACTGCACTATGCTCCACATGACAATTTGGGTTGTAAACTAGGGTTAATGGTTGCTGTCGCACTACAGATAAGGAGCGTTAGCTATAATAAAATAATAACACAGTCCGATGCTGTTCATTTAACCCTTAAGCTCTAAGTAAACACGTTCTTGCCAGCTCATTACTAGAAACACACATGACAAGAGTTAACCTTTGGAAATGAATGATACTGCATTTACGGCATGTGTGGTTAAAATTCAACTAGTTTTAAGACTATGAGGCACAGAACGAATCACTCAGGTAGATCCGTGAATGGCATGTCTGGATTGATCAGTGGATGTTTTTGTGTACGATAGACTTTGTCGGATTACACACACACACACACACACACACACACACACACACAAAATGACCCGTCTATATAAAAGCGATATCATGACACACAGACAAGTTAGAAGTGAAAGAATGAAGGAATTTCCTCTCAAACTCAACTATTCATCATTCTTTTATCTCCTTGCACAGAGCTGCTGTCTGAATAGTCTTCAGTGTAAACGTGTCTTTTCCCACCACAGAACCAGTGAAAGTGATAAGCAACAGGTTATGCCTAGCAGCCTAGACGTGTTCAATTTCACACCCTAGTGTTTAAAGCCTGTGAGGCGGGTTTATCGCGCTCTTTTTAATGACGCATACTTACCCAGATCATAGGATCATGATTTTGTTTTCAGGAAAAAAATCTGAGGTGTCGTAAACACATCCCTGTTTATTTGTATTCCGTCTAAGTAGGTCAAATCAATGTGAAATTACCTTTAATAGGATGAATGGCTCACAGTGCCTTCTCTCCAGTCTCCTCTCACAGAGTATTTTATTGCCTTGGCATTGAAAAGGGCCTCTATCAACCTACAGATAAGGGACAACCCGAGCCTGTTGACACAATTCATAAGGCTCCGACACTCACAAAGGCCTGACAAACAAGGTGCTTCTGTAGGCAAACACACTCGACAGCGTTGTTTAATAATGCGCTCGCTCTGTGGGCTGTGGGCCGCCCGGGGATATCAGTCCACTCTCTACCAGGAGCAACAGTGGGGCTGTTGATAGGATGCACTCAAGAGGGTCGGCTCAAACATGGCGATGATCCTGGCTTCCGGTTACTGGACTGACTTTTGGACCATATCCATCGACAAGGATTTGGTTGTTTAGGATGACACCTCTACTAATTCCTCAAGTCAAAATAAAAATGTGTGAAATATCCAGAAGAGAATATCCAGAATCGGACTCATTCAGTACAGGCAGAACGCTCATATGTGTCCTGACATGTCATCACGCTTGGTAGCTTTGAAGCTCTTGCCAGTGGGTAAATGCAAATAGTGCCTGTTTACCCAGTCTGCCAGCCCCAAGACCTTTATCTATGGAAATGGACCCAACCAGTGGAGAAGTGATGACTGCTGGGTGGGTTCCTGGCAGCTATGTGACACATGTGAGCTGTGCTTTCAATTTCCGTACACACTACAACATAGCCACTTGTGATCCCCAAGGGCAGAGGAAACACAATTAGAGCACAGACCTCAGTGTCACAAAAAACCTTCTGCTGTATAGAAACAACATGAATCATACTGTATAGATACAACATTAATCATAGTGAAAAGATACCAAATGAATCACACTGTGAACAAAACAGAAGCATTTCAAGGACTAAATAAAGCAATACCATGGACTTACTCTGTACATCCTTTTAAGACTAGCTATTATTTCGCTGTGTACAATTTGTGCTGAAAATGACATGAATTTAAATTAATTGATTAATTGAGGTAGACTGTTGGGTCTTTCCCTAGTAGTCCAAAGCCCATGATGTCCATTCGATAGAGTAGCTCAGAGCCAAGTGATGCTGAAGACAGCTGATGGGCAATACAACCCTCACCTGTCCTAAAGATGGATGGACAGACAGGTGGTCATGTCCGTGTGCATAGATGTGTACATCTGTATAGGAGTGGCAGGGGTATGCATGCATCACATTGCAAAAACAGGAGCACACATCCCACTTCAAGACAACACACTCGCACACACACACACACACACACACACACACACACACACACACACACACACACACATACACAAACAAAAACCATCCTACCAAACAGAGGCCAGACAATCTTGCAATGCAATCACTTTCACAATCACTCCCTGCTGGGATCTCAGTTTCCCCGCCTGTATGGATGAAGGGATTAAATGGACACTCCTTGTGATTGAAAAAAGTAAGAAAAAGGAAATGGATGACCCACTGCGGGGGCACTTTGTGTTGTGCTCACATAAAGATAAGCCTCTTTATGAAACTCGTTGTTAGTAATCACCACAGAGCATTGGATATATTTACAATGCCAATACCTTATCTGTGAGTGGAAACCTGGTTCTCTGAATGATTGTTTTCATGGAGCAGCTACATTAAAAGGCTGTTTTGATTCAGTAGTTCAAAACCACTGGATAAGGGGGACTCAGTAGTTAAAAGAAGGATGCCAGTTGATGAATGTGTTTGTGAGTGAGTGTGTGTGTGTGTGTGTGGGAGGGGGGGCGGGGGTGGCAGTTGCCAGTGCCTGTGGTCACACTTCAAGAAGGCTTGCAGAGCCAGAAGGCAAACGATAATGAGAGGAGTATCCGGCGAACAAACACAACTTGTCATTAATGAAGTGTTTTACAAGCTTGAAGTGCAGTGTGTGTGCGCGTGTGTATGTGTGCGGTCTCTGGATGTGTGTGTGTTCCTCTATTATGTGCGAGTGTGTCTTATCTAGTGAGCCCGGCCAAAGAGGAGAATATGTGTGTGTGTGTACGATCCCGGGCGCTGGCGCTCCCGTTAAAACAGCCTGATTCATTTTCCGCATCAGAGGGTCTCAGTGGGGTGGCGTCAGCGCAGCCAGTCCAGCTCTGATTTATGGACCATTAAAGCAGCAGGGCACCTGACCACAGCACCACCACAACCCCCCCCCCCCCCCCCCCCCCCACTCACACACACACACACACACACACAAACACTGACCTGCTGACGCGTTGGCCTATAGAGCAGAGGGACTGCTGCCTCAAGGAAAGATGGGCTCTCCTGACAGTGTGCATATTCATTCATTCACTGATTCATTAATTCATCCATTAATTAATTAATTCATTCATTCATTCATTCATTCATTCATTCATTCATTCATTCATTCATTCATTCACTCACTCACTCACTCTGCCTTCATTCATCTCAGCCAAGCAGCACCTACTTGAATTCCACAACACTGTGCATTTTAAGGCTATTCTCCTTCCCTCAGTCGTACAAGAAACAAACAGGTTTCTCCCTCCATGTCTATTTGTCTTCACAATCATGAAAGACAAAACATGTGGTGGAGAGACCATGTCTTTTTTGGAAGCTTGTTCACCTGGATTCCAGTTCTGCTTTGGATCAGGTTGTATCATGGGGGGCAGGCGCGGAGACGATGTCTGTCGTTTTGATGACACCCTGACTACTGTTGCCACGGTGATCACCGTGTCTCGTCCTTCTCCCTCATCTGCTGGCGCTGCAGTTTCATCTCTCTGATGGAATGATCCGAATAGTGACAATGGAAGTGCCTTACACACAATGCGGCGGGCTGGCAGGTACCGCAGTAACGTTGTGGAAGCACTAAACAACTTGAACAGAAGGGAATGAATGGCACAGAGTGAGGGATGAGCTTGTGAATCACAGCACACCTTGACAAGTTTATTACAAATACAGACACACACGCCTATTCATATTCATTCACACACAAACACACCTGGCTCAGTGAGATCAAAGATGAATGTGGTCCTATAAGTAGTTTCATTGACTCATATCCAGGTGAGGGTTGAAATGGACAGACACCTGGGCGCACATGAAGATGTCACACATACCGGCCTGTGCATACAGGCCTCCTGAGAAATTCTTCTACATTTACCTCATGGAGACTGGAATGCCTGGAGCCATACTCATATCTCACATGTGATCTCTGCTGAGGCACTGCCCAGGTCCTGTTTAACCAGTTCAACAACAGAATTTGACTTCAGGTAAAACAGGGTGTGTGCAAACCAGGAAACCCACAACAAAGTGGTAAATGTCAGGCCATTTAATTTGCCACTGACTTTGAGACAACAAGTGAAGACTTAAACATGTATTCAACTTGGAGGACAGTACAGATTATTTAAGAAAACAAAAGGAAATCAGGAGTCAAATTATGTTGGCTAGATACGTTTTTGACTCCAATGGACAGCTGGGTTGGTACAGACGCATATCAGTCTGCTGTTAAAGTGGCGGTTTAGTGTGAAATCACAGATGCGCCACACCAGTTGGGTCAACACATGCGAGAATGTGTGAAGTAGGGGGCAGAAAGATCTCTGTCTCTATCTATCTGTGATGAAGATTTTTTTTGTGATGATTTCGCTGCCCTCACCTTCTTGTTTTGTTTCCCTTCAACACACCTTTGACATTACAAAGCGTGTTTAACAATTTTCAGCAGGAAGATTATGTAAGTTATTCTACGGAGCAAATTGCATGGATAAAACGCTTTTGACGTCACATAGGCCTCAGGCAAGCCGTGTTGTTACTGTAAGTGCACCTTAATGGATTTCCCGCAAAGTGTTGCAAAACCCATGAGATAGTCATTTATTAGTCTGTTATAGCTTTATCCAGTTTTTTTATTTCCAATTCAAAATAGCAATAGTACATGTTGTACCAGACCTTCCCAGTCTAATAAAGCCTGCAAAAGGCATACACAATACATAGGCCAATCCACATTTGTTACACAAATTATTATTTTATAACGTTTCAACACCAGGCTCAACTGAAATATCCTCTACCAGGGGAGAATTTTATAATTGAGCCGTAATGCCGTGCAGTGAACATTTCACCAGTAGTTGTGCTGTGCTGCGGCAGTTGCCAGGGGGATGTAAGAGGGGAGGGGGTTTGATTGGCTGAAGTAGGTCTGTTGCCTTGGCGACGGCGCAGGGTTTGGTAGCGTTGCCGTGCGGCTTGAGCGGCGTGATCTGTTCGCCGCGCGGATGGAGGAAGCAGCTGCTGCTCTCTGATTCAGTCCAAATAGACAGGCATCTAAACGAGAACACATTGGACAGAGAACCTGAATTATATTGCTTCACAGGCACAGCGTGTATGAATGTAAGTACACGTATAAGAGTTTTTCATGTGGTGTTTTGTAGTTAGTAAACCAAACACATTTGTTTTCTTAGTTATCCGTGAATGCTAAGAGGAAAACTGACTCATGACTGACTCACAGTACCGAAGCCAGTTTTATCGTTGTAGCAAGCATGGTAGCCCGTACGGACATTTCCTGCATTCACCTATTCACGACAGTGCCTTGTGGCTGTATCTGAAGATGTAGTAACACTCAGGCATTGTATCTGAGTATGCTGTGTTTTACGTTTGCAGAATAAACAAATGAAATAATAACACTTTTTCGAAGTGCCCATGTGGTTGGTCGGTCGTAGCTAGTTAGCTGTGTTGTTGCTAGCGAAGGAAAACTTCTTTTGTGGTCAGTCGTAGTGGCGGAGATCACGAAAGTGTTGAATCATTTCTGTGTGAGTGTGGCGAACGTACTGTTTGCATTAGTACAATGTATTTGGAACGCTCAGTTACGCTTCGCTACATTTCATGTTTTGTTGCATCAGAGTTCGTAGCATACCCAACGCATTAACTGGTTCGCAAAGCGCAAATGTTTTGAACTGTTTCAGGTCAAATAAATAGACTTTCCCCTAACCGTTTGTTGTTGTGTGCACTAAATTATCAAGGCTTGTCAAGTCATTGTCACTTAGTAACTATGATACTTGGAGTTTTTTAAGTCTTATAAATTGTGCGTCTTGGTTGTATAGTACTTGTCTTACTGTCTGCTATATTTTGCTTCTCGTCTAATCCAACCCCGACAGATGTGTGGTGCATCTGGCGTTATAAAACTGACAATGTAACCAGCTCGGCTGCCCGCTGAAGCTAAACTGGGGCAACTTTGTAGCTAACATGGCCGGTCGGGCAGAAAGGCAAATTTGTGTTGCTGTTTACTTCGCAGGATTTGACTTTATTTACTGAGTTTTTTTGTCACGGGGTTCCACTGAAACGACTTTGATGATCGCTTTTGTATGGTGATTTTAAAGTACGGTTCTTATTCCCTAGAGAAAAACACGTGTTTAGTTTCTTTCGCAAAAGAAAAGGTCAGGGTCTTCGCTTGACTGAGTGCTTATGTTGTGCACAGTTTACCCAAGACATGTATACTTAGAGCTCACATTTGCATGCAGATAGGCTACATGCTCCTCGTTTTTAAATGAACTCGACTTAACTACCCTATATGATTAGGTATTAATAATGGCATGAGTTATGCAATGCTATTAAGCCTAAGGCATTTTGTGTATCACGAAACTGTTTAAACCAAAATTGATGAGCATTAGGAGGTAGATTTAAAAAAAATTGTAATGAAAAGAATGCTTACTATCTCCACTTAACGTCAACTCATTGTCCCAGCTGATATTTCCCCCTCCATGGTTCAGACGAATGACCCTTGACCCGAAGCAATCTGTTACATTGATAACGTTCAACCAAAGCGCAGAAAAGCGGCCCCATTGATGAAACACACACGTTTTAACCCTGAAGTTTCCAAAGCAATGACGACTGGAAGCTGCTGTATAGGCCATACCTTGTTTATATATCTCTTGGACTGTTCAGGACTCTATAGCTAGCCTCAGCTGTTTAAAACAGTCATGAAACCTCTGAAGAGGGAAGATGGACCTCCTCTGTTGTCAGTTGTTGGCTTGTTTACAGCACAGGATGTTATTGAGAAATGTTGCCACTGATTACAATGTTAAGAAGTGGCACCTAGGAACACTATACACGTCATAACATGGCATATTTAAGATACTATTAGCATTACATGTTATATTTAGTATTATATTGCTTCTGTTTGCTCAGTTAAGTTTTTTTTTTACTAATCCACCCCCCACCCCACTGCGTCGACCCCAAAAGGTTTTCTGGTGGATATATAACGGATATATGAACCTCAAAGCACAAAAGGTTAATGTCTGAGTTCACTGGAAAAAACAGAGGAAGAAGTCCTTATGGAATGGATTTACAGGATTGCCCTAGATACAAAGCAATGTGTTTGAATTTAACTGCCTCTCTGTCATTCTGTCGTCTAGTTGGTTTGACAGGGGTGGAGTAGGGTGGGGGAAGGCTAATGGTAGAAGAAATGGCCCCAGTTATCCTGTTTCATTCAACAGATGTTGTTTGCTGACAACTCTGCTCCAGATAAACGGCAAACAGAGGAGAGCAAAGATAATAGAAGAGAAACCCAAATGATCAACCTGTCGTCCCTTTACTGCCAGAAATTCAGGCCCTGGGCAGTCTCTATGTTTGTGTGTTGTATGAAGTCTTAGAACCATCTGCTGGGCTTTTTTGTGTGTGTGTGTGTGTGTGTGTGCATGGCTCCCATGCAAATGCCGTGACACCTCCGGGGTGATTATCTGAACTCATTCCTGGACTCCAAACTCACTCTTATCAGGACTTGGGAGTCATGGGAATTCCACCCTGTGAAGCTCTGTTAACAGCCAGCAGCACGTGCCTCATTGCTGCAGACCTTTAGACCTTTACAACAAAAAAGCTGTCATAAGCAAAGGGGTCACTCCTCCAGAGCTGGAGAGAGAGCAAGGTTAATTGGGTAACCTGCACAGAAGCATTAATTGTGCGATGGTTTTGCCTCACATGCAATATGGTTGGTGCAAGACCCAAAGGTAGAAAGCCTACAGCCGCCCACATCTGGCTGCTCCAGTGCACCTTTGGAAGACACCCTCATCGTCGCCAGTTGAATCACGCCACCACGCGGCTGCCTGGCTAGTCTCTCTCTCTCTCTCTCTCTCTCTCTCTCTCGCTCTCTGTAGTGGTTGGGGAGGAAAGCTAATTGCTTGAGAACCTGGCCACTCAAGGACTCGAGATCACAACGCCTCTCCTCATCCTCTCCCCTCTGAAAGCAGGAGGGGATCAGTGCCCTTTAAAAGCAATTAGCACTTTGGGCTACATGGGGAAGTGTCCACTGGTCAGGATGTGGAGTGAGTGATTTTTGGCCCTCTGGGCTGCCGTAGTGACTGGTGCTGCTGGGGAGGCTGGTCTCAGCCCCTTTTGTGTTGTTGGCATTGAGAAATGAAAAACGCCTCCCGTTTCACTCCAGGGGAAGTGGTGGCGGTGACCTCTCTGACCCCTCTTTGCTTGATTCGTTTAACGGGAAAATCTTGGGGAGAGATTTTTTCCGCCTGCCTCTGCCAACCATCACGTTGACCTCAGATATAATGTGCTCAGCCTACACCTTGTGTATGTGTGTGTGTGTGTGTGTGTGTGTGTGTGTGTGTGTAGGTCAATGTCTCCTCTCGGGAGGAAGAATGTAAACGTTATTTAGGCCATTATTGCATTTCTGTTATTTTGATGACAACAAGTCTTTGTTTGTGTCTTTACGAACTGTCTTGACTGGAAGATGCCCCTTTTGTTTACCTGGTGGTAGTTTTATTTGCCAAACAACGATGTATGGCACCCTGTTTTTGTTTGTTTGTTTTCACGTATTTTTTTGTTTAACATTTGAGAGACAGGAGATTGTGAAAGGATGTGACAAAGTCACCACCTTACTGCAGTCGCACCAGTGTCTAGGTTTTGACAGACAGGCGAGCCACTGGATTGGGGATCATTCTTTTGAAGTCTGATTTCATCACAGAGGTGCCACTCTGCAGAATTCAAACAAAGAAACCTGTCTCTGTCTCTACCACGTTATGGGAGGCAGGAATGGACGTGTCACTTTTTTTTTCATTAAGGAATGAACGTAATAAAGTAATAAATGAATCCTCAGAAAGTAGTTGCTCTGCTTTTGTTCAGGAACCATATTGGTGTTTTTGTGCGCTCCATGTGGATGTGATGGTGCGAGGGTAAGTGGTGTCTCCTGACGTCTCTGCCAGGTTTCTCTGGTGACCGCTCTGAGCCTAAGCTGCAGCCTCTGGTCTGACTCCATCAAGGCCCCAGTGCTCATCTGCTGATATTATCTGGCCTTTGTTGGGAGGTGACTGTTCTTAATGACTGCAGCTGCACACATTTTTCATCGTCTAGCCCCCTCCCCTTCCCTCTGCCCTCATCTCCATTATATAGTTTTTCGCCTAGAGCAACGGACCAGGGGGAGGGACATCCCCATGAGCTTGCAACGCTTCAGTTGTCTTGGTTACGTGACATCAGCGTGCTGTAATTCAATATAGGTGGCTGCGCTCTGAATTTGGTTTGCAAATTTTGTACTGCTCTCACTCTATCCCCCCCCCCCCCCCAACCCCACACTCCATAACCCTTCCCTGCTAAAGAGCACGTGTCATTTTGGACTTGATATTTTCAGTTTTGCTATTCATCATCACAGTACAAGTTGACTGTATCTGTGACTCCTCATTGATTGTTGGTTTGATTTCCTGTGAGTGGTGAGCTCCTCTTTGATCTGTGTTTGTGTGTGTGTTTGTGTGTTTGTGTGTGTGTGTGTGTGTGTGTGTGTGTGTGTGTGTGTGTGTGTGTGTGTGTGTGTGTGTGTGTGTGTGTGTGTGTGTGGTTTATCTGTGTTTTTCTCAGTCACATGGCCCTTTTGTGTAGCAAACGTGAGGAAGGTCAGCTTGTTTGGTGGCGCCCGTGAGTCGACTTCATAGTGTGTTTTTGCATCTCTGAATTGGTCACAGTCCCTGTGCATTGAGCCTCTCTCGCAGCCTGTCACAACTCTGCCCAGAACCCCTCCCATTCCTCTCCCCGCTTTCCCTCCCTTTTTCAAGCGTCCCTCCCCCTGGCTGAGCTCGGCGGAGAGGATTTAAGATGTGCGCTAGCAGCACTCTCACTCGCTCCTATTGTAAGCAATGCTAATGTGACCGTTGGCTTGATTGAGAGAGAGAGAGAGAGAGAGTGTGTGTGTGTGTGTGTGTGTGTGTGTGTGTGTGTGTGTGTGTGTGTGAGAGAGAGAGAGAGGACCTAGACTGCGCCTTATGTCATGGGCAACAATGGCTCTTTGTTTGGTCCACTCTTGGCCGAGTGAACGGGGTTTGTTTAATTGAGATGGCAGTGTGACAGCGGACTGCCCCACTCCCTGGCGTGGGTGAGGTCAGTATGGTAGGGATGTGGAGGAGATCCCTCAGGACATTTTTCCACCAGAAGGTAGATGCTGTGATGTCCAACAAATAACTGCAAAAACAAGCTAAATTGCTGGACTTAACAGGCCTCCTCTGAAGGTGAAGTTATGTAGGTACGCCGTTTTGAGGGACATAGTAGCTGACAGGTCAGGTGTGGCCTTGGGGTGAATGAAGAGAGGGCCTCGATTCCTCATTGCTCAACACATTTAAAATGTTTTGGGGAAATCATATTGTTACTTTGGCCGTGAACAGCCTCTGGAATACCGAGTTGAGTAAGTTTTGTTCAGTTTAACTGATCCTCAATAGAGAGACAGGGCTCAGGGAACTCATTTAGATAGGAAGCCATACAGACATACAGGCGTGTCTAGAAATGATAGCGTCCCCATACACTGTGCATCAAGCGCTCGGCTACAGGCGTCTTCTACACAAGTTTGATGGGATTGGAGCGGGTTGTTGTTGTTGTTGTTGTTGTTGTGAGTGATGTGTTTTGACACGTACTGTGCCTGTATTGAATTGAATTCTGCCCTTAATCCTTAAATCCGGAGCTCTTTCTGAAGAGGCCGCTGGGACTCTTATGTTATTCATATCGCTTGGGTGTTAAAATGCATCAGTATGGGCCGTAGCACAATGCAACACTTGCCTGGCTGACACATGTTTTAGTCAGACGATGAGAGCGGGGAGGATGGAGCAGGTGCGTTGGTGTGTCACGCTCTGATTACCAGGCTTGGGACGTGCTTGACGGTGAAGGTTAAAGTTGGTGGTTTCACAGCTCTGAGGACCTACTTTCCACCTTCTTTAAGTATGTGTGTGTGTGTGTGTGTGTGTGTGTGTGTGTGTGTGTGTGTGTGTGTGGCGCCCAGCTTCTTCTAGTCGAGTGTGTGTGTGTCGGCTGCTCTGCCGTGCTCTTGCTGTGTGTGAGCGGCACCCGTTCAGCCTGGAGAGCTGCTTGTGTCCTAGAAGCACACGGCTCCATGGCTTGCTGCACCCCCAAAACCCTTCATGACCCCTGACCCCAGTGCTGCAAAACCTCGACACTCATGACCCCTCACCCCAGTGCTTTAAAACCTCCACATTCATGACCCAAGGGCCCCAAAACATCTATTCTCAGCTGAGCTCATGTCGGAGAGGCCTATGCTGTGTGGTGTTGTCTTGTGTTTTAGTGTCCTACATGTTTTTGAGCTTGTATTTGTTCTTTTCAGGGGGTAAATGGCGGGGTCCAGTGCTGAGTGGGGCCTATGTGAACATTTCAGAGTCCACTCCCCCATGTATTAGTTGAGTGGGGCCTGTGTGAACATTTCAGAGTCCACATACCCCCCCCCCCCCCATGTGTTAGTTGAGTCTGGAATGCGGCCAGTGGACTCGTCCAGAAAGAAGCTATAGTGGAGAGAGCGAGACAGAAGCTATATTGAGAAGCTATAGTGCTTTTAGGAAGAATTAGCAGAAAATCCCCCCTCTGAGTAAGTGGAGCCTTTTTTGTTGAGGGGCAAGTCTCCTCCTGCTAGTGGTGCGTATGCCAACCAGCTCGCTCATCTCTGTGAGCTGCTTAGAGGCCAACCAGCTCGCTCGTCTCTGTGAGGTGCTAAGAGTGAGGGTTTGCTTGTTGGAAAGAAAGATGGGGAAAGACAAAACAAACACCGGAAAAAAAAAATTTGAACTTCCTCAAAGATAGGCTTGATGTTTCCCCCTGTTTATCAGCCTCTCTGGAACACCCTCTCTCTGCCTCATTGCGCAGAGAGATAAAAGTTAAAACAACAGCTCTTTCTTTTTCTTTTTTGAGCGAAGGGAGAGAGCGCGGGACCTGAATGTAACGTCGGCTCGCTGGCTGTCCTGTTTGCCCACGCTGCAAACGCAGAGGAGATCCATTCCTCACTGTCAGCAGGAGAGCTATTTTAGCGGCGGCTAACTCAAGGGGCTGCTATTAGAAAAATGTGAGGGTGAGGGAAAAACCAGGGCTGGCTGTTGATTATCTGCCTCGTCTCGTGAATAATGAGGCTCCAAATAGTTTTGTCATGAGCCTCGCTCGACCTTCCTGTCCGAGTGTTTGGTGTAGTTGATCAGGCCACAGTTCCCCATTTAGCACCCAACCCTCCCAGTGCATCACATGCAAACCTCCTGCAGTCCTCGTCTTGGGCCAAGGCCCGTTCAGATAGTGCTCGACGGCCCGTTCAGCTGACGCTCGGCGTCGGTTGGCAAGGCCCGCTCAGCTGACGCTCGGTGTCGGGGGGCCTCAGCCGGCTGCCACGTACTGCAGTTCTTCGAAATGGCCAGGCTTATCTGTGTTTGAAGATGCACCAGTCTGGCCCAAGGGTGGTGCTGTGTGTGTGTGGTGGTTGGGGTGGGGGGTGCGTTGCTGCTATATTCAGTCCCTAACTGTGACATCGCGGGGGTGGGGGACGGGGGGGGTGTTTGCGGGGGGAGGGTAACCTTCTCCTCAAGACAGTGTCAGACGACCCAGGAGTGCGTATCTGAGTCTGCCCACTGCAACAACGTTTACATAACTAGTGGAGAGAGAAGAGCGGGCAGAATCTGACCTCACAGGTCAACTGGAGCCAGAGCAGTGTGTTGATCTGGGCCAGAGCTGGGCCAGAGCTGGGCCAGAGCTCACTGTCCACTGCTGGGATGATCCACTTCTCCCGCTGGAATGTGAGTGTGCGCCATTGTTGTCCTGTTGCAGAGGAAGTGTGTTTGTTTCAGGCTGTCTGTGGAGGAGAGTGGGGGAGAATGGCACTTCACTGCAGAGGAAGGCGTCACCTCAGCTTGGTGTGTGTGTGTGTGTGTGTGTGTGTGTGTGTGTGTGTGTGTGTGTGTGTGTGTGTGTGTGTGTGTGTGTGTGTGTGTGTGTGTGTGTGTGTGTGTGTGTGTGTGTGTGTGTGTGTGTGAAGGAGGGCATGAGTCAGAGGTGTGGTTTGTACAGTTTGAAAGTTTACAAATGAGTGTTGCACACTTCGTTAGAATCTCCTACACTAGCCTGACTAGCATGGATAGTCCCGATCTCTCACTGTTTTATCCCTGTGTGTGTGTGTGAGCGCGTCTGTCTCTCCCCCTGTCTCTGTGTGTGTGTGTGCGCGTCTCTCTCTCTGTGCGCGTGTGTGTGTGTCTCCCCCCCGTCCTTGTGTATTGTGTTAGGTCAGGGCTGTTGGGGAGGGTGAAGTGCTCTGCGTATCGCTGGCCTCAGCACTTCTAGGCAGTATTGATCTCTCTCCATTATCTGCTCCCTTTGCAGCCGACTGGAATCACACCCCGTCTGTGAGGAGCCGGGGTCGCCGAGCATTGAGCAGAACGCCCCTGTTATGATAACCTTGTGAGGGCGGGACAACTTTCTGCAGGCTATGCCTCGGGTTGTGTGCTCACTGTCTGCCGTCTCTCTCTCTAACCTGTCTCTCTGTGATTGGATGATCAATGTTATTAACATGCCGCCGCTGCTGCTGCTGTTTTTGTTTTTCTGGCTGTCTTCTAGATGTTGTCGGCGGTTACTTTTCTATCACTTTCATTTTCATATCTCTATGTCTGTCAGTATGTGTCTCATTATTTCTGTCTTTCCCACTGTTGCCCTTGCACTGTTGCACTGTTGCTCATATTGTCTTCTCTTTCTAATTCTCTCCCCCTCACATTCTCATGTCAGTATGTCTATCATTATTTCTCTGTTGTCTCTCTCTGTCTCTCGCTCGCTCTCTCTCTCTCTCTATCTCTCTCTCTCGCTCTCTCTCTCTGTCTCTCTCTCTCTCTCTCTCTCTCTCTCTCTCTCTCTCCCTCTCTCTCCCTCACAATCTCCCCCCCACCCCCCTCTCTCTCTCTCTCTCTCTCTCACACACACTGTGTTATCGGATATGATGGCTCAGCACCTCTTCAGATCCAGTCACTGATTCATTGGCACCATGCTCTAATGAGTTTTAACGTGTTAAATTAAGCTATTAAACCATGTGGGCAACTGTCCTGTTTATGTGTGCTTGAAACTTTTGAAGCGAAGCAGGCCAAAGGTTCATCGTTTCCCTGTTCTTTGTGTTCCCACAACCAACCAAGAGACACCAGATGCAGCAATGCCTGTGCTGGGCTCTCGATAGACAGGGATGCTCTCCTCCTCCTCCCCCCTCCCCCCTCCCTCTTTTGCTCTCTGTCACAAGTAGCCCATTATGGCCCGCCTCTCTGCGCCGGCAGCGGCTTTGATGCCTTTTGATAAGAGCAATGATAATGGCGATAATCATAACAAAGCTGATAATTGACTAGCGGTAATCGCGTAAAAAGCACTTTGCCGTCCTCAGACCGCCGGGTGGTGGCTCCGTCTCCCCCAGCCCTCTTCATGCCGTCGCCTATTCAAATGCGAAGAAGGTGTGTGTGTGTGTGTGTGTGTGTGTGTCTGTCTGTGTGTCTGTGTGTCTGAGTTGAATGGGCAGAGAGAGAGAGAGAGCCCTGTTCTACCCCTGGCTTGACACATGTTAATATGTCCAGGCCTGTGTGGATGAGCCAAGGTGATGGGGTTTTATGTCGTTAATCGGGATTAATATATCCCACACTGGTTGCTTAGCAGCTGCTGGATACACAGGCGGTGCTCATCATATCGTTCATTTGTGTGTGTGTGTGTGTGTGTGTGTTTGTGTGTGTGTGTGTTTGTGTGTTGGTGTCATGTCTAAAGCTCTATAGGCCTGTCACCTATTCTTGCCTGTCTGAGAATATGCCACTCTCAAATATAGCCATTGTCAGACGTTAAGTCATGCCCGTAAACTTGAGCTCAGGCATTTCATCAGGGAGTTGTTCTTCTCTATCAAGACGTGCTGACATGAACAAGCAAGTTCGGTGGAGAAGCTCGACTCGGAGACAGATGATGTCGCTTTCTCTGCACCGGAGTCGCAGCTATGTCTCCCCCTGTGGAAAGAGATTAACTGTTTCTGTGTGTGTGTGTGTGTGTGTGTGTGTGTGTGTGTGTGTGTGTGTGTGTGTTTGTTTGTGTGTGTGTGTCTGTAAGTGTGTGTGTGTGTGTTTGTGTGTGTGTTGTGTGTGTTTGTCTTGGCGCTTTAACGAAATTGGGCAGTTCTGTTGCCGCCTGACATGTCTGATGGCTCCATTTTTCTGAGAGTTATGATTCATCGTAGGCTCAGGACGACTTATTTATTTAAATACTGTTTCCATGACTCCTCTCAGTTCTTGCACTTATTCTCTCTCACTCTCTGTCTCTGTCTCTCTGTCTCTCTCTCTCTTCCTTTCCTCTGCCCCTCTCAGGCCTCAGTGCATTGATTTCAGTGGGCACTCCTTCTTTTAAGGAGAGATGGCAACCTCCCCTCCATCCCCCAAACCCCCGGGGCCAGACCTCCCCTCCATCCCTCTAACCCCCGGGGCCTGCCCTCCTGGAAGCCTCAGGCTCTTCCTGCTCCCTGCCTGAGTGCATGCAGTCCTCTCCTTAGAGCAGTGCCTCGTGCAGTCCTCTCCCAGGTCCTCCTCAGAGCTCTGCCTCATGCAGTCCTCTCCCAGGTCCTCCTCAGAGCTGTGCCTCATGCAGTCCTCCCCTCAGAGCTGTGCCTCATGCAGTCCTCCCCTCAGAGCTGTGCCTTGTGTAGTCCTCTCCCAGGTCCTCCTCAGAGCGGTGCCTCATGCAGTCCTCTCCCAGGTCCTCCTCCGCGCTGTGCCTCTGACTCGCTACCGCTGTAGGACTCAGTCATGCCTTTGGCTGCCGCATACTGTGCTGCTAGGAGACCGTTGTGGGAGGGCACCTGTCTCTCACTTGATCTCTTCCATTTCTCTCCCTCTCTCTCTCTCTCACTGGTAAGCAGTAGGTTATGTCCTTAGCCTGACCCACTTCTGCACCGCTTGAAAGCCAGTGGGGGAAAAAAAGCCCTCCCCAGATTCAGAATGTGTCCATATACCGCCTCCCCCCACCCCCCCGCCCCAATCCAGCCCAGACTGGGACGTCTGGTGCCCATGCTGGGTGTGTCAGTGAGGGGGTGGCCTTGCCTGCCTGTCTGCCCGGGTGGGTGGGTGGGTGGGTGAGCATTCAGGGGGGTGTGGATGCTGATAGTCAGAATGAGGGCAGGGTGGAGGACCCCTCAGCTCGCTCGCTGCCGTCTGTCACTGAGTGTCTGTTTGTTGTTCTCTCTCCCTCCTTCTCTCTCCCTCCTTCCCTCCCTCCCTTTCTCTCACTCTCTCTCTCTCCTTCCCTCCCTTTCTCTCTCTTTCTCTATCCTTCCCTCCCCCCCCTCTCTCTCCCCCCCTCTCTCTTGCTCTCTCTCTTTCGTTCTCTCTCTCTCGCTCTTTCTCTGTCTTGCTCTCTGCTTCCCCCCCTTAATTGAAGTGACAGCATGGTTGTCATGGTGACGTGTAGGGCATAGATTACAGCTTGGTGTGAGCAGACAGGAGGGGCATCTCGCAGTGCTGCCGCTTCATTTGACCATTTCTTTCTCTCCACTCATCCATTTATCTTTCACCCTCTCCTCTCTCTCTCACTCTCGCACTCTCTCTCTCTACATCTCTGTCTCTCTCTCGCTCTCGCTCTCTCTCTCTCTCGCTCTCTCTCCACATCTCTCTCTCTCTCTCTCTCTCTCACTCTCTCTCCACAACTCTCTCTCTCTCTCTGTCTCTCACTCTCTCTCCACATCTCTCTCTGTCTCTCTGTCTCTCTCTCTCTCTCTACATCTCTGTCTCTCTCTCTCTCTCACTCTCTCTCCACATCTCTCTCTCTCTCTCTCTCACTCTCTCTCCACAACTCTCTCTCTCTCTCTCTCTCTCTCTCTCTCTCTCTCTCTCTCTCTCTCTCTCTCTCTCTCTCTCTCTCTCTCTCTCTCTCTCTCTCTCTCTCCTCCCTCTCGCCAGCTCTTCCCCCACCGCTTGAAGTCCATGATTATTTTTACGGCATGTGAGGTAATACAACGGTGTTAGGGGTTGGCTTTGCGCTAACTGAAGTGGGGCATCACTATTTTGACTTCTCTGAAGTAAGTGCAGAGGAACGCCGGTGACTTGCTAAAGAAACCCCCTCCTCCTGTCTTTTGTCTGTAATGACTTAATGGCTTCAAAGTCAGATGAGCCGAAGCTGCCGGCTGCATTCAGACTGTGGAGCTTCCATGTCTATTTGGCCTCATTCATTTCACACCTAGACGGAACCGTGGCAGGTGCGCTGCGTTCTCTTTCTTTCTTTTTCTTTTTTTCTTCTGCTCCTTCAGTCTCTGTGCAGTGGTGGTCTCTCTCTCTCCCTCAGTCTCTGTGCAGTGGAGGTCTCTCTCTCCCTCAGTCTCTGTGCAGTGGAGGTCTCTCTCTCTCCCTCAGTCTCTGTGCAGTGAAGGTCTCTCTCTCTCCCTCAGTCTCTATGCAGTCTCTGTGCAGTGGAGGTCTCTCTCTCTCCCTCAGTCTCTGTGCAGTGAAGGTCTCTTCTCTCCCTCAGTCTCTGTGCAGTGAAGGTCTCTTCTCTCCCTCAGTCTGTGCAGTGGAGGTCTCTCTCTCTCCCTCAGTCTCTATGCAGTCTCTGTGCAGTGAAGGTCTCTTCTCTCCCTCAGTCTCTGTGCAGTGAAGGTCTCTTCTCTCCCTCAGTCTCTATGCAGTCTCTGTGCAGTGAAGGTCTCTTCTCTCCCTCAGTCTCTGTGCAGTGAAGGTCTCTCTCTCTCTCCCTCAGTCTCTGTGCAGTGAAGGTCTCTTCTCTCTCTCAGTTTCTGTGTAGTAGAGGTCTCTCTTCTCTCCCTCAGTCTCTGTGCAGTGAAGGTCTCTCTCCCTCAGTCTCTGTGTAATAGAGCTCTCTCTCTTTCTCCCTCAGTCTCTGTGCAGTGAAGGTCTCCTCTCTCCCTCAGTCTCTATGCAGTGAAGGTCTCTTCTCTCCCTCAGTCTGTGCAGTGGAGGTCTCTCTCTCTCCCTCAGTCTCTATGCAGTCTCTGTGCAGTGAAGGTCTCTCTCCCTCAGTCTCTGTGTAATAGAGCTCTCTCTCTTTCTCCCTCAGTCTCTGTGCAGTGAAGGTCTCTTCTCTCCCTCAGTCTCTGTGCAGTGAAGGTCTCTTCTCTCCCTCAGTCTCTGTGCAGTGAAGGTCTCTTCTCTCCCTCAGTCTCTATGCAGTAGAGGTCTCCTCTCTCCACCCAGAGGCTGCTGCGGCTGACCTCTCTCCTCGTACAGTAGAGAGTGCGAGGCTTGCCTCTGGAAACCCCTTCATTAATGTGAAGCATCCTTCCCCTCTCTCATCTCGCTGCCCTCCCCTCTCGTCTCAGTTATGGCCTCTTGGTTGCAGTGGCTCGTTTCGTGCTCGTCAGAGGCTAACGAGCAGCTGCGCGGAGATTTGAAAGCGAGGTAGGCGGCGATTGAGAGGCCGAGAGAGGGAGTCATCCCGGGCCACTCGAACAGGACCCCTTAAGGAGAGCCTTCTGCTTAAGACTGGAGAGGAGAGGAGAGGAGAGGAGAGGCTTCTCTAATGCTGACGAAGGGGCCGAATATGATGGCTGAGAACTAATGTCACTGTTACTAAGTGGTGTAGGGAGCATTATCCCCTTACTGACTTACCATAGCTAGCCTAAACAATGCAATGTTTTCACAGCCTTGTTAAACACCGTTTAATTTTGCATGTGGTACATTTTAAAACCCATTAACCCATTTTGTCTTCTTTCTCCCCGTCCTTTCTTCTTCTTGTGCTCCTGCAGACCGTCTTGGTTTAATGGGTCCAATCATCGGGATGTCTCCGGATAAGAAAGCCGAGAGCCCTGGGGTGGAGGTGGAGGAGCGAGCGGGGCTGCGGGGCCCGTGGGGAGGCGCGGGTACGCTGCCCGAGGCCGAGTGTGCCTCCAGCCCGCTGGCCACGCGGCTCGACCAGGCGGCGGCCGACGAGGAGCTCACCAACCTCAACTGGCTCCACGAGAACCTGCTGCAGAACTTCACGCTGGGCACGCCAGGCGAGGCCACGCCCGGCGGAGGCAGCCCGCTCTTCGACATCGAGGGCGACCCCGCCGGCCCACTGGCGTCCTCGTCCGCCTCGTCTTCGTCATCGTCGTCATCCTCCACGGGCGCTGGCCGGGGTGCGGAGCGGGACTCCGTGAAGTCCAAGCCCCCCTTCTCGTTCTCGCTGCTCATCTACATGGCCATCGAGCACTCGCCAAGCAAGTCGCTGCCCGTCAAGGACATCTACGGCTGGATCCTCGAGCACTTCCCTTACTTCTCCAGCGCCCCCACTGGCTGGAAGAACTCGGTGCGCCACAACCTGTCCCTCAACAAATGCTTCCGCAAAGTGGAGAAGAGCCTCGGGAAGGTGAGTGGAGCCAGACCCTATTAATTCCCATCCCTCTCTATGAGGAGGGAGAAGAAGAAGAAGAAGAAGGATAGGGGCTTTGGCAGCTACAGTGGCATGCTTGTGATCGGATTCCCTTTCTAAAACCGATTATGGCTTCCACTTCTATTTCTATTGATTGCCACACACCATTGAGTCAAGGCCCCTACTGTAGTCTTATGAGTGTAGAGAGAGAGAACTGGAGAGCTGTGCTGTGGGAAGTGTTTTTGTGACCTTTCCATTGGAAGACATTAGAAGGTCTGTAGGTTTCAAGATGACTCACGTGGTGGTAGTGTAGATGATTCTGTGCTTGTGGTGAGTGAGTATAGTGGGTCGGAGTTGATGTGAGATGGAGGTGACTGTATGAAGGGTTCCGGCTGATCCTTTAAAAGTCTTAAAAGGCTTTGAATTCATTAATTTATCTAAAATTAGGCATAATTGGTATTGAAGTGTCTTAAATCAATCTCTCAAAAGTCATTAAAATGTGAAGACATGGAAAGTAGGAAAGTATTTCTAATATTAATATTTTGTTTGCGGCTAGCATGCTAAGAGCAGAGGCACTGTCTGCTAGCTAGCGA
Organism: Sprattus sprattus; assembly: GCF_963457725.1. Classification (NCBI taxonomy): domain Eukaryota; kingdom Metazoa; phylum Chordata; class Actinopteri; order Clupeiformes; family Clupeidae; genus Sprattus; species Sprattus sprattus. Next base: position 8,848,027 of record NC_137910.1, on the reverse strand, counting down.
GGACATGGGGAATTGCAAATGAAACCGCTGAAACCGGTACCAGTCAATGTATTTGGTCCACTTGCATGGTGATAAGACGGCCTATATCAGCAGGTTTGGATCTCAGATCAGCTTGTTGCGGACGCTAACAAGGACGGGTTTGTTTTCATGTTTGAGGAGAGCCTCAACCAAACCACTAAAACCACACAACTGGATCTGAATATTGGTGCCAAGATCAAGATGATGTTTTTTTTCTTCAATTTTGGTTATTGTAAAGTTGGTCTTAAGTTTCATTCCAAGTGGCATTAAAACATTTCTTACATTTAAATTGCCTAAAGCTGTAGGAACCCTGCGCATAGAATCTTCTGCTGGTGTAGAGGTCGAGAGAGGTCCTGGTCCGTGTAACATTCAAACGTGGCTATTGACAGCAAACACGTGTGTCTTTTTTTGATGGCTTTTTTTGATGACAGTTTGTGGCATAGAAGCATACATTACAGGCAGTTTAAGTTAATCTCAAGCAGAGTTATTTTAGTGTTGACATTTATACTTTTATTTAGTCTTACAGTTTAGTTTTATGATTGCATTAGAGGTTTTAGTTTCATTTTCATTTTGAGGAACTGACTAGTTCTAGTTCTGTTTATATTTACCTTTAATGCTGTCAGGAAAGCCTTGATTTATAGAAACTGAGAAGGTGGAATGGAAAAATGCATGACTCTGAAAATGTATTTATTGAATTCATTGTAGGTCCTTTTTATAAGTCCAGTGTCTCTCTCAAGGAGTCAAACAGAACAGAACAGGACAAAGTGATATAACAACCTTAGTGCAAATCATGGGGGGAAGTGAAAACATCTGATTTGACCTGCAATTCTATTTAGTTCTAGATTGTGTTGCATTGTTTGTTGCAGTTTTTTTTTTAAATTTCAGTTTCAGACATTATTTTGTCACTGCTAGTTTTAGTTTTAGTCTTTGTCAGCTATAATAACCCTGATCCCTGCCTGAACCATCTGCAGTCCTGCTGTTGGAGATGTTAGGGTTGTAGGTGCAGGAGACACTGTCCACATGTTTGCAATGTGCCACTGGTTAGTGTGTGCCACTGGTTAGTGTGTGTCACTGGTGTGTGTGTGCCACTGGTGTGTGTGTGCCACTGGTTAGTGTGTGCCACTGGTGTGTGTGTGTGCCACTGGTTAGTGTGTGCCACTGGTTAGTGTGTGCCACTGGTTAGTGTGTGCCACTGGTGTGTGTGTGCCACTGGTTAGTGTGTGCCACTGGTTAGTGTGTGTGCCACTGGTGTGTGTGTGCGCCACTGGTTAGTGTGTGCCACTGGTTAGTGTGTGCCACTGGTTAGTGTGTGCCAGTGTGGGTCCAGTTGGCCCCTCCACTGCCCTCTCCTCGTCCTAATAAGGCTGGAATCTGGGCAAGGTCAGAGTCCCAGAGGAAACGCAAACACAACCCAGCAAGAGGGCAGTGTTTCTGAGCGGCCACACACACACACACACACACACACACACACAAAACACTGTTTACCCACAAGTGCCGAGAGAGAGACAGAGAGAGAGAACTGTGATAATGAGAAGGCACAAGAGCAGTGGATCAGCAGCGCCCTCGTTGACTGCAGGTGGCTGAAGTCAACCTTGAAAACCGCCAAAGAATAAAAACAAACAGGCACTAGCCCTCCCCCTCTGCAGCTGGCGGGCGGCGCTTCTCACACACACACACACACACACACACACGCCTCTGTGGCTCTGGAGCAGCTCAGCTCTCACTGCTCGTCAGTTTCTCAGCTGTGGAGAACTTTGAACTTGGCCTTTGGCTCATTGAGCAAAGTACAGCTTATCAAAGTTCATGGCTTCTGGTCCCAGGAAACACAACAAGTCACAAGACCTGTGCTCGTGAAGTTGTGTTAGCCCTAGAGAGGGTTCCCTAGACCCGTGCTCGTGAAGTTGTGTTAACCCTAGAGAGGGTTCCCTAGACCCGTGCTCATGAAGTTGTGTTAGCCCTAGAGAGGGTTCCCTAGACCCGTGCTCGTGAAGTTGTGTTAGCCCTAGAGAGGGTTCCCTAGACCCGTGCTCGTGAAGTTGTGTTAGCCCTAGAGAGGGTTCCCTAGACCCGTGCTCGTGAAGTTGTGTTAGCCCTAGAGAGGGTTCCCTAGACCCGTGCTCGTGAAGTTGTGTTAGCCCTAGAGAGGGTTCCCTAGACCCGTGCTCGTGAAGTTGTGTTAGCCCTAGAGAGGGTTCCCTAGACCTGTGCTCTTGAAGTTGTGTTAACCCTAGAGAGGGTTCCCTAGACCTGTGCTCGTGAAGTTGTGTTAACCCTAGAGAGGGTTCCCTAGACCCGTGCTCTTGAAGTTGTGTTAGCCCTAGAGAGGGTTCCCTAGACCCGTGCTCTTGAAGTTGTGTTAACCTAACTCTTCTCCTACTATGGAAAGCAACAACAGCATCTTCAGACATCCCCTGACTCTACTGATCAATATTGATCATAGATCCCTTGTAATATTGATCATTGATTCCTGGTTATAGTGAGTGAGTCCGTCCCCCCTCCCTTAAGCGGTGGACTTCAGAGCCAATAGGACAGGTGGGACATTGTGGACTTCAGAGCCAATAGGACAGGTGGGAGATTGTTGCTGTGGGTTAGGGTTGGCCAGTCATGTAGAGATGGGAGTGGCTAGAATGTTGTAATCGTTTGAGCACCAGTGTTGGTGATACAGCACACACCACACCAGTGTTGGTGATACAGCAGACATCACACCAGTGTTGATACAGCAGACATCACACCAGTGTTGGTACAGCACACACCACACCAGTGTTGGTGATACAGCAGACATCACACCAGTGTTGGTGATACAGCAGACATCACACCAGTGTTGGTGATACAGCAGACATCACACCAGTGTTGGTGATACAGCAGACATCACACCAGTGTTGGTGATACAGCAGACATCACACCAGTGTTGGTGATACAGCACACACCACACCAGTGTTGATACAGCAGACATCACACCAGTGTTGGTACAGCACACACCACACCAGTGTTGGTGATACAGCAGACATCACACCAGTGTTGGTGATACAGCAGACATCACACCAGTGTTGGTGATACAGCAGACATCACACCAGTGTTGGTGATACAGCAGACATCACACCAGTGTTGGTGATACAGCACACACCACACCAGTGTTGGTGATACAGCAGACATCACACCAGTGTTGGTGATACAGCAGACATCACACCAGTGTTGGTGATACAGCAGACATCACACCAGTGTTGGTGATACAGCAGACATCACACCAGTGTTGGTGATACAGCAGACGTCAAAACGTGATTTTCTCCCCCTGAGCTTTCCACAGAAGCAGAGACACGTCTTTTTGAAAAGGCATAAACTGAAACCAGAGCGTTTGTTGGGCTGTTGTGAGCCGGTGAATGCACTCAGACCTGGCACAACACCTAAAACTGAGTCACCGAAAGCACTGGGGGCTGCCGCCGTGACCGACCAGGGGACTGATATTTTCCCAGCCCAGGAGAGGCCAGTGGCTAGCGGTAGCAGCTAGCATCCTCACTGTGCCACGCCGTGCCGCACCACACCGCACCGCGCCGCGTTGCACCGCTCCATCCCAGCCAACCCCATCCGTCTGCCGAGTGAGCAGCGCTGTGGGTTTCAAATGACACTGCCTGGTTTTGGTTGCCGCGGCAACGCTTCCTCCTTCCTGTTTATGAGTCGACTGGTAATCTGAGTCAAGGTTATATTTCTCCCCCCTCTCCAGACACTTATCTCCCTCTCTCTTTCTCTTTCTCTTTCTCTTCCCTCCTCTCTTTTTTTGTTATCTTTAATCCTTCCTCATTCTGTACCGTCTCTGTCCATCTCTTTAACACAAGTCCCTGTCTCTCTTTCCCTTCACGTGTCTTCTCGGTCTGTTTTCCACTCATCCTCCCTCCCTCCCTCTTTCTTCATCTCGAGCTCTACCCCTCCCTTTCTCTCTGTTTCCCTCCCGCAACCTCCCACTCCTCACAGGACTGGAAAAGCACAGAAAGATAAATGATAAGAACACTGCACTCTCTGGCACACACACACACTGCACTCTCTGGCACACACACACACTGCACTCTCTGACACACACACACACACACACACACACACACACACTGCACTCTCTGGCACACACACACACACACACACACACTGCACTCTCTGGCACACACACACACACACACACACACACACACACACACACTGCACTCTCTGGCAAACACACAAACCACAAACAAAAAACACAGTTTCCAACCATAAAACCCTTTTCTTCTGATGAGCATCAGCATATATTTCATGCACATTTGCAACCGAGTACAGCTGCTCCTTTGGTATCGCGCAGTCATACACCGCGTGGATGAAACGCCCCGAACATGCATAACAGTCATACACCGCGTGGATGAAACGCCCCGAACATGCATAACAGTCATACACCGCGTGGATGAAACGCCCCGAACATGCATAACAGTCATACGCCGGTGGATGAAACGCCCCGAACATGCATAACAGTCATACGCCGGTGGATGAAACGCCCCGAACATGCATAACAGTCATACACCGCGTGGATGAAACGCCCCGAACATGCATAACAGTCATACACCGCGTGGATGAAACGCCCCGAACATGCATAACAGTCATACACCACGTGGATGAAACGCCCCGAACATGCATAACAGTCATACACCACGTGGATGAAACGCCCCGAACATGCATAACAGTCATACGCCGGTGGATGAAACGCCCCGAACATGCATAACAGGAGATGCAGTCTAGCCCTCCACCATCTTTTTCCTAAACAGTGGATTGAGTTGAGGCATGACTCCCTGAGCCCCAGGATGAGAACATAAACCTGACCCCCCCACCCACCCCCAGCCTGTGAGGCCTCTTGTCAAACGTAGTGTTTGTCTACGTCTCCGCGCCTAAACCCACACGAATCCAGCGGCTGGGTTTCTCCCACGTCTCGCCCGCTAATGTGACCGCATCATGAGTCACTTGGCTGCTGCCCCTCTGTGTGTATACAGCAGCCAGTCTGCAGTGGCCAACCCCTCTGTGTGTATACAGCAGCTACCCTGCAGTGGCCAACCCCTCTGTGTGTATACAGCAGCTACCCTGCAGTGGCCAACCCCTCTGTGTGTATACAGCAGCCAACCCCTCTGTGTGTATACAGCAGCCAGTCTGCAGCAGCCAACCCCTCTGTGTGTATACAGCAGCCAGTCTGCAGTGGCCAACCCCTCTGTGTGTCTACAGCAGCCAACCCCTCTGTGTGTATACAGCAGCCAGTCTGCAGCAGCCAACCCCTCTGTGTGTATACAGCAGCCACCCTGCAGTGGCCAACCCCTCTGTGTGTATACAGCAGCTACCCTGCAGTGGCCAACCCCTCTGTGTGTATACAGCAGCTACCCTGCAGTGGCCAACCCCTCTGTGTGTATACAGCAGCCAGTCTGCAGTGGCCAACCCCTCTGTGTGTATACAGCAGCCAGTCTGCAGTGGCCAACCCCTCTGTGTGTATACAGCAGCCAGTCTGCAGTGGCCAACCCCTCTGTGTGTATACAGCAGCCAGTCTGCAGTGGCCAACCCCTCTGTGTGTATACAGCAGCCAGTCTGCAGTGGCCAACCCCTCTGTGTGTATACAGCAGCCAGTCTGCAGTGGCCAACCCCTCTGTGTGTATACAGCAGCCAGTCTGCAGTGGCCAACCCCTCTGTGTGTATACAGCAGCCAGTCTGCAGTGGCCAACCCCTCTGTGTGTATACAGCAGCCAACCCCTCTGTGTGTATACAGCATCCAGCCCCTCTGTGTGTATACAGCATCCAGCCCCTCTGTGTGTATACAGCATCCAGCCCCTCTGTGTGTCTACAGCATCCAACCCCTCTGTGTGTATACAGCAGCCACCCTGCAGTGGCCAACCCCACTCACATTGATGCTCCGGCGGGGAAGCTAAGGCTTGTGGTCGTGGTCGTGCTGTAGTCAGCCACCAAAGCCTTTGCCTTGTTCATGAGAGGGGGACATTACTGGCCGTCATCAGCAGTAAGCTGACGGGGTGACGAAAGGGAGACGCTTGAATAGGGGGACATGTGATACGTGACGAAGGGCCTGGCGTGGTTTGAATAGGGGGACATGTGATGAAGGGCCTGTCGTGGTTTGATGATTTACACAGGTGATCATAGTTGGAAATGGAATGCTGTGTTGAAAAGGGAGTGTTGATCGTACTAACCTTATGTCATGTTCATCACATATACCATAAACATAATGTATGCACTCGTATGATACATGCTTTTTAGGTGTATACACGTATGTTTGCAGTTTAGTGTTTAAATGCGCATCATATAGACGTTTGACCAAAACACTAGGGGTGGGAATCTCTTGGCACCTCACGATTCGATTCGAAATCGATTCAGAGGTCAACGATTCGATTTAAAATCGATTATCGATTATCGATTTAAAATCGATTTTGTAATTTAAAAAAAAACTTTTACACATCCATTTTATGTTGAAATGCAAGCTGCATCGACTATTGCATTGCTCATAGAAAGTCAAAATTGTGACCATTAATAGCTTTTACTCTAATAAAGCAAATAGCGAAGGTAATTCATCTGTTGATTTTCTTCAATTTAGACTCTGAGTTGCAAACTCAAATGATTCAATAGTCAAAAAAAAACCGATTATCAATTCTAAACCGATAAAACGATTATCAATCCATTTCGACTTTTAAAACATTTGAGTTTGCTACTTAGAGTCTTTGCTACACTTCCTACTTTGTGTTTGATAATTAAAGAAAATCAACAGATGAATTACCTTCTCTATTTTTTATGAGAGAAAAAGCTTTTCCTTGTCACAATTTTGACTTTCTATGAACAATCCAATAATCGATGCAGCTTGCATTTCAACATAAAATGGATGTGTTGGATGGATGTGTTTTTTTTTTTTTAAATTACAAACTCGATTATGAACTTTTTTGAATCGAGACAGAATCGTTTTAGAGAGAATCGATTAAAATCGAATAATCGATTTTTTTCCCCCACCCCTACAAAACACCTTTCACTTTCACCACATACAAAGCATGAGATCTGCTGACTGCTCTGGTGTATTGGGTTTGAGTCTTTATCAGGGCTTTACCACAATATGAAAATAAATTATTACAACATGCTGTAACTAATGTCTGCTTTGTGTGTGTGTGTGTGTGCGTGTGTGTGTGCTCACTCACTCACTCACTCAGGTGAACGGGAAGGGCTCTCTGTGGTGTGTTGACCCAGAGTACCGGCCCAACCTGATCCAGGCCTTAAAAAAGCAGCACTTCCCTACCGCACACGCCTTCTGTACACCACCCGCCTCCCCGCCCAGGTAAGTCACACACACACACACACACACACACACACACACACACACACACACACACACACACACACACAGGTAAGTCAAACACACACACACACACACACAGGTAAGTCAAACACACACACACACAGACAATCAAATAATACTTAGCCTATTTACACACACCACACAATCAAATAATACTCAGCCTATTTACACAGGAACAACCCAAGAGGTGCCAGTAAATAGCCTCATAGTTAAACCCCTTGAAAAATAAATGCCTTGAGAGCTGTTTGTGTAAGAAAATGCTTTTCTTTGTGTATTCACTGTCCTCAAATACACACACAAACACACACACAGTGTTTGTTCAAACAGGCTGAAATGGTCAAAAGATGTCACAGTGCTGTCTTGACAACAAAGCTGGTGTGTTTTGATCTTTCTCCTCTGTTGCCCTCAAGTGCTCACTCTTTCTCTTTATCTTGCCTGGGTGTGTGTGTGTGTGTGTGTGTGTGTGTGTGTGTGTGTGTGTGTGTTTTTCTGACAGTGCCTCCTCGCCCCCACGCCACCTCCTCCTGCAGGGCTGCTCGCTCAAAGGTGAGTCTCTCCCCTCTCCCTCCTCCTCTCTCTCTCTCTCCCTCCTTCCCTCTCTCCCTCCTCCTTTCTCCCTCCTCCTCTCCTCTTTCCCTCCTCCTCCCCTTTTCTGTCTTCACCTCCCTCTGCTTTCACCTCCTTTTCTTTTTTGTATTCCTTTCTGTCCTCAACCATCTTTACTTTTTATGTTTCCATCTTTTCGTCCTCTGCCTTTCATCTACTCTTTTTTTTATTATTAGTTAGTAGTATTTCTTTCTCTTCCCCTCTCCTCTTCTCCTCCCCTCTCCTCTCCTCCTCCCCTCTCCTTGGCTCAGGTGTTTGGGAGCGCCGGGCCGAAGCTCCCGCTTGCGTTTGCTAATTAAGACACACAGCATGTAGATCCGTGCATCTGTGCCCGTTCTGGAAGCGAGCGCAAGTGGCCTCATTTAGACTGAGCTGCAGATAGAGGAGTATCACCACATAGTTCAGACACATTAACAGTATGCTCAGATCCAGTCACGAGTGCCGTTATCGGCCTGGTAGTTCAGACACATTAACAGTATGCTCAGGTTGGGTTGGGGATTGGGGTGTGGCAGTGGTTGTGTTGATCCATGCATATGATTGTTCATATTTGATTTGTCTTATGTGTTTATGCTGACTGTGAGGTTTTTGTTTGTTTTTCCGTCGGCATTGCAGGTCATGTTTACCAGTGTACACAGCCATGGTGTTCATTCACATATACCATAGAGACACAGAAAGACACACACACACACACACACACACACATAAAAACGCTGCTCATTCACATATACCATACACACACACACACACACACACACACATAAAAACGCTGCTCATGCACATATACCACACACACACACACATACACACTTACACATAACCCTGCTCTTGCACATAAACATACACATACAAACAAACACACACACACAACGCTACTCTCTCCACTGGTAATGTTTCATTTAGTGCACAGGGGGAACGCTGTCTGTCTGTCTCCCTTCCCCACTGCTGCGTTTTCCATCCGTTCACATCGCTGTCTCTCTCTCTCTCTCACTCTCTCTCATCCCCTTACTTTCTCCCCTCTGCTGTAACCTTGACTACGGAGGCTGTGGTGTTCTGCTCTCCACTCTTGTCTTGTTGGCAATGAATAATTCAGGTGCCTTGAAGTGTGGCACACACACACACACTGGCACACAAGCACTCGTACACACATCAAGTATGTCAAAGCCACTATGTATGTTTGTACACTATGGCTGCAACTTCTCCAGATGTACTCGATTCATCTGTTGATTATTATTATCATTTTTTCTTTCTATAAATTGATAAGCTGAATACTTTAAAAAATAAAATCCTATATAATTTAAGATCCTCATGCACACAGCCACACCGCTGCTGAAACCAGTCCTAGCGGAAGCAGGTGACACGGTGCAAAGAATCCAGCCCAATTTCACATTTTGTTATCACACAATTTAGGCTCAGCATCTGTAACAAGATGAAACTCCAAGTTGCTTTCCCATAACTAACGGTCTCCAAGTGCATATAGCATATAAGCAACTTTATTAGCCTTTATGAACCATGGGCAAGCAGCTTATCACTGTCAAATTGGATGTCCATTTGGCTTGTTTGGATCAAAAGTCGAAAGTGTGGGGTAATTACATGAACAATGGGGAATTAGTGATAAAAATGGGGAAGGTTTGAGCTTGAATATCATCAGAAGCAGCAGCTGCAGCTCATCGCATCGCTAATGGTAATGGATTTGGTTTGGAGTCTAAAGCAGCGATGGTTCCTATTCAAACACCTGTAGCAGATGTTCTCCCTAGCTGGTCCCTGTCTGCATTTGACGGCCCTCACAGCAGAGGCCAGGGTTGGGTTGGGTGAAATGATCCTAAATGGTTTGGCTTGCTGGTGTTGCCCCATCATTTTATTTTATTTTATTTTTTTCCACTGTCATTACATCAAAGTGATGTACTCTAGCTACTCCATAGACACACACACACACACACACACACACACACACACACACACACACACACAAACAGCAGAAGCTTGACTCCATGCATGTTCTCTCCTTTTCCAGAATCTGACATTGATGCTGCCACTGCCATGATGCTCTTAAACTCGGCCCCCGGCCACCACTCCGACCGATGTAAGAGAAGCCATCCATTCATTCTTCCTCTTCTCTCTCTCTCTCTCTCTCTCTCTCTGTTCTGACTCTGCCACCTCACCCTCTCTTTTACATGTACCTTCTTGCCTGCATTAAACGCATGCTGCCATGTTCGTCCTTATTTTAACATTGCACATCTTTGTATCCACTTGTTTGTTCTCCAAGTGGCTCCAGACTCTGGCGGTGTGTTGGTTTTGTGTGGTGCTAAAGAGTTTTAAATATAGACGCCTAAGAACGTCACAGTGTCACACCCCCCCCCCCCCCTTTCAGAGAGTAACTGTACGTCACAGTGTCACACACACCCCCCCCCCCCCCCCTCTCAGAGAGTAACTGTACGTCACAGTGTCACACCCCCCCCCCCCCTCTCAGAGAGTAACTGTACGTCACAGTGTCACAGACACCCCCCCTCTCAGAGAGTTACTGTACGTCACAGTGTCACACCCCTCCTCTCAGAGCGTAACTGTACGTCACAGGCCTCTTAGCGTCATAAGTGCCTCATTAAGGCAGCTTTTAGCCTTCATTGCCATAGGTGTTCATTTGGGCCAAGAAGCTGATAAGGTCCTGAGCCAAAAGCAGGCATGCCAGCTCCCACAGCTGATGGCATATATTGATTGGCACCATGGCGCTGTGGTAGGTGCCAGGCTGGCACTCTGTTTCCAGATGATGGATTCATTTCAGTCGAGTCAGGGCTCCAACCAACCACGCTGCCCTTATGTGTAGAGTTCAAGACTGCAGATCATTTGGGTGATTATTTCCAACTTACAGCTGATGCCTCGTCTCTCTGCTCCTTCTCTGCTCCTTCTCTGTCTCTCTGTCTCTGCCCTCTCCTCCCCGTCTCAGGTGGTGCTGACGGTCCGCTGGACCTGTCCCGTCCAGACTCCATGCTGGTGAGCAGCGACCCCAAACAGGACCACAATTACAGCAGCAATCCTGTGCAGCGCTGCTCCTCACCCTCCTCCTCTTCTTCCTCCTCCTCCTCCTCCTCCTCGCTCTCCTCCCTGGACGAGAGCAGCCGGGCCAACCACCACCACCGCCGCCGCCAGCCTCACCGTGCCGGCAGTGAGGGTTTCCATAGCGATGAGGACTCGGAACCGGAGCCGGAGCTGGAGACCGACGCCAAGCAGCAGGGGAGCCCCCTCAGGCGGCCCTCGCCCCCTCCCTCGCTGAAGCCCCCGGCCAGCAAGCGAGCGCGGCGCGAGGCCAAGGCGGAGCTGGACGAGGAGCTGAAGGAGGCGGCCGGCTCCCTGCTGCACCTGGCCGGCATCCGCCCCTGCCTGGAGGCCACCTCCAAACACGCCGCCAAGAGCAAAACACTGGGCAGGAAGTGATGCCTAGAGTGGGCAGGAAGTGAGGCGTAGAGTGTGCGCTCCACCAAACCTTAGTCCTGAAGACGCGGTCTCTTCCCACCATCTACCCCTCTGTGTTTCTATGTTTCTCTCTTATGCCTCTGTCACTTTCACTCCGTGTAAACTCTGTGTCTTGGTGTGCCTCCTCCCTTCTCCTCTGGTCCGTGAATTGTCAATTTTTTTTTTTGAACATTACTAAAAATCAAGAAAGAACGAACAGAACGAATGGAAATAGCCACTCACTCACCTAGCTCCACAACAACAACAACGACGGCAATAGTACCATTCACGCAGGAGAACAAAGCCATACAGGAACTTGTGTGAGGGACCGTAAAAGACATTGACACCTATCCAAGACGTCCCATCTGCTTTTGATGGGTTTCACGTTACCAGAGTTTTAAGGATAGTATTTCTTTTTTGTGCTTTTCATTTTGGTTTCATTTTTCAAAAAAGATGGACATCAAGATGTTGCATGCTTCCTCTTCCAATCGGTGTCCTCTTCCAAGTGAATCTATTTATACAGAGAATGAGTGCATGTCTGTATTATATAAAACTAACTTCTCCTGACCACTGTTCATTTTCCATTACCCAGGCTAAGGAAGAAAAGAGACAAAAAAATGTTTAAAAAAAAGTGAAAAGTGACCACCATTTTTTTTTCTTTCTCCGAAGTGTACTGCCTCACCTCCCCCACATACCCCTAAAATATGAGATGCAATAATTATAATCACAAAAAACCTTTAACCCTCTACTGGTCTGGGTTGAGAATGTCACTGTCCTGGACTGTTGATGTCAGAAAAAAATGTCTCTCTGTGGTATTTTTTTTCTTCTGTTTTTCGCTTTGGATCTACAGCTCCCTTTCGGTGGCTACGGGTCGAGCTCACGGCGGCCAACAATCACAGTGTATCCATGGAGATCACAGTTTATCCATGGAGATCACAGTGTATCCATGGAGATCACAGTGTATCCATGGAGATCACAGTGTATCCATGGAGATCACAGTGTATCCATGGAGATCACAGTGTATCCATGGAGATGGAGATCACAGCGTAACCATGGAGATCACAGTGTATCCATGGAGAGCAGCTCTCAGACACTCAATAGACTTGATGGGCGGGCGGGGTGGGGTGGGGGGGACAGCAGAAACTCTGAATGAACTGCCACTGCATGGAGCCCTCGCTTAGAGGAGTCGGGGACAGAGAGGGCCAATTCTGCCCGCTCCAGCTGAGAAGATCCTTTTCTGCTCTGGGTGGGAATCCCCTGTCTGCCCTCCCTTTCTTTCTCTCTCTCTCTTTTCTCTTCCTGTTGTCACTGTTTCTTCTCAGTTGTTTTTGTGCAGACTGAGACTGATATTCGTGGCAAACCTCTTTTACTTTGGTTTCTGTGTTAAACCTATGCAAAAACAAAAGGCAACCCTGGTAGCTCTTGTTCAAAAAGTATGACCAATTAACCTTCAGTGTGTGTGTGTGTGTGTGTGTGTGTGTGAGAGAGAGAGTTGTGTTTGAATGGGCCAGTGTACAGAGCAGTCCTGGAGCTAGAGTGTGTCTGTGTGTGTGTGTGTGTGTGTGTGTGTGTGTGTGTGTGTGTGTGTGTGTGTGTGTGTGTGTGTGCGTGTGTGAGCTGCATGACCGGCAGCCTGGACCCACATCTCTCTCTGTTAAATATTCAGCTTTTGTTTTAGGGATTTGTTTGCTCATCCAGTTGGGTCAGAATGGAGGTGGTTAAATGACATTGAGATCACTGCCATGGATCACATTTGTGTAGATGAACGTCAGGGGGGGGGGGCAGGAAGGGAACAGGAGTCGTGTCTCTCTGAAGCCAGAAGAGAATGGGAATCTAGTCGTAGAGAAGAGTAGATTGCACGTGTCACAGTGGAGTTGGGTAAAGACAGAGAGGAAGGAACAGCTTCAGAAGGGGGCTGTCTCTCACTCTCATTGGCCTATCCGAGTGCCCATCGGCACAATAGTGTTTAGTGTCAGATAAATTCCAATAGTCGTGGTTTATTTTGTGCCAAGGAGGGCCTTTGGAAATTCATTATTGTTGCCAAAACCTTTTGATTTAGTGCCATGTACATCTTCTCTGAAGGCTTTGTGATTGGTGGATCAAACTTAAGACAACTGTGCACTTGGTGACGAGCTTTAGAGAGCAGGAAGCCACTGGGTCTGAGCTGCTCAGCGGACGGTCTCAGCATGGAGGCCTGAGGTGGTGTTGAACCCTGTTCTTAGGAATCTGTCGCATAGGTTTCTAGGGTGAAGCCAGTTGTCCTGGTAAGGAGAAATTGTACTTTCTCTCAGTATCGCAATGTCTATACTGCCACAGATCAATGGGTTCACTTCGCGTCATTACATTAGGGTTAGTCAGATGCACTGTTGTTTGGGTGGGGGGTGTTCTCAACCCGAACCATTACTGCCAGGCCTCCTGTTTGTGTTAATAAGCGGGTACTCTAGATGATGAATAAAGCTATTGCTTTAAAACTTTTTTCTTTTCTTTTCTTTTTTTTCAGTCATTTGCCAACGTATTCCAATGAATTTATGTGACCTGATCATCCCGAATGTGTGTGTTGGGTCCCAGATGAACTTATTCCAGAAGAGCCTCTGGAATACTCATTATAGCCTAATTTCTAACCATGTTGTAATTTGATGTTATTTAAGTTAAGGCTAGTTTAACTGCCAACTATTAATTTGTCTGTGCTGCCACATTGCAAATGTATGTTTGCAAATCTGCCAACTTCCAGAGAAATCTAAGTTAGCCTGAGTTAATGGGGATGAAGAACGTGCAGTAAGAGAACGCGGGGCTGTGTGAAGAGGGCTTCGCATTCCGTCTGGCCAGTCTTAATGATGGCTTGGTGATGGGATGGAGGTCAGGGTCTTCATGATGGCTTGATGATGTGATGGAGGTTAGGGTTTGTATTTAAGAGAGAGGACCTCATTAGTGTTTTTCTTATAGATGATGACGTAAGGACTCCATTTCCCAGGAAGCATTGCCCCTCACTCATTAATTGCTTTAATTGACCAGTTGATTAAATTAATAAAACAATGCTTTGAGTTAATAAGATACCCATGTACCATTATGAGGATTATGATGACCCTTTCTCACTTGTGTTTGTCATGTTGAACTAACTTGGGCTGCCAATCCAGTATCAGTTTGCGTCTGTTGTCCGGTGTCTGTCAGAGACAGACAAACCCTTGAGTTTTGTATGCTAACCTCTGTTAATAAAATGTTTATAAAGTTTATTTTCGCCAAAGATATGCAATTGCATTATATATGGTATTACTGAATAAAAATGTTCTTGTTTTAAACAAGCTGTTCCTTTGTCTTTGCATGTAATGTTTATGAAACATAATCTAGGTCTTCTTTAAGGACATAATCTAGGTCATATTAAAGAACATAATCTAGGTTTTATTCAAGGACATAATCTAGGTCATATCAAAGGACATAATCTAGGTCATATTTAAGAAAGTCTGTCTCTGGTCATTTTGATGCATCTTGATGTCCACAGTGGCATCTGTAAGGCATGGCTGTCATAGAGCCTGCTCACCATTCCAGATATTCTCTTTTCTTCGAAAGTTTCCCTGTGAAGTTCAACAGTTAATAAAGAACTTCAGACAGGGTTCTTTTTTTTTGGTCAGACACTGGGGGGCTTGAATAGCAATTTGGCATTTACAGCAATATCCTAAACGGTTGTCAATTGCCACCGTTTGTTTGGACATCCAACTATACAAAGGTGTAAGTGTTAACAATTCGTAAGCAAACCATCTATCTCTTAGACACTCCTGAAGTGTGTAAACACGATTGGGCTCTATTAACCTGACCACCAATTATTTTGTGCGTAGACATTAAAGTTAGGGGTTAACTTAAGTTAGAAAAAAAGCCATGCCTTCGTAATATGGTGTGGACGTGGACACTCCAGGCTCGCATCAAATCTGGGCACAGGTCACTCCTTCCGTTTTTCTGAATGGCGCAAGGACGCGGAAGATAAGTTACGGAGGGCTATTTGAGGTGGTGTGCAGTGCGCCACTGCAGCTGCGCCCATGATGGATGTTCCATCACACGTCCAAACAAAGGCCTCCCCTCTCAGCTAATTAGTCAGAGAGGGCCCCTATGCTGACAAAAACATGCGACCCTGAACGTGAGCCTCGTCTCTGCCTAGCCCGGGGGCTCAGTCAGCCTGTCTATTGTTCATTAGCACTGTGTGTCTGGTGCAAACGGGGGCCTCCCCTCTCCCTTTCCCTCCTGACTGCTCCAGCACATCTAGAAATCAGAGCACCCGTCCCCCTGCCTACCCCGCGACCCCCCTCGCTGCCCTGGCAACCACACCACGCCAACAGTTACCAGGCAACCAGACTGGGCTGGATCCCCGGGCTACGTGCTAGTGTGAGAACAAGTGTGTGTAAGTGGATACTGTGCATTGCCGTGTGTCTGCACAAGAAGGTGTGAGTGAGGTTTGGAAGTGAAGGAATGTGAGACATCTTACATATGTTGATATTTTCATGTGTTTTGGCAGAGAGAAAGGATACTACGGCTGTAAATAAGGTTCACACTTTCGCTGGCTGGAGGATTTTGTGGTGAAAAAAAGTTGCAAAAGGTTGTCGAGCATAGCTACATTAGGACTCAAAATGTTTCTATTCTGGTGAACATCTTCACTGTTAACTGCTTTTGGAATTCCTATTCAAACGGAAAACGCTGTCAGTGTGTTGTTTGCACACTTATGTAGTCAACCTGAAATATTAGGTGTCAACTGAATCAGAGAAGAGTTATAGGCCTGAGATTGAATCGTACTTGGCTCTCCCTGGCTACACAAGCAGACGAATTCAGTGGGGAGAACCTCGATCGTTTCGAGCGTGTTGGTAGAACTCTTTCTTGGTCAAAGTGAGACACCTTGTGGCTACAATGATACTGCAACTGTTTTTACTTAGTGGTCAAAACTAAATTGTGGTTACACTAAATTCCCCTTTTCCTTGTACAGAAAAACGAATCTACCAGTCAGAAAAGTAATCATGTTTCTGTATAACTTTATTAAATTGACCATAGAGTGGTTGCATAAAATCGCATATGGGCAGAACCAAAAAAAGATGGTTCAGACATAATTTAGCATGGAAACTGTTAACTGACGTTGCATAACATCCAAAGTTTCAGAGCTAAAGAAACACAGAAATGGAAACGAAACAAACGCAACACATAAAAAAAGAGACAGGAAACAAACACAGAGTTGAGAAACGTTAGTTAATGGTTGCGCTGCCTCTTCTCCTTGAGTTTGGCCTTGTCCTGGGCCTTCTGGCCTTGACCTTTGCCCTCCTGGATCTGGGTTGTGCGTGTCACTGCCGACACGCCGTCCACAAACTTGGTCTTGTAGAGGACGTTGGCATTGGTGAACATGCCATCCTTCAGCGAGACGACAACGAACTGGGAACACAGACACAGGAGAACGCAAGTTTCATTTCATTTTAGGTGAACATAACCAAAAACAGAGATCTCATTTTTGGTTTTGCATAAATACAAGACCCTCCAATTTCAACCAATCTAGTTTATTGTGAATGTAAACAATCAATTAACTTCAAGTCTTAAATCCCAGCTACTGCTATCCTCAAAGGGGTATCTGATTCTTCTTTACATGGATTCTCCTGCTCACCTGGCCTCCTTCCCTGAATGCCAACTAGAATGGCACCTTGCAGTTTGCCATAATACCGTAACCAACCCCCCCTTGTGTTGTTTAATTTTTAATGATACATTCACTTAACGTTACTTGTCCCTGTGATGAAATTGTTTAGCTGAAAGAGTTTAGGGACTTAAAGATAAACCTAATTAAAATTTTAATGTAATAATTTAGAGGTCTATTTGCTGGCACCTGCGAGTGTGTGAAGTGTGTGCGGAGCATCTGTCCGATGTTCTGTGTGTGAGACAGGTCCAGTGCGGCGTCCACCTCGTCCAGGATGTAGATGGGGGCGGGCTTGAACAGCAGCATGGCCAGGATCAGAGACAGGGCCACCAGAGACCTGCAGGGGCGCATTAGCGTTAGCATTCTTCTGACCTTTGACCCTTATAACAGGCCATTAGAGACCTGCAGGGGCGCATTAGCATTAGCATTCTTCTGATCTGTTCTTTGACCCTAAGGTTAGGGTTAGGGTGAACAGTAGCATGGCTAGGAGACCTGCAGGGGCGCATTAGTATTAGCGTTAGCATTAGCATTCTTCTGATCCGTTCTTTGACCCTAATAACAGGCAATTCTTATGGAACATGTTGTTCCTTTAACCATCCAAAGGTTCAGTATAGACACCGTGACTATCATGCTATCATTTGCACAAATAGTTTTAAGAGTCATTCATCTAGACACGAAGAGTTGAACAGTCATTCATGGAGACACAAAGACTTTAAGAGTCATTCATGGAGACTGGTTGACTCACCTCTGTCCTCCACTGAGTTCTGTCAGGTTCTCCTTCCAGGTGTTGCCCAAAGCCACCTTGAACTCCAGGCCGTCCAGAACCCCACGGCCTTCAGGCGGGGCAAGCCGGGCGTCAGAACCAGGCAGCAGGGTGCCGAAGATGGAGCCGAAGTCCTTATTAACCTGTTCATCCAAACAAGAAAAAAATCAGCTAATCAAGCTTCAGTAACACCATAGTGTATCTAGTCCCTACACCAGCTAATCAAGCTTCATTAACACCTCAGAGTGTATCTAGTTCCTACACCAGCTAATCATGCTTCATTAACACCTCAGAGTGTATCTAGTTCCTACACCAGCCAATCAAGCTTCAGTAACACCTCAGAGTGTATCTAGTTCCTACACCAGCTAATCATGCTTCATTAACACCTCAGAGTGTATCTAGTCCCTACACCAGCTAATCATGCTTCATTAACACCTCAGAGTGTATCTAGTTCCTACACCAGCTAATCATGCTTCATTAACACCTTAGAGTGTATCTAGTCCCTACACCAGCCAATCAAGCTTCAGTAACACCTCAGAGTGTATCTAGTTCCTACACCAGCCAATCAAGCTTCAGTAACACCTCAGAGTGTATCTAGTTCCTACACCAGCCAATCAAGCTTCAGTAACACCTCAGAGTGTATCTAGTTCCTACACCAGCCAATCAAGCTTCAGTAACACCTCAGAGTGCATTTAGTCCCTACATTAGACAAGCGGGTTTCAGTAACACCTCAAAGTGTATCTAGTCCCTACAGCCAGTCAGCCAATCAGGCTTCAGTAATGCCGCTGGCAAAGAGTCAGAGCCTCTTCTTGGAAGCATCATGTAGGTGATCAGACACATTGACACACTCGGCCTAAATCCGTCATACCTTTTGCCAGGCCACATTCAGAGCCTCATTCTTCTTCTCATCCAGCTCCTTAATGGTCTCAAGGATCTTGGCCTTGTCATTCTCCACAATTCTCTTCTTTTTCTTAAGGTCGTTGTACTAAAAGGGGCCAAAAGAAAAGAAGCAACTTTCACATAAAACTACAATATTAAAGGCAAAATAACCAAGCTAGTGTTATCCAGGCATTTTAAGGCAGAGTCTTGCTGTGAAAGTTCAGAGAGGTTAGATGAAGACTTGACTATTGCATAACTGCTTTATATAACAATCAACTTGCATGGACATCATGTTTCATGTCGTGTGAAGTGAGGCTGACTTGCGGCTGAACCTTTATGCAGGAGCATTACTAGAACAGACTTCTTCATATATTACTGAAATAGCAAGCATGCAAAAGAGGTCTTCAAAATGAGTTGGCTTTGCTAAGCTGTCAAAATCTGTCTGTTTTAATGCTTTGATCGTGTTACATTGATCTTGAGTGTATTGTATTGACAGTGTCTGTGACCATAAACAATCAGGTAAAATAATAATACTAATAATAATAAAATAATCCTAAAAGTCTTCGTGTGGTCCTCACCCTCTCCTCGGCTTCACTCAGCATGTTCATGGCGCGCCGGTTGACGTTCCTCTCCAGCTTCTCCTTGGTCTCCTCCAGCTTCTTCAGGCGCTGCCCCGCCTCCTTGGGGCTGTTGGACTTGAAGTCGTAGGCGGAGTTGGGCTGGCCGAACAGGTGCCGCTCCGAGGTGATCCACTCGTGCTCCGCCAGCATCCGGGCCACCTGTGAGGACACGTCCGCACTCAGGGGTCAAGGGTCAAAAGCAGAGTAGTGACATCTCCAACCCTTAGTGCTAAAGTAACGCTAGGCTAATATTCCAACAACATGGTCACACCACATACACCAATAAGAGTGGCTTTACCCCAACCTACATGTCGTACCACATACACCAATAAGAGTGGCTTTACCCCAACCTACATGTCGTACCACATACAGCAATAAGAGTGGCTTTACCCCAACCTACATGTCGTACCACATACACCAATAAGAGTGGCTTTACCCCAACCTACATGTCATACCACATACACCAATATTAGCGGTTCTACACAAATAAGAGTGGTTCTACACCAACCTGCATGTACGTAGGAGTACGCATTTCACATCCAAAAGGTGTAATAATGTGTGCTTGTGTGTGCATGTGGTATACATTGGTGTGGTATACATTACTGACCCTGGCCTCTGCGTCTGCGCTGTCCTTCTTGTGTTTGCTGATGTTGTGCTCCAGCTCCTTGATCTTCAGCTGCGCCTCGTTGTTGTGCTCACGCAGGCGGTTGGCCTCGCCCGTCTTGCCCTTGATCTCCCTCTCCTGGCCCAGGATCACCTCCTTCTGCCGGGTCAGCTCCTCCTGCCTCTCCCTCACCGCCTCCTACACACACAGACACACACAGTTTCCCCGTGGAGAAAACAACATTACAACATTACACTCCTGCACAGACACACAGTATCCTCGTAAGGAATACAACATTTAACTCTGCTGCACCGTTGCCTTCCTGACATTGAAGAGTTTTTCTTTGACTTTGTGAGCCCGGATAAACACAATGCTTTTGTTTCCGTATCTTAAAACAATTATCTGCCACCAAATCAAATCAAACTTTATTCATAAGAGGTATGGCGCATTTCATAGGAGGTAACACAATGGGCTTCACTGATAGAAATGGGGGGGGTACACCGTTTCAGCCTTCTTAGGTTCCCTGGCAGAGTATTCCAAAGGCTGGGAGGACAGAAACTAAAAGCTGCCTCTCCATCTATCTTGGTCCTGGCTTTTGGAACAGTTAAGAGTTCAGTGCCTTCAGATAGGAGTTTTAATCTTTCATTCCCTGTTTGAAAATCTCTCCTCTCCTGTCCTTCTAAAAGTCTGCACACCCCACACCATGTGCTCCTCCTGTCTCCGGTCCTGTCCTTCTGGGAGTGTGCAAACCCCACACCATGTGTTCCTTCTGTTGTCTGTACCTTATTGGCTGCGACGGCTTCGGACATGGCCTCGATCTGCTCCTGGACGGCCTTCATGGCCTCATCCACCGCCTCAATCTGCTGCTGGTAGCCAGCCTGCTCCCGCTTCAGGTCCTCCAGCTCAAGGGACACAGTGTCCACCTCCTGCAGAGACAGAGAGAGACAGAGACACAGACAGAGAGACAGACACAGACAGAGAGACAGACAGAGAGAGAGAGAGAGAGAGAGACAGACAGAGAGAGAGAGATGTTGGAAATGTCTTTATTGGGAATATAACATCTCGTTTTCGAGGGGGTCCACAACACAATCAGATTTAAACATACATTAAATGAAAATAAACATAGAAACAACAATAAGACAGGACAAACAAAAACAACACACAACAAACGATCAGCAGAATGAGATGAAGGGAGAACAGAGAAAGTTGAAATGAGAGAACCACACAGCGGTCAGTTAACTGTGGACATGATGGCCCATCAAAGTATTGATTTTCCTTCCCAGGTGCTTTTTCAAGCCCCGGGGCGGAATTCTCCGAGCACCAGATGAATGAAAAGGGAGAAAAGGAGCCAAAGCTGTAAATAACAGCGTGCTAAAGCCATAAACATATACACAAACACACACACACACACACAGCTTTGTGATTTCATCAAAACAAGCTCTTCAGAGCTGGGTCTCCCCCAGCCTACAGTTAGAACTTCACTAAAGACTGAACAGGACCACTTCCTCGGGTGATTTACCAATGCCACTGAAAGCGCTAACAGGAGCAGTATGCCTGGCAATAACCATGGCCTGGGGGAAGACCTGCCAAGAACCAGATCAATATCCCTGTCTCTTCTCCCTGTAGCGCTGTGTGAGCACTGAAGAGGAAGTCTGACTGATGGAGAGGAAGATGAAGTCTGACTGATGGAGAGGAAGACTGACTGATGGAGAGGAAGACTGACTGATGGAGATGAAGTCTGACTGATGAAGATGAAGAGGAAGTCTGACTGATGAAGATGAAGTCTGACTGATGAAGATGAAGAGGAAGTCTGACTGATGAAGATGAAGAGGAAGTCTGACTGATGAAGATGAAGTCTGACTGATGAAGATGAAGAGGAAGTCTGACTGATGAAGATGAAGATGAAGTCTGACTGATGAAGATGAAGTCTGACTGATGAAGATGAAGAGGAAGTCTGACTGATGAAGAGGAAGTCTGACTGATGAAGATGAAGAGGAAGTCTGACTGATGAAGATGAAGTCTGACTGATGAAGATGAAGAGGAAGTCTGACTGATGAAGATGTAGAGGAAGTCTGACTGATGAAGAGGAAGTCTGACTGATGGAGAGGAAGTCTGACTGATGGAGAGGAAGTCTGACTGATGGAGAGGAAGTCTGACTGATGGAGAGGAAGTCTGACTGATGAAGATGAAGAGGAAGTCTGACTGATGAAGATGTAGAGGAAGTCTGACTGATGAAGATGAAGTCTGACTGATGAAGATGAAGAGGAAGTCTGACTGATGAAGATGAAGTCTGACTGATGAAGAGGAAGTGTACCTGCTGCCGCTCTTTGAGCTTCTTGTTGTAGGCGTCCGCTCTGCTCTTGGCCTCGTTCAGCTTCTTCTGGGCGGCCTTCAGCTCCTTCTCCCGCGTGGCCTCCTTGTTCTTCATCTTGTTTTCCAGCACCTTGTACTTCTCCTCGGCCTTCTTCTGGATCTCTTTGGTCTTCTGCAGAGTGGCCTCGCTGTCCTCTGAAGAAGAACAAACACGGCGAGGGCCATTCAGTGCCAATTCATCACATTTAAGGCCATTTGTATGCCTTACCATCTCAATTGTTTTTAAATGAAAAAGGTCTATAAAGTATTGTGTGCCCAATATTACATAGATGAGATTCTAATTCTTTTCAAAGTAGTTATTTAAGGGCACATCATTGCAGTGAGGTCTGGATGCGTAAGACTTCAAGGATCAATTACCCCAGAAGAGAAAGGGTTTCAAAGCTATGGCTCTGTCTGTCATAATACTACTTAAATGATGAAGGGTAACAGATTAGACTACTTAGACTCAGATCAGATTAGTGTGCCATGGAATGTCCCGTTTGGGAGGATTACAAGACAGGATTACAACAGAGTGTGGGGCTGGGTGTGTGTACCGATGGTCTTCTGGAGAGCGTCCAGCTCCTCCTGCTGCTGGTGGAAGGAGCTTTGCTGAAGTTTGGTCTCCAGGATCTGCGCCTCCTCGGTCTTCAGGTCCAGCTGCTGCTTCAGGTGACGATACCTGCAGGGCAGAGGGAGGCATTGAGAAACATAGAGGACGGCAGGGCAGGGCAGGGCAGGGCAGACAGCACCAAATAAGAACCAACTGAAGACAATAGAACATTAAGGCACCCCTTTCCAGCTGCTGAAGAGGTCAGCAGTCTCAAATCCATAAATATGAACGCTAATGATATTCTTACAGATGGATTTATATTAGGACTTTATCTTGATCATCCTTCATTGCTTCCACTACAGTTGGATCTAAACAGTAGTTGGAGCAGAGCTCACTTCTCTGCGGTAGCCCTGAGGCCACCCATCTCCTTCTCCAAACTGCTCAGCTCAGCCTCTTTAGCCGTCAGTTGGTCCTGGACGTCCTTCACCTCAGCCAGTTTGGACAGCACTGAGGCCGTCTGGGCCCGCGCGCCTGAAACACATCATCAGATGCAGTTAGGAGACCGAGAGAGGGTTAGGGTGAGGGTAAGAGCTAGCACTGAGGCCATCTGAGGCGCCGCTCCTGAAACACATCATCAGCTTCTGTTAGAAGACAGAGAGAGCACCGAAACACAAGTCCCGCTCTCAAAGTGTAATGTGTTTTGTGTGTAAGCACTTCCTAAGTGCCATCGTTCACCTATTCAGTGGAAACCTCTGAGTGTGTATCATCTTTTCAGAGTGAATAATTCAACACGGCATTATGTGCTGCTAGACGCTAATAGCTGACAGGCTCCATTTACACGGCTCCAGGTAACGCTCAACATAATGAGAGGAAAATAGTGACAGGATCTCAAACTGTGTGTTGTGTCTGAATTTGGGGAGCTTGTTGCCGCACCTCCGGTCAGTGTTCCCTGTGGGTCGAAGACGTCGCCTCCGAGGGTCACTGTCTTGGTGCTGACGCGCTTATCAAAGGCCACCCTCTTGGCGTTGTCCAGAGTATCGCAGACCAGCGTGGTGCCAAAGACGTACTCCATGGCCTTCTGCAGCTCAGACTCGTAGCCCACGAGGGACAGCGCTGTGTGAACATTATCTGGGCCCACCTGAAGCCAAACACATCCAGTGTTAAGAAAACAAGCCATTCTGGTGGAGGCAGAAATGTACCAAGACCTTATAAAAAAGACTATATTTTGTTGACTATAGAAGGCGCATGCTTATTCAGGACTGCATTAATTGACTGTTATTGTTATTATGAACATTACCAGGTCCTTTGCATTTCTCACAACGTTGTCGTTCAGAGTCCTGGCTGATATTTTGTTGAGGGGAATAATTGTGTAGCGGCGCTTCAGTTCACCCTTTTCCAGAAGTTTCTTGCCAGTGACCTAAAAGGGGAAGATTCACCCGTGTGTTCATTGTTTACGTTGGACTGTTGCACTGATAGGGTATACAAGTGACATGATTATGAGGAACTAACTATGAGAATCAGCTGTTAGGTCTTAGTATGACATTAAAGCTATATTGCCTTCCGAACACATTTTAGGAATGTTATTCTACAACAGGTATGAAATGGATGCTATGTTATCTGCATCATAAGCTGTCAGATGTTCTGATGAAACGGTCATGTTTTAATCACGTATCACTAAGGCCATGCAGAGCCCAGTTCACTTTTGACTTGAGAAAGATATGGAGTTGAAATGAGGTTATAATGGTGTTGATACTGAGTTGATATGGAGTTGAAATGGAGTTGATATGGATTATTAAAAGACTGACCTCATTGTCTACTACCACATTGTAAAGCCTGCCTCCAGCCACCACCTCCAGGGCCGTGGCAGTGGATACGTCCCTGACAGAGAACAGGCTGGCCACCAGACCCTTCACCTTCTTCCTGTCCCAACTCCTCTCAGGATCCCTGTACAACACAGGCATGATCAAGACACGCTCAATCAATCATAGACACGATAAAGACACACTCAATCAATCACAGACACGCTCAACAGACAGACATGATCAAGACACGCTCAACCAACACAGTCATGGTCGTGTGCTCAACCAACTGAACGCCCACTGATGCAACTCTGAACGTGATGCAAAGTCGACTTGCAGTACTGCATTGATGGAATATTTACCCTGAACAATAAAAAGAACTACAGACTACAGACTTACGTATACTCAAAGCGGAGGTTTGGGAACTGGCCCATCAGAGTCTCGTAGGTCTCCCTCAGGCGGAGGACTTCTTTTGACAGCTGCCTCTTCCTTTCAATCAGACCCTCCTCTTTGCCGTCTGTGCCGATGACAGAATCAGTAAGCAATTCATAATGTATTGATTTCAATTCAAACTTTGTATTGCTTTTCAATTCACCGGTGGACATTGCTGCTGTAAGTAAATCCTTTTCATCCTTTAGTGTTAAAGCTAGTATATGACGTTGTGCTTCATCGTTACAGCTGGCTGCCATTCTTGCCAGGGTCAAACCTCTAGTCTTATGTTGTTAGTATATTATCATGGTAAAGGACTTATTTTATCATGGTAATTATTTAAAGGCCTTATTTCCATATGACAGGCATTGAACAGGGTTTATGCAGACCTTCATAGTTGAGCTTTTTCATTTCAGCATCAAGCTTGTCCTTGCATTTCTTAACGGCCTCAAACGCATCCTGGTCGTTCTTGTATCCGCTGTCCATCTTCTTCACCTGGGCCTGCTTGGTCTTCAGCTCCTGCTGCGCGTGCTTCAGTCGCATTTGGGCCTGAACATGGACACAACACACAAGAGACGAGCAACGAACAAGAGCAACAACAATTAGCATTAAAGATCTCTTGGCTCAACGCACAAGTAATAATAATAATATAATAATAATTCATTTTATTTTAACGCACTTTTCATTCAGAAGAATCTCTTGAGTGCCTACATATTAAAAAACGAATTATAATAATACAATAAAATAAAAAATTAGTTAACATAAGCATAATAGAAAACGTAGTGGTGTAGACCAAATACACCAAACATGTATGAAAGCAGCTTTTCTTCTCCGCTTCTCACTCGAGCCTCTGCTGCCATGTAATAGAAAGGCAGTGTCTGTAACGTATGGACTAAATAAGCCTCATTGACAGCAGCACCAGTACCACACCTGTTTGGCCTCGGTGTCTGATTTGC
Organism: Sprattus sprattus; assembly: GCF_963457725.1. Taxonomy (NCBI): domain Eukaryota; kingdom Metazoa; phylum Chordata; class Actinopteri; order Clupeiformes; family Clupeidae; genus Sprattus; species Sprattus sprattus. The sequence continues at coordinate 8,822,012 of NC_137910.1, read as the reverse complement.
TGATGTCGTTCTTGCAGGCCATCATCTGACCCTGCAGCGTGGCCTCCTCGCCGTCCTCATTGGTGGAGAGGCCTGCGGAGACGGCGCGGAAGTGCTGCTGGGCCGCCTCCAGCGCCTCGGCGTCCTTATGACCCTCCTCCGTCACCGCCCGAAGCCCCTCCGTCGCCTTGGAGACCTCTGCCTCCTTGGAGCCAAGCACCTTTTTGTCCTGTGAGTGTGAGGGAGTGGCAGAGGTACACGTTAAACACTCGAGGGAGCGAGTGTGAGGGATTGGCAGAGGTACACCTTAACCACTCGAGGGAGCCTGGGCATCTAGCAATTACCACAAATCAATAAGTTGCTTCAACTGAATGCCTTTTCACATATAGAAATGATAATGACACTTATTGAACCTGGCAAGATACTGCTGCCAAAGTGCTTGATGTTATGGGCTCACTTTTACACCCAACTCAACTTGGCATCACAGCCACAAGAGTCTGAAGGATGGATTTTATTGGCATTATACAAACTCAAATGGAAATTAAATGGGATTGACTTGACAAAGTGAGAGGAAGCTAACATCTGAGGGCCAGAGACACATGTGAGGACTGGACTGGCCTCTGACCCCTGGCCTTTGACCCCTCACCTCTTCCATGTTCTTCACCAGGTCCTTCCGCTTCTTGGTCTCGTCCTTGAGGTTCTGCTTCTTCATGTCTAGTGCACTCTGGGCCTTGGCGTCGACCCTTTGCACATCCGCCAGTTTGTCCTCAAGAGATTTCAGGATGCCACCCAGCTCCTGAGAGTACAAAGAAAAACCCACATCAGTCTACATCCCCACTCATTAGACAAACATGGTCAGACACAACCCAGTCCCTCACACCCTCGTCTCTTAGACGTCTGAAGCAGCTCACTTTGTGGAAGTATGAATCTCTGGAGTAAATTCACAGGATGCACAGCACCCAGTCTCCCTCACCTGATCTCAGGAGTAAGATCACAGGATGCACAGCACCTAGTCACTCTCACCTTATCTCTGGAGTAAGTTCACAGGATGCACAGCACCTAGTCACTCTCACCTTATCTCTGGAGTAAGTTCACAGGATGCACAGCGCCTAGTCTCCCTCACCTTATCTCGTCGCCTCTCCAGCTCCTGGATCTCCAAGGAGAGTGCCTTGACTTTGCTCTCGTTCTCCAGCATGCTCTCCTTCAGTTCCCCGATGGCCCCCTGCATCCCCTGCAGGTCCTCCGCCGACTTCAGCTTGGTCTCCTCAGCGCACACAAACTGGTAGGCCACATAGAGCCTGCTCAGGTGCTCGATCTCTCGCATGAGTTTCTGGTACTCAAGGTATGAGGATCTTTCCTGAGAAGAGGTTCAGAAAAGAGGTGTAAAAGTTTGTCATCCAGCCATTAATAGTTTATTGCAATACTTTGCGGTGTGTTCATGTTTGAGGATTCAAAATAAATAAGTGACTGGAGAAACACAATGATTTCTTACCTCCTTCAGTTTCTGCATTGCTGGGGTAATCTCCTCATCCAAGATCTGATGGACACACAATCAAATACCAAATTAAGAGCATAAATTGATGCAATGCATTTATAGTTATAAATAATGCAGATTTGAAAAGTGTAAATAAAAATCTCTATTGCCAACAGCAGATTCAGTAGCAAACACACCGTCTGAATCTCCTTCAGCTTGGCCTCTTTCTTCTCAATGGTTTTCTGTGCACTGATCTTCTTGCATTCGTACATCCGTGTGCCAGCCGCCTCCTCAATCATGGCAAGAATCTAACAACAAAGTAAATCCATTTTAGATGATTGGTGAGTCCTGGTCATCCATCATTGACCACTACAGAAAGGTGAGGGCATGACTCACTTCAGGTGGCTTCATGTTCAGCACCTTAGTGATCCTCCCCTGTGGAAAGAGATATAACATTACTATAACGTTTATCAGCGAACAGAGGTGGTAAAATAAGGAGTTCCTGTTAGGGATTCATATCTTGCCTGCATGATGAGAAAATGCGGGTTGTTCACGTTGAGGCCGACGGAGCAAAACAGATCCTGAACTCGAGTATTGTTGGCGTTCACCCCATTGATGAGATATTTGTTCCTTCCACCGATTACCACCTACGGTACATAACGCAGTCACTAACTCACTCCATCTAATGGATGTTGACTGGCATTTAAGTAACAGCATAGATACATGCTAAATATCGTAAGAGACTAGCCTTACCTGTCTGGTTATGGTGATTTCATCATGCGTCTCGAATCCAAGAGGACTCTGTTTTTTGTCAGAGTTGTCAAAAGTGATTGAAACAGTGGCTTTCGTGATGCCAGCCAGTCCATTCTTGTACACCAGATCTTGAAGGTTGGTCGCCCTCACCTAAAACCGGCGTTTCAAATATTTTGAAATGACCCTTTATTGAAGGTTTTTACAACTTTTACTATCGCCAGAAAGATAGGTTATTGCAGTTACAATAAAACTACAATAACTCACCTTGTTGATTAACACTGTCTGATAAGTTAAATTACGGAAGTCACTAAGTGGCTAGTGAGATGACAATGACAAGCGAATAATGCAGCTAGCAACATCGTTACCTAACTTTAGCTTCCCAGGAGCTAACTTAGTTAACGCATTGACAGACTACAGTGTAACAGCAGCAAACAACTTACCTGAGATAAATTGGATATTCCAAGGAGAAAGCATATGGAGTCCAAAATGTTAGATTTCCCGCTGCCGTTCAATCCAGTGATTGCATTAAAAAGTGGATCAAATCCGTTGATTTCTGTCCTCTCCGCGTAGGACTTGAAACCCTCTAAAATAATGGATTTTATGTGCATTTTGACGCGAGCTTTCTTGGTGGGCTTTCGATTCCTTATAACTCACCAAACACAAGTTAAACCTTTCGTCTGGATCCTGAAAAAAATATATTATCAAAAGACAATACTCTCATCACACTTTTGTACCAACCACGTAAACAAGCCCATACGCGAACTGTTTGAAATTAAATTTTGGCGCCAGGCATGGAGTGTCTTCTTGCGGTCCTATCTGCGCCTGTTTTAAATTTGGGTCTTATCAGTAAACGTCACGAATTTCAAAAAATATTTCCGCATTAAATGTATATGATTTTAACCCGGAACCTCATACAACGCTGTCAGTTGTGACTTTCAGAACTGTTACATTTCAAAAAGACGTTATTTTTAAGCAGGACAGTTTGTCCAAGAAAAGGGGGCTTGATTGGCAAAACAGTGCTCAAGACTGCCACCTGTGGAGGGTCTGTCAAAAAATAGAAGAGCATTCTGTGTTTGTAGTAAAATGAAAACAGTGATTTAACCCCAATAAATATGACTTAGGGTACGTGCATTAAGTTTAATTAATTTGGAGTTGTTCACGTTGTATTGCCGTTTACCTGGGCAGTCCTAAGAATATCTGATGCTGAGCATTTAATACATTACAAGTCAGGTCAAGTCTTTTATTGTCAGATACACAGAACAACAGAGTCGGACTGGGTACTGAAATGATTAGGACAGGACACCATACCACACTACCATAACCTAACAACAAGACATAACATAACATATAAACATAAAAACATATAAGTACTCCAACATGATATAACATAACATAACTTAACAATAAGTATGAACATAAGATAAACATATGAAAAGACAGGGTAGTAGACCTACTAGATAAACAATAAATATACAATATAGACATAAATACACATACTAAGCAGATACTAAACAGATAAACATACCTAAAGTGATGAGAGTGCATTATTGTTCATTTAGGAGTCTGATGGCCTTAGGGTAGAAACTGTTCTCCAGTCTGCGGGTGCGAGACCGGATACTTCGGAACTGCCTACCAGAAGGCAGCAGGGTGAACAGTCTGAAGGATGGGTGGTGACAGTCTTTTAGGATCCTGCCAGCTCCTCGGAGGCTTCTTGTGTGGTAAATGTCCTGAAGGGAAGGGAGTTTCCTGCCGATGATGAACTCAGCTGATCTGACCACACTGCGTAGGGCCTTACGGTCCATGGCTGTGCAGCTCCCAAACCACACTGAGATCCTACCAGTCAAGATGCTTTCTATAGTGCATCTATAGAAGTTGGTGAGGATGTCTGGATTCATGCCAAACTTCCTGAGTCTCCTCAGGAAGAAGATATTACAACGGATGTATTTTTATTTGTATTGAATACAGTTACAAATTGATACAAATTGACAGGGCAGTAGGCCTATACATTGAAATAAGAGTACATACTTTATGGAAGCAACATGCTGTATAAAAAGTGTGGATACAAGTAATCAAATATGTACAGGGTAGCCAATGTGTGATTTCATGTAGCTGATATGTGTATAAGCAGAATGAGGAGATAAAACAAAGACGGGGGACCAGTGGGTTTTCAGTCAGCACCAGAACAGTGGACATACCACATGGTGAGAATGTTTGTTAGGGCGCTCTCAATAAAGTAAAGCTGACCAGAATATGCCATGACAGATAGAGATATGAAGACATTAGGTGTGTCATGCTATCTGGAACATAAGCATCTGCTGTGGCTTCACAATGTTTTAATCTTTTGTGTAATACGACAAGTTTGAATAGTGTGTAGGGGAGAGAAAAGTAAAACGTTTAAAAATGACAACTCAAGAACTTGGTGACAATATCAAAGTTCCAGTGGTCACATTTTCAATAGATATGTTGCACTTTCTGGACATTGACATGTGGCTAATACATAGATATTATTTTATAATTAATAACAACACTTTTTGACAGTGTAAAAATACAGCAATGTCCAGTGTCCCAGTCAAGGGGGAAGGTTTGAACACTGTATAATGCTAATATGAGTTCCTGCTCCAGACGTGACACCTTTTCAACAATGGTGATGCACTGGAAACATTAACCAGCAGGACACATGGAGAGCCACACAAGGTTTAAAGCATAAAAGCAGATTCTTGTTAACACTACGCAATCTCCATAATCGAAGTAATTGTTGCTAGATTGGATGTAGTTCTGGTCAAAGTTCTTTAAAGTGAGAGGGGACTGGCAATGTGAGCTGCTCAGGGCCACCAGAGAGCGGGCTAGAGAGTACTTTGCAGCACAGCTGACTGCCCGAACAAAACGAATGGTAGTGAAATGCATCAGGAAGCACGGGTCATCCTACAAAGAAAGAAGGAGGAGGAAGACATGTACATTTGATGGGTGTGATTTGATGTTTTATTTTTGTACTTTTTGTGTGAAGTGGTTGCAGTTCGATCAGGCTTACTCAACATATGTGGACACCACAGACAGAAAGACAGACATACAGACAAACACACAGTCAGACAGATAGATAGATATATTTAGGCTCTCACTATTTCAGGATTTCGTCCATCAAGCAGGGCAAGATCCTGCAAATGCCACACCTCAATTTTCTTGTAGGAGTCCAATAAAAAAGACTGTTTCGTCTTTTTTGTGTGAGATGTCTGACGCTTCCGGCATTGCACCACAGACAGCTGGACCTCCTTGTTCTTCGACACTTACAGCCACCATACAACAAAGACTTGTATTATCTTTTTTTTTTAAACATATGAACAGTATGGATATATTTACTCTATCATTGTTCTAAAAAGGTAATGCTGAATAAACCACATCCAACAATTTCAGCCAATTATTCAAATTTTCTAATAAACCTTTGTCATTTTGCTTTTACAATAGTTAGTCATCTTGGGCACTGACTGCCTTAATCATTAGCACTCAAAATGAAAATAATAATTTACCTGAGACACAGAGGAAATGCCTGCACTGCACGGGCTCCTCGATCTCTATGAAGTCTTTCAACGTCTGTCCCTCTGGCCAGAACAACCGTTTTTGCAACTCCTCTTTCAACAGCGATGACATGTTTCAATGAAAAAGGATAAGACACAACAAACCAAAAAAGGGACAATTACATGAAGACACAGCTGCTCCTGAGTCAGGGTCTTTTTTTGTGGTGGTTCTCTTTCTGTCTTCCTCTCTCTTTTTCTCTCACTCTCTTTCCTCCTCTTTGTCTCTGTCCTTCTCTCTCTCTCTCTCTCTCTCTCTCTCTCTCTCTCTCTCTCTCATTATTCATGAATATTCATTACATTTCCCCAGAGGACAAGGAAAGAACTTTGGCAATCAAACTTTTCTTCCATCTTATACAGCAATATTGCAGCTTCAATTAGGGACCATTAAAATCATTTTGGGCATGACAGGATACAAATAGATTTGACCTCCATTAAGCATTTTAGTGCCATTAGCCTGCTTTTTGTGAGTGAAATTCAAGACAACAGAAGCCAGTGCACGTGAATGTGTTTACAGGATGCACTGTAGCTTCACACCAGAGAACATTACTTCATTGAAAGTACAGTATATATGGAGGAACTTTGACACCATTATTCAATTCTCCACTCTGCTGTCACCTAATTCAATATCTGCTTTCAAAGTATAGTGAGAGCACTTTGGATTTAATGTGTTTCACCTGAATGCGGATGTGTGTTTCATCTTTGCTTTCCATAAAACATCTGAATGCATCACATGACTTTATCAAACAGGCTTACATGGCACCTTCCCATTTCGTATTATGAAACCTCATTTGTCTAGAAGTAATAGAAGTGGCTATTGTGTGTGTATGGTTGATATTGAAGACTCTGTGATCAATAGCCTCATACAGGTGTGGTTCACGTTGACAACAAATCAATGTCTGAGGCTAAGGAGTTATTTGTTTGGGATTGTGATGCAGATTGAGAGGAGGTAATTTCCTAGTTAATGCACGTATAATGGAGAGGGATTGAAATATCCAATTAGATGATTCATAGGACCCAAAACGATTTAATGAATGTACTTAAATTGTAAAACAAAAGTTGTTCTTATTTTGTATCTTAGATTACATTTGATCTGTAATCTAATATTATTATATTATACCTGTTGCCATAACAGAATTTCAGAATTCAACAATCACTTTGGAATTATGGAGGTAATGGCATAATTTAGAAGTAAACAAATATCTCTCTAAAGTAATTCACTACATTGCTACACAAGTGAATCTGAGGAACTGAAATAACTTTTGGGGACAATGCAGGTGAGATTGAATTTAGACAAAATGATACGTTTGTGTAGGACAAACAATGAGAGAATAAAATGGCTTGCCAATATTTGTTTTAATAACATAGAAGACAAAATGGTAATAGCCTACCTTTTGTTGTGAATCATCCCTGACAATGGACTGTTCCTTAACCATGTGACACTAAAATGTTGTTTTTGATATAACCAACTGAAGCTGAATAAAGAAAAGGGGAAAGAACATTTTACAACCCTTTCCAAAGAACCAACAAACGAACATGAATATCTTGACCCAGTGGAAGATAATCTGGATGGAACATATCATGGTATTCTTTGAATCACACAAAAGCATCACACATCCACATACAAAAATTTAACACAAATATTTTCTACACATTTGAGACCTTCAGTTACTGTTCTCCCAAATACTTAATTCGATTAAAACCTCCGATTTTTTTAATGGGGAAGTTTTGCAGGAGGATAACACACGGCTGGAGATGGAGGAAGAATTAGGATATGATGAAGAGGAGGAAACTTATGAAGAGAAGGAGGAGGAGGAAGAGGAAGAAGAAGAAAAAGAAGAAGAAGAAGAAGCAGAAGAAGAAGAAGATGACAACTGTGATGATGATGACATAGATAAGAAGTATGAGAGAAGACAAGACTATTTAGATTGAAAAACAGATGGCGAGGTATCACTGAAATATTTTTTTCCCATCAGGTTCAGGGACTGTCAGGTGTGGCAGCCCAAAAGAAAGAAAGGACAGAAATTTGGACATCTGATAGAGATTACCGGAGAAGATTATGTAAAAGAGGTTACCCATGCTGGGAGAGGGGTCAAAGTTATACTTTTCCTCTACAGGCCAGGGTCCGTTTTCATAACTCTCAGATGAGAGAATAATTTATGTATCAGACTTTGGTATTTTTGTCTTCATTTTGGTTCTATATCCTACTATTGCGTTTATTCTGCTAGGAATGATGACATGCTCTCTTTCTCTTTAGTATTCCATTGTGCTTCCTCATGAATCACCACTTCTCAAGACTTGCTTCCAAATTCCCTGACACTAAGTTCCTCAGGATTCTTGACAGCAGCTGCATCCCAAACTATCCAGAGAAACACCTCCCTACGGTGTTTATGTATGAAAATGGCTGTCTGAGGAATAGTATGATGGGTGAGAAAGAATGTGGAGGCAGAAATGTTCTTCAGGAAGGTAAGGGCATAGTGGCAGCAAAAAAGTAAGAGATTGTTCACGTGTTAAATAGTCATTTTATATCAGAAATTAGATCAATAAAATTACTTTACATGAATTTGATTTCATATGTCTTTCTCCTTAGAACTGAAATGGCTTCTGTATTTTGTGGGTGCCATTGTCTGAGAGCTGTTTTCTGCTTGGTTTTGTAACAGACTGCAGCATTTGCAGACGAAATAAACAAAGAAATAAATCAAAGAGGACTGTGTTTCTCATGATTTGGTAGAGCTCAAGGTTTGGTAGATCTATAAATGTATGTGTAAATAACTACATTGAAAGTTTACCTCAACTCACCTTAGTTCTGTCCACCAGCTCTGAAAGCTGCACTAACAAGCATGCATTACTCCAGTTTCCAGTCACTCACAAAGAAAGGTCACTGTCCTTAATACCATCCAGAAAGCTTGTATAGCCTACCGATCATTGGATGCTTGGTTTGCAAGGCAAGGCAAGGCAAGGCAAGGCAAGGCAAGGCAAGGCAAATGTATTTATATAGCACATTTTGTACATTAAATGCAATTCAATGTGCTTTACAGAAACAAACATAGAATTTAAATTGAAACACAGTCAAAGAAACTTAAATAAAAATAAAAAACACAATGAAAATAAATAAATAAATAAAACATTAAAAATCAATAAATTGCAGGTAAGAGACATTATGATTAGCACTAAGAAGCAGCATACCGTAATAAATAGAGAATTTCACATATAGGCTAAAGAGAATAGGTTAGTTTTTAATCTTGTCTTGAAACTGTCTATGGTGGGGGCAGTTTTGATGTGGTCTGGTAGAAGATTCCAAAGTTTTACTGCATAATAACTGAAGGCTGCTTGACCTTGTTTAGTTTTAACAGTAGGGGCCGCCAACAAGATTCTATCCTGGGATCGGAGGGGTCTGGGAGCAGGGATATACTGCTCCAGATGAGGGATCAAGGAGTCAGCCTCAAACCTGATGTTTTTTCCCAAATGATTAATAGCACAGATAGTCTGAGTAATAAATCATATGTAGAGCCAGAAGAATGAGTGAGTAATTCAGGCTTTCTGGACCCTGGTTAATAGGCCTGAGAGGCTAAAGTGAACTGCAAGCTTAGTGGGCTTCTTTAATCATTTTAGAAACTAAAGCATCAGTGGGCACTTCATCAAGCCACTGTTGAGAGTGAGTGAGGATACCTCACATCATCCCAATGAAGCACTCTGGAGATAATAATGAATACTCAATGAAAAAATTCTGTGAAACTGGGATGTCTAACCTAACAAGCCATGCACACCTAAAAATCAGCCAGACATGCTCTAAGGTTATGGTTCACTGAACTATGGTAAGTAGGCCCTAGATGAGTTAATAAAACTTAAATTAGGCATTTTCATAATTGTTATCATTACCATTCTCTTTTTCGACATATGTACATAGAAAGAATATGTGAAGAATGGCTTTGGACCTAACATCTGAACCAACTGAGATAACATTAAACTTGTCCCTCCCATAATGCACTTTGAACTTCAATGAATTACAGCGGGATATGAGCGCGACTGCGACCAAGTTAGCTGGATAGCATAACAACGTTTGATGGGAGCTACAGGGATAGGTGGTGGTGCAGAAACTGCCGACATCGGCGTTTGACCCATTGTCTGCCAAGACAACCAACATTACAGTTTTGTCAAGGCGCAGACTTTTGAATGATGGAATGCATCTGTGGATTAAGACATCGAAAAGATCGATGGTATTACTGTCAGACCTGTCAGATGCAGGGGTACTGAGATTCATTTGTTAGCCAGCTCGCTAACAAATGTCGATGTACTTCTACCGAATCTAACTAGCTAAGTAAGCAGGTTAGCCGTAGCAAGATAGCAGGCTGCTAGCATTAATATATGTCTCTGTAACGTTAGGTTGATGGCTATTACATTTTCTCGTCATTACAATTTCAGAATGTTTCACGTATCATAACGTGCTAGCCAGTGACGGCTGCCATTCATAAGACGACAGCAAGCTATCATTGATTCAGCTTCCCGGTAGTAGGGTTAAATGGTTATAATTCATTGACAGTGTTGACAGTGAAATAGATTGCTATAATTGTTTGTAACGTTAGTAAAGGATACCAGTCAGAATAAGTAATAACTGTCGCCTAAACCTATTAGTAGGACTAATCTTATGTTAAACGTTACTTTATCTCCTTCGAAGCTGCATTTTTAGTCGGGCAGATATCTGTGGACATCATTAACGTATTTTGGAGGTACACTGTAACGTTATTTTGTTTTGGGTTAGTTTTCCTCACCTGCATTTTGGTTCAACGACAGATTACGTTGTTATCCTATATATAACTAACGTAATCGAGTTTACAATAATCACCCCGCCTATCTAGCTAGATAGCATAGCTTACTAGCTCGATAGTTAACCACCAGTAAGTTTTCCATCATAACAGTTGTATGACCGGTTCTCTGCTTCCTCTTTACCGAATAACACGCTTATTTTGTGTTGTTAGGAAACGTTAAGTCCAAACACAGAACTCGTCGGTTATTGTGAACCTGTTAAAAAGGAAGGAAACATTAGCAAGGCAACCACCGTTAAACTAGGTAGGCTATTAGTGACAGCAGGCAGCAAAATAGTCAGCTAACAGTAATAGCGCGCTAGCCTAACTAGGTTGCAGAAGATATGGCAGCAGACCTTCAATCAAAATATACCAAACTGGCCCAGGAGTACTCAAAGGTGACAACTCTCTCTCTCTCTCTCTCTCTCTCTTTCAAATTTTGTTCTGTGAACAGTCAATTCTCTAGCACTGTCTGGAAACATCACACTTAGCCTACTGCTTTCAGCAACACCTTGGCTGGGACAATGTATTAAGCCTGTTATCTTCTAACCGTATATTGTAACTAAAAACATTATTATATACAACGTTATAGCATAACAGTATACAAAAAACAGGTAAACTACATAACGTGGCGAATTTGCTTGCTCTGCAAAAACTGAAACGGTCAGCTGACATCACGAGAATTCAGAGCGTTTTCTTTTGACTTTTGAGCCTAGTTAATAGAGAGCCTACGACAAGGCCCTCTGCTACTAGACAGACCAAAGCCCTAAGAAAAGCCTTTCCGTTTTAAACCTGTTGAATATTATGTATTATTTTGAAACACTGTAACCGTCCATGCTGCTGTAGACTAATACTGAAATCGGATTCTTCCTGTTGTTTGAGACAGGAAAAAGGATCAGAGTAGTTGCTGTTGCAAGTTTCTGTGTCAGCATATGGCCTTAATGGTTTCAGACACCACTTCACTACCACACTATAAGTGTAATAATGTTTGCTGTTTATTCTCAATGGTGCACAGCTCCGAGCCCAGAACCAAGTCCTGAAGAAAGCTGTGGTGGATGAGCAGGCCACTTCTGGGTCGCTGAAGGTATTAGTTTGATTTTCATTCAGAGAAACTGAACTGAACTGAACTGAAACTGTCATAATGGTGTTTATAAAATACCCTCAGTTAAAACAACTTTACATATCTATCTATCGATCTATCTGTCTATCTATATATATATATCTTTCTTTATAATCAGCTGTCTGCATACATAGCAGGACATGTCCACACAATGTTTTTCGCCAAATCGGTAATTTACCAAGAGAGTTCTGAGCGATCATTAAATCCTGTTGGCATTTTATAGCTGTGTGTTCCCATCCTCGTCCTTACATGGACGTCCTCCTCTTGTGCACAGGATGATCTGAAGCAGAGAGAGCAGAGCCTGAGTAGGGTTAGGGTTATCTGTGTGTACCCATCCTCCTCTTGTATACAGGATGAGCTGAAGCAGAGGGAGCAGAGCCTGAGGAGGGTGGAGCAGGAGATGGACAGCCTCAGCTTCAGGAACCAGCAGCTGGCCAAGAGGGTGGAGCTGCTGCAAGAGGAGCTGGTGGCCACGGAGGCAAAGGGCAAGAAGAACAAGGTGAGGAGGAGGAGGAGGAGGTGGTGGTGGAGGTGTTGGAGGAGGAGGTGGTGGTGGAGGTGTTGGAGGAGGAGGAGGAAGAGGAAGAAGAAGAAGAAAAAGAAAAGGAATAGTATGACACTGACTTTACACAGACATGCCACTGATCTGGTCAGTGAGCATAGCATGACTGGTCAAGGAAGTATGCTTATGATTGTTTGGGCTTCTATCTCAGCAGAGTAAAGGAGACTCCCCCTCCCAGCCAAACCTGCAGACCCAGATTGTGTTCGATGAGGACCTGCAGAAGAAGATTCAGGAGAATGAGAGGCTCCACATTCAGGTGTGTAAAGTTAAATGTAGTAAAATTCCAACCTGGTATGAGCTATGTTCAGAATAGATAAGCACTCTTTGTTTGAGAATACTTTCAACTTGTAGTTTTTCATACAGGTCTCCTCTAGGCAAAGGTGGCTAATTTTTGTCTGTCCAATCTTCTAAAAGCTATGTTTTGAAGATATATACTCAACATTTTCAGATAGTTTAAGATTGCAGGTTTGCTGTGAATTTCATGCATTTTGGCGCCTTTCTTCTCTTTCTGTTTGGTTACTGTATTTGTTAGCAGACAATCAGACGTACAGATGTTTAGCCATGACTGCTTTGTCAGAGCTGAGCCTTGTGTTGCACCTAGCGTTTGTGACGTGCAGTGATGTCGACTGGTTCTGTGCCGTGATGTCTGCTGGTTCTGTGCCGTGATGTCTGCTGGTTCTGTGTGTAGTTCTATGAGGCGGATGAGCAGCACCGGAGGCAGGAGGCCCAGATGAAAGCTCGTCTGGAGCAACTGGAGAAGGACTCGGACCAGCACCAGGCCGTGGTAGAGGGCCTCACCGGCAAGTACATGGAGAACATTGAGAAGCTGCAGAGTGACAAGGCACGTCTAGAGGTGAGCGTGAGAAAACAGAGGTGGAGATTAAGGAAAGGCATGGCGGAACAGAGAAAAAGAGAGATTGTGGGGAAGGTGTGGTGAAATAGATTTTGTGAATCTTTTAATGACTACTGTGTCCCTCGTGTCCCCCATGTGAGTGGAAGTTTGGTTAGAGGTTAGTTTGAAAATCTTTGAGATTACTTTCAGCGCTGAAATCCGTATGGTCTTGTTCAGTGGTCTGGAGATAAGTCAGGATGCATCTCTAAAGAGGATGAATAGAGGGTTGAAACTGACTCGTTCACCAAATTTGATATCTGATGCTTTGACTCTTTCCTCTTTGGCAGGTGAAGGCACAGACATTGGAAAGGGAGGCCAAGGACTGTCGAATACGAACGGATGAGTGGTAAGATATTATTTGTCTCAGGTGAATGGATTGCAATGGTAGCGTTTCAGAAAGAGACAACGGGCTATACTTCATGCATTCCCTTGTGTTTGTCCTCTTGAACAGTCATCCATTTACCTTTTATAGTGATTTGGTATTTTCTCTCTCTCTCTCTTTTTCTCTCTTCTGTTTCCTGTCTCTTTCTCCCTCTCTCCCCCTCGCCCTCTCTCACTCTCTCTCTCTCTCTCTCCCTCCCTCCCTCTCTCTCTCTCTCTCTCTCTCTCCTGTTTCCTTTCTCTTTCTCTCTCTCGCTCTATTTCTCTCTCCTGTTTCCTGTCTCTCTCTCTCTCTATCTCTCTCTCTATTTCTATTTCTCTCTCCTGTCTCTCTCTCTCTCTCTCTCTCTCTCTCTCTCCCTCTCTCCTGTTTATTGTCTCTTTCTCTTCCTCCACCCACAGTCAGCAGCAGCTGAGGAAGTACCAGATGGAGCTGAACCGGCAGCTGAAACAAAGCAGCAGTGTCATCCAGGAGAAAGTGCCCTTCAATGACACCAGTCAGTATTTCAGCTCTGCATGCCTTTGCTCTGTTGTGTGTAATATGAAACGCCGTCATTGCCATGCAACGCTATCATAGCCATGGAACACTGTCATAGCCATGGAACGCTATCATAGCCATGGAACACTATCATAGCCATGGAACACTGTCATAGCCATGCAACGCTATCATAGCCATGGAACACTGTCATAGCCATGGAACGCTGTCACAGCCATGGAACGCTGTCATAGCCATGGAACGCTGTTATAGCCATGGAACGCTGTCATAGCCATGGAACGCTGTTATAGCCATGCAGCGCCGTCATAGCCATTCAACGCCGTCATAGCCATTCAACGCCGTCATAGCCATGGAACGCTGTCATAGCCGCTGTCATAGCCATGGAACGCTGTTATAGCCATTCAACGCCGTCATAGCCATGGAACGCCGTCATAGCCATTCAACGCCGTCATAGCCATGCAGCGCCGTCATAGCCATGGAACGCTGTCATAGCCGCTGTCATAGCCATGGAACGCTGTTATAGCCATGCAATGCTGTTATAGCCATGCAACGCTGTCATAGCCATGCAACGCCATCATAGCCATGCAATGCTGTTATAGCCAGACCTGTCGTAGATCTTTTTTCATTGTCTTTTTTAACTGCTCCATATTGCATAGTGAAACAGTGAAAGTGAGAAGTAAAGAGTGATACAATCCTTTATGATAAGCAGGTGTTCAGTACTCATGTGTGTTTTCCCTCCCTAGAATTCGGTGACTACAACAGCTTGAACGTTCCGCCACACAACCGTCGGCACCAGGTGGGTTTGAGCTCCGCCCATTACCTACAACAGCAAAGTTTGGAGTTAGGTCCAGTGAGCACTGATTCTGAGGATGGTGTGCATGGATGATCCCTCTGATTCTGGGGATGGTGTCCATGACTCTGGACTGCTGAGTGAACACTGATTCTGATTGTCTGAGGATGATCATCATGCTAAAATGTTACTGATGACTAGGGGCCTGTTGTAATTTGGATTAGGAAGTCTTTCTGATGTATGTCATTATATGCGTCTTGCAGCTGAGGGCTCGTGATGTGGCAGGACAGGCACTGGGTTTCATCCAGGACCTAGTGGCCGCCCTTCTCAACTTCCACTCCTACACCGAACAGAGGGTGCACATCTATCCCCTCGACTCGTCCATAGAGACCATCTCCCCCCTCAACCAGAAGGTGGGCACATTCCAACCCAAAATCCTGCTCGCCACGACTGCTCTTCGAGTTCAGTGCAGAGTATCAGAGTTTTCATTTCGCTTTGTCTGTCTGTCTGTCTGTCTGTCTGTCTGTCTGTCTGTCTGTCTGTCTGTCTGTCTGTCTGTCTGTCTGTCTGTCTGTCTCAGTTCTCGCAGTATCTGCATGAGAACGCTGCCTACGTGCGCCCACTCGAAGACGGCCTTGTGCAGCTGCACCAAAGCATCACGGAAGACACTGTTACCATGCTGGTGAGTCAAGCCAACATGGCCACCAGACGCTTTTGGGGGAAATGAAGGCTGATCTTTGGTATGATATGGTGTGATGTATGGTGTGTCTTTTTGTAAATCTGTAGGAGACTGTTAACAAACTGCAGGACTTCTCCAAGTACTTCAGTGCCTACACACGCTTCCTACAGAAGATCTTGCCCTACCAACTCAAAAGGTGAGGTTTTTTTTTGGTAGAGTGATCTACTATTTGTGTGTGTGTGTGTGTGTGTGTGTGTGTGTGTGTGTGTGTGTGTGTGTGTGTGTGTGTGTGTGTGTGTGTGTGTGTGTGTGTGTGTGTGTGTGTGTGTGTGTGTGTGTGTGTGTGTGAGAGACTGAAAGTGACCCTTTCCTCCCTCTTTCCCCCAGTCTGCAGGAAGAGTGTGAAGCACCTCTGTGCAACTCCTCCCTCACCTCGAAAAACCAGGAGTTGCAGGACGACATGAAGAGAGTGACCTCTATCTTTGAGAAGCTGCAGACCTATATCAGTTTACTGGCCTTACCTAGTAAGTCACAGACCTACATCAGTTTACTGGCCTTACCTAGTAAGTCACAGACCTATATCAGTTTACTGGCCTTACCTAGTAAGTCACAGACCTACATCAGTTTACTGGCCTTACCTAGTAAGTCACAGACCTATATCAGTTTACTGGCCTTACCTAGTAAGTCACATACCTACATCAGTTTACTGGCCTTACCTAGTAAGTCACAGACCTACATCAGTGTACTGGCCTTACCTAGTAAGTCACAGACCTATATCAGTTTCAGTTTACTGGCCTTACCTAGTAAGTCACAGACCTACATCAGTTTACTGGCCTTACCTAGTAAGTCACAGACCTACATCAGTTTACTGGCCTTACCTAGTAAGTCACAGCGCCACCTTCTGGCCTTTTTCTGCCACTAGTACCTTCAGTTTTGTAGCAGGAGCTGTGCTCTGCTTTTGTGTACTCAATAGATGTTTATACACAGTATATACTTATATGTGCATTGATTGAGCTGTTTTTCATTCTATGTGGATATTGTGTGAATGTGTGGATGTCATCCATTAAAACCAGAATCCTTTAATTTGTAAAACAAAATAAATGAAGTGTGGATGTCATCCATTAAAACCAGAATCCTTTAATTTGTAAAACAAAATAAATCATAATTAAATTGCATTATTGAGACCCCTTTAACGAATCACTCTTTTGTCTCTCCAGGTCTGCGTGAGGACGCCCTGCCCCAGAGCAGCTCCAGTGCCGTGTTCACTCAGCTGGCTGCTTCTCTTCACAGCCTTCACGACGCCATTAAAGGCAAGCCAGCCTACAGCAGCACCTAGTCCCAGTGGCCCCCCAGACAGTTACAGCACCTCCTCATAGTCCCAGTGGCCCCCCAGACAGTAACAGCACCTCCTCATAGTCCGACAGACAGTAACAGCACCTCCTCTTAGTCCCAGTGGCCCCCCAGACAGTAACAGCACCTCCTCTTAGTCCCAGTGGCCCCCCAGACTGTAACAGCACCTCCTCATATGCAGCAGGGCCTGGGGAATGTACAGACACATTAGTCTCTAATAATAATGTTATGCAGGCATATTAGAAGAAAAACTGAATCTAATCTGATAGCACTTTGCTCAAAGCATGACAGAAACCAGCAGTTTAGTTCATTTCAGTGAGCCAAGCAAAAGTGGAGAAACGAATGTTCTTTGTCCCTCCATAATATAGATTACATAAACAGATGCTTATTGTGCTGTGGGCAATCAGTGGCTTTGCCAACTGGATAGCCCTGCAGTGGTGTTTGAGGCTGGCACTGGCTGGAGACGTCACAGGGTCATTATTCTGTGGGTTCTGAATGCAGCTGCTGGCACAGTGGGCACTCATCTGGCTGAGCTTGAGCCCAGTCGGGTGTCGTATAAGTATTGATATGCTACTTACTGCAAGCCCCGGCACAAATGTCTAATCCAACTCCTGTTGTTTAACTCCAAATAATTGTAATTCTGTAAGTTTTAAAAACTTCTTTGCCAGTATTTGTTCCCCAGTAGCAGTGCATAAAGGAGTTTGGAACATCCTACTGAAAGGAATGCCTTCATCAACAATATACCATTCCAAAACTCGATGTTCTACTCAATGAATCCAGATAATTTTGAGAACGTTCACTCAACAACATTCTAACACATCCCTCCCTGCCCCCATTCCTCCATCCTTTCTCTCGTGTTTGACCCCTCCCCAGAGATGTTAAAGCATTACAGCCAGAAGGCGAGCATGGAGCAGGAGCTGCCTACGGTCACCCAGAAGATGCGCACCACCAATGAGTGCCTGCTTTCCTCACTGGGCTCCCTCACCAACAGCACCCACAAGGTACGCCCAGGACCGCCGCGCCACAGCGGAACCCCAACAGCATGATTAGAGTGGGGTCTATGAATGGCAGAGGTGGGCAGAATTGTGTGAGAATTGAGGTAGCATGTCTGACGATAGACCAAGGAATCCTGCTTTGATTGTAAGTCTTACCCATGGCATTGGCTAGTAGGTTTATTTGACTATGGGATGGCCTTCTATTGCCCTACATTTATGCTCCACATAAACCACAAACTGTGTCTCCTTGAGAAGTTATACACAGCCATATAGATACTAGCATCATGTGGAGGCTTTTACAGGGTCAAAGGAGAGACTAATGTTCAGAGTGGTGTTTTATGGGGGGGCCTTTTCCCTCAGGACGTTTTTACAGCCAAGAGCTGAGAGTTTGTGACCTTTCCTCCTCCTAGTGCAGCTGTGAAACGCACCCTCAGTAGAGCAGTGAGCAGCGTTCCTCCTCCTCCTAGTAGAGCTGTGAAACGCACCCTCATTGGAGCGGTGAGCAGTGAGCAGCGTTCATCCTCCTAGTGTATGTATGAAACGCACTCTCAGTAGAGCAGTGAGCAGCGTTCATCAGCCTCCTAGTGTATGTATGAAACGCACCCTCAGTGGAGCAGTGAGCAGTGAGCAGCGTTCATCCTCCTCCTAGTACACCTGTGAAACGCACCCTCAGTGGAGCAGTAGAGCAGCGTCTGCTAAGAGTCAGAGTCCCAGGCTCAGCATGAGTCTGATGTGCATCACAGACCCCACAAGTCACCAGCTAATGCCACACTTTTTTTAAAAGTCGTGTGTCTGACGTGGCAAGTTTGGAGAGCTCTCATTCTGCCTGTTCTGCATGTAGAACAGCTGGCTTTGTGTAATAATTTATAATTTATGAGTCTGTACCGCAGCTGCTGTTTCTCGTCGTAGCTTGATATGTGTGAAATGTGGAGTGGTGTGTGGACAGAGAGGTGATGTTCTGTTTTGATCTCCGTTGAGCCCCCGTGCTAGAGCCAGCTCTGGTGTTGTGATATAGTGATCTTCCAGACATGGGAGACAGACACAGCAGACACAGCAGGAAGGTGCTGGGAAAACAGTGTTTATCTGAGAAGGGAGTTAACGACTACAGAGGGGGAACCGCAGCCAAGACTGTTCTTGGGTTCTCTCTGTGTCTGTGTGTGTGTGTGTGTGTGTGTGTGTGTGTGTGTGTGTGTGTGTGTGTGTGTGTGTGTGTGTGTGTGTGTGTGTGTGTGTGTGTGTGTGTGTGTGTGTGTGTGTGTGTGTGTTCTGATTTGCTCAATCCTGTTTGGCATCTCTGGTTATGTTACTAGTCCTTATAAGCTTTGCCCTACTGGACCATATATTTATAGAGACAATTATTGCACATGAGAGCACAGAGCAGACTAAGCTGAGGTTTTGAGTCACCAATTAAATTTAACAGCCATTCATGTTGAACATCCATCCCTAGCGCGGTTCATTGTTTAGAACATGCCGGTGAAGTGAATGCATAGAGTAGCCTGCACTACTCACGTACGCCACGGTTTCATTGTGTAGAATACGCTGGTGAAGTGAATGCATAGAGTAGCCTGCACTGCCGTGGTTCATTATGTAGAACACGCAGTGAAGTGAATGCATAGAGTAGCCTGCACTACTCACGTACGCCACGGTTTCATTGTGTAGAATACGCCGGTGAAGTGAATGCATAGAGTAGCCTGCACTGCCGTGGTTCATTATGTAGAACACGCAGTGAAGTGAATGCATAGACTAGCCTGCACTGCTCACAAACGCCACTGTTTCCTGCAGATCGCGACCTTCTTCAGCAATAACCTGGACTTCTTCACCTCGTCCCCTGGCTACGGTCCTCGGGGGGGCTCCGGGGCCCTCAACCCGGTGCAGGCAGAGAGCATGCTGGGTAACAAGAAGCAGGCGTCAGCCTACATGCAGGCTGTCAGGAAGGTCAGTGCTCTCTTGGCTGTCTCAGTTGTCTGTCTCACCCCAGGGACACACACACACACACACACACACACACACACACACACACACACACAGTCTCCAGTCATCTGTCTCACCCGACAGGGACACACACACACAAACACACACACACACACCACACACACACACACCACAAACACACACACACACAGTCTCCAGTCTCCAGTTGTCTGTCTCACCCCGTCAGACACACACACACACACACACACACACACACACACACACACACACAGAGTCTCCAGTCTCCTTTAACTGCTGGGGGATGTGTTTAACTGCCACTCCACTGGCTGAGTTCAGACTGGCCTTAGTCAGGCACTCTTTAAAACCTCCCCTCTGTTTATATTTCATTTCTCAGAGCCATTAAGAGCTCCTCCAGACTAGCTGTTTATGAAGTGCTCCACCAGACTAGCTGTTTATTAGACATTAAGAGCTCCTCCAGACTAGCTGTTTATGAAGCGCTCCTCCAGACTAGCTGTTTATTAGACATTAAGAGCTCCTCTAGACTAGCTTTTTATTAGACATTAAGAGCTCCTCTAGACTAGCTGTTTATTAGACCTTAATAGCTCCTCCAGACTAGCTGTTTATTAGATATTAAGAGCTCCTCTAGACTAGCTGTTTATTAGACATTAAGAGCTCCTCTAGACTAGCTGTTTATTAGACATTAAGAGCTCCTCCAGACTAGCTGTTTATTAGACATTAAGAGCTCCTCTAGACTAGCTGTTTATTAGACATTAAGAGCTCCTCTAGACTAGCTGTTTATTAGACATTAAGAGCTCCTCTAGACTAGCTGTTTATTAGACCTTAAGAGCTCCTCCAGACTAGCTGTTTATTAGACATTAAGAGCTCCTCTAGACTAGCTGTTTATTAGACATTAAGAGCTCCTCTAGACTAGCTGTTTATTAGACATGAAGAGCTCCTCTAGACTGTTTATTAGCTCCTGCGGCTGATCTGCCTTTCCTTCATTTATGGAACAGGATCACTGAACAGATGCTGTTATCGAAAGTAACCAGAAGCTCAGAGAATTAGCATTGTGTCCTGTTTTATTAGAGTAGGTTGTTGTGGAGGTTTTGTGGCTGGTCTGTGTGAGCACTATGACTGTGTTGAGGTTTTGTGACTGGTCTTTGTAAGCACTACAACTGTTTCTCCAGGCCAGGCCAGAGTCAGTCCCCTACACAGAGGCTCTGACCAACCGCCGCGTCCTCACCAGTTCCACGGAGAGTCGAGAGGGACTCACCCAGCAGGTAGGGAACCAAGCATTCAGCTTCCCTTACATCTTGTGTGTGTGTGTGTGTGTGTGTGTGTGTGTGTGTGTGTGTGTGTGTGTGTGAGAGAGAGAGAGAGATAAAGAGATAGATAGATAGAGAGCGTGTGTGTTTGTGTGTGTGTGTGTGTGTGTGTGTGGTGTGTGAGTACAGTGTGATTAACTCCAGTGAGTGAGTGAGTGAGTGAGTGAGAGTACAGTACAGTACAGTGTGATTATCTCATGCCTTGGTTGTGGCGTGTCTGCAGGTGCTGCAGTCCCAGGAGAAGATGGCTCGTCTGGAGCAGGAGAAGGAGCACTGGCTGCTGGAGGCGCAGCTGGGCCGCGTGCGCCTGGAGAAGGAGACGCAGCGCATCACGGAGCTCGAGGCCCAGCTCTCCGCAGCGCTGGGGGGCACCTCCAACACGGCCCCCGTCACGGCCGCCTCCCAGGACAGCCCCAGCACCTCAGGGCACCTGGACCTGGACTGTGAGGAGAGAGGAGCCAGCAGGG
The DNA here is from genome assembly GCF_963457725.1 of Sprattus sprattus. Taxonomy (NCBI): domain Eukaryota; kingdom Metazoa; phylum Chordata; class Actinopteri; order Clupeiformes; family Clupeidae; genus Sprattus; species Sprattus sprattus. The sequence continues at coordinate 8,800,449 of NC_137910.1, read as the reverse complement.
ACAAGGAGTCGAGCCAAAGCTCCAGCCTGGTTTGTGTGCTCGTTCACCTCCTACCCTTCACATTGCTACACATGCACACAAGAGTCACATCAATAAGAAGACATGGATCCTGTCTCTGTGATGCAAACTGCAGTTTTATATGCAGAAGAGTCACATCAATAAGAAGACATGGTTCCTGTCTATGTGATGCAAACTGCAGTTTTATATGCAGAAGAGTCACATCAATAAGAGGACATGGCTCCTGTCTATGTGATGCAAACTGCAGTTTTATATGCAGAAGAGTCACATCAATAAGAGGAAATGGCTCCTGTCTCCAGCGCTTTACACTGCAGTTTTGTATGCAATCTTGATGATTGGTTAATTGGTCTGCAGGCAGTGACGGCACTGTAATGTTCTTCGATGCCGTCCTAAGAACAGCTTCCTGTCCGTGCCTGTTGGGTGCCTGTGTGTCCATGCCTGTTGGGTGCCTGTGTGTCTGTGAAAGGCAGCGGTTCCTGGATCTGTCGTCACCGGGGACTGGGTAGTGGAGTATATTGATAAAGTGTTCTAGTTCTGTTTACGGGACCCAGGACTGAGAGGAGCACTTACAGGAGTAATAACATGCATTTCCTCTGCTATTGGCCTGTCATTTGCTTGGAATGATTTCATGTGTGATTGATGCGTTTCTGTTTTGCAGTTTTTGCAGTTTGCAATTATTTTGGTCATCCTTTTGTCTTCGTAGGTTGGCATGCTGCTCACGACGACTTGCAGTGAAGACGTAAGTCCACGTTTATTTGAATGACTTGGCCATTTGGCGACTGTTACCGGCCACATATGTGGATCCTTTACCACTTACTCTTTTCAGAACGTAACACGCTTATATACAATGAAGGCTCTGTGTCATCTGTCCAGTCCTGTTCTGAAATGTGTGTGTGTGTGTGTGTGTGTGTGTGTGTGTGTGTGTGTGTGTGTGTGTGCGCCCACACAGGTGAGTGAAGAGGAGTCACGAGAGCATCTGATTAAGTCTCATTACATGTCACGTGTGGCCGAGCTCACGTCCAAGCTGCAGATGGCCGACAGCAAAGCGGTGCACTTCCATGCTGAGGTAGGAGAGCTGCCACGCTCTAGTCACTGGTCCTCCTGGGCAAGCCTTTCTTTTACTACACATCTGTATTCATCTCTCATGACCTTAATTTCCCTCTGGATCAATAAAGTATCTATCTATCTATCTATCTATCTATCTATCTATCTATTTCCTCCCTCCCCCGCTCCCCTTTTTCTTCCCTCATTTGTACCCCTTTGGTATAAAGGAAGCGGGTATCCAGGCAGCACAGAATAATATTACACCTAGCTTCCTCATGGGCTCAAGTTGTTGTTTTTTTCCCTTTTGTTCCTCTTCCTATTTCCGCTCTGTCTTTGTTCCGTCCCCTGCCTCACAGCTGGGTGAAGACAGAATCTCTCGTGCGTAGGCTCATATATAGTCCAGGTGCTGCCCCAGTCTTTGGCCCTGTGCTGTAGTCTTTGGGATTTATGTGTACAATAGGCTATGACCTTCTGGCACCATGAATGTTTTGTTTTGTGCAGTGGCCTGCCGGAAGGTTTTTACCTCGTAGTATCTAAAAAAAATCGCCTATTGTGTCGTGTAGTAGTGATGACTACTAGTCATGACGGTGAGTAAGCAGCACAGGGTGTTCTTTTGTCTGTGATTGGGTTTTATGGATGTCTGGGGCAGCTGGTTCTGAGTCAGCCACTCTGGCCTCTCTGCAAAGTGGCTCTCGCTATGCAGGGCAGCAGGTACTGCTTCTGTGCTTCTGCATGCAGATTGCAGACCTAGGTGTCTGACTTCACATCTGAAGAAGCAGCCTTTCATAGCTCGAGCTGATGTCCAGCCTATTTACCGTAGGGCACTACATCTTGAAGATTCGAGAAACATTTGGTGGAACATATTGTATAGGCCATTGTTAAGTGACCCTTATGTTTGTGTAAATCATGGGGTGTGATTGTTGAGTGCTGATGTTTGTGTAAATCATGGTGTGTGATGGTTGAGTGCTGATAGTTGTGTAAATCATGGTGTGTGATTGTTGAGTGCTGATAGTTGTGTAAATCATGGTGTGTGATTGTTGAGTGCTGATGTTTGTGTAAATCATGGTGTGTGATTCTTGAGTGCTGATGTTTGTGTAAATCATGGTGTGTGATTGTTGAGTCCTGATGTCTGGGATGTTCCACAGTGTCGTGCCCTTGCCAGGCGGCTGACTATCGCTGAGAAATCTCGTGAGACGATGACTGAGGAGTTGAAAGTGGCCAATCAAAACATTTCACGGCTGCAGGTACAGACACGCCTCCTTTGGAGAAGATAATAAAGTTCCCACTCAACTCACATCATCTCCCTCGTCAGATTCTACACACACACAAACACACACGCACGCACGCACGCACGCACGCACGCACGCACGCACGCACGCACACACACACACACACACACACACACACACAGGAAACACACACACACGCACACACAGGAAACGCACGCGCACACACACACACTAAGGAAACACACACTCCTCACCTGATGGTCTGTTGCTCTAATGGTGTCTTGTGCCTCCAGGATGAGCTGGCCACAACCAAGCGCAGCTATGAGGATCAGCTGAGCATGATGAGTGACCACCTGTGCAGCATGAACGAGACCCTGAGCAAGCAGAGGGAGGAGATCGACACGCTCAAACTGGGCAGCAAGGTCAGCCCTTCACCAAGCTCTTACACACACACACACACACACACACACACACACACACACACCTAGACAAAAGGAGGAGAGATGTGTGACTTTAAAGTAGACCTCCAAATTTACAAAGAGGAAACGCAAATGTCATCAGGTTGAAGCACACTGACGAATCAGGTACACATCACACACACTGACGTTTTCACACAGACCTTGTGGAGGACTGATGGGAATATCACCTGCCGGCAGGGCTCTGGGAAAGCCATTAGGGCAGTGGGAACTGAAGCGACAGGGGCGGTTACAGCCTAGGGTTAGATGAAAGGGTGAAAGTGTGTGTTAGTAAGCGAGGCTTTTTGTATTTCACCTTCATTCCACCTTGCCCTTCTGGGGGGGAACGACACATGAACACGCACACACACAGCGGAGGTAGTCATAGACCTGGGACGACGTGGGTGTAGAAGGGACAGTCAGCTTGCAGGAACAGGAGGCTGAGTTGCACAGCTTAGCAGCTAAGGACACACACATCTGACATAAGCATAAACATGCTGGACATGATGCAAAATCACCCCTCATTGGTTTTAAAGTAACAGGTAGGCTAGTTATTTCCCACCCGTATGTTTTGCTGCATTCAAGACAACTCGCACACCTTTCACACGTACGCGTTAGAATGCGTTGATGCGTCAGGGTTAACGGATCCCCATTCACTTTGAATGGGGTGACGTCAACCTTAGCCGAACTGAAGGGAGCCACAATTCAGTTCGGCAAAGGATGACGACACCCCATTCAAAGTGGATGGGGATCCGCCGCCCTTAACGGCTCAACGCATTTCAACGCGTACGTGTGAAAGGTGTGTCAGAGTTTGGACCACCTGACATGATGTAATGTTTTTGGCCCAAATGTAAACACAATATTGTGGTGGCGACTCATCAGTGGATTCTCCTTCTATCTGCTGGTTATCAATAAGTATGTCAAAGTTTTATCTTGTTCATTTTGACACACTGTCTCGTCATGCATCTTCCCACACCTTTAAAAAAGTGTTTAACCAAAGTGTTGAACTTTTGGGTCATTATGCATTATGGGTTCAGAAGACACTGAATGGAATACTTTTAGACTTGCATTCCCATATTGTTACAGGAGCAAGTTGAGCGGTTTCACAGGGGCAGTCACGGAATCCCATTCTCTCTTTTCTCCTCTCCTCTTCTCTTCTCTTCTCTGCTCTGCTCTGCTCTGCTCATCACAGGGAAACTCTAAGAAGAATAAGGGCCGGTAGTGAAGCACGGACACAGCACGGGGAACTGGAGGAGTAACCCATGGGTCGATCCAGCACTGTCCTGCCATCGCCACCACTGCAGCATGGAGAGAGAGAGAGAGAGAAAGAGAAAGAGAAAGGTTCACCCTCCCTACACTTCTTTCTATCTGGCCAGGGTGGGCTGAGGCTCTGGGAGTGAGTGTGCTGCTCTCTACAGGAAAAGCTGATTTATTTTTATGGTTATTTTTTCTTTTTTTTTTCTCCATGTGTTTCCATGCTCATATAAAGTGTATTTGTGAAGTGCTTCCTGGAGCTGGCCGTCAGCAGCTGCTCCTTACTCAGGGGTGGGCAAGCCTGAGGAAGCGCTTTCAGTTCAGGGGCCACACAGGTTTACTCACTTATTCTTCAACCGCGGTGTGTGTGTTTGTGTGTGTTTGTTTGTGTGTGTGTGTGTGTGTGTGTGTGTGTGTGTGTGTGTGTGTGTTTGAATGTGATAGCGTGTGTCTGAATGTGTAAGTGTGTGTGTCTGAATGTAAGTGTGTGTGTCTGAATGTGAGTGTGTGTGTCTGAATGTGAGTGTTTGTGTCTGAATGTAAGTGTGTGTTAAAAGTAAGTGTGTTTGTCTGACCGAGAGAAGGGGAGGGAGATCCACACATAATAACGTGGGATAAAATTCATGTCAGACACAAGGACTTCTGTCTTGGGCATTGGGTGTGGGATTTTAATCATATGCGCTTGAGGCGAGAATTTATTTGCTCATTTACATGTTTGACAGAGGCACAGCTAAGGGACTGGCAGTGACAGTTTTTTGTATTAATGTATAACTTGTATAAATTTTATATGCAGAGATAGTTGTAGATGAGAGCAAATATGTACAATGAATACGAAAGCACCAGTAAAAAAAAAAAAAAGAGAACGACCCTCACCCAGTAAGTATGACCGAGAGGGGACACACTGGGCTGCTCTCACATGCCTCCCAGACTATTCTTTCAGTATGTCTGGAGAAGGTTCAAATAAATATTTGCTCCCAAAGCTTTGAGGACTAGTGGCCAGCGAAGTCTGAATAAAATAAAAAAAAGTGATGGGCCTTTTACTCCAAATACTGTGTGTTAGCAACGTTAAAAGGCTGTGCGCTGAGTGCTGTCTTTAGAGAGGCAGTTTGAAAATAAACTAGGGATCACCAATGGATCAAAAAGGGTTACGTATGAATACACACCTCTAGGAAAACACAGAAATCATGTTTAAATACGTGTCCAGTGTGCTTTTTCTTTCCTAAAGATGTACGTGCTACATTGACAATTGATTCAAATGGGCTCTGAATGTTTCACTGAACCAATGAAGTCGTTTGATGTTGATGTGTCAGTGGAGCACCGTCACTATGCGTGCACAGAATAGAACACACACACACACACACACACACACACACGCACTGAAGGACAGGAGTGAGGGAGGGCTGAAATGCTGCCGATAGTTTTTACACCCGTGAATATCTGACATCTGGAATAGGAAAACATCTATTCCATCTCATGTTCTGTGTGGCTTATCAATGCTAATTTGTGTGATGGTGTGTTGGCAAACTGTGCAAACCGTTCTTCTCGATGATAGTTTACACATGAGGACAGATGCCATTCTCCAGTTCACTTCCATGCTTATTCCTGGTTTTCTTTTTCCTTTCTGTCTTTTAGGCACAAAAAGTTTACCACTGTGAGAAATCTAAATGTGAATAGATTGCCAACACACCTGGTTTGAGTGTCCGTGTAAAGAAAATGTAAATGTCATACAACTAAACATTTCACAATTAAAGGCAAAGTGATACTCAAAGGTCGATTGAACTTGCTGCTTTTTTTTATACATCAAACATAATGTATAATTAATGTATGAGTGTAATTATCTTTATCTAGAAAAAGGTGCCACTATTCAGCCTTCAGCCAGTGTGTGTTTAGCCTGGGTGCCATCCGTTTGTACGCGTTCCACTGATCAAGCTGAACAAACGTTTGTTCAGCAGAAGGCAGCAATCAGTGGAACGCATACAAACGGATGGCACCCAGGCTAGTGTGTGTTTGTGTGTGAGAGAAAGAGAGAGCGAAAGAGAGATAAGTGAAAGAGAGAGAAAGAGGGTGAGAGAGCGAGCTCTTGATTCCCCATACTGATCACATTTGCATGGCAGCTTGCCAGCTCTGTGCTGACACCCCCCCCCCCCCCCCCCCCCCCCTGCTCTCCTGTGTTTGTTTTCATGTTTGTTTTGGGCACACTCCCAAGGGTCTCTACCCTGACTGCCCCCCCCTTTCACCCCTTCCCTTTACTGTGGGAAAAAAAGAGTTCCGATGAAGGCCCCCTGGCACATTACTATCACGGGCACAGTCTCATAGCATGTGAGGGCACAGTCTCATAGCATGTGAGGGCACAGTCTCATAGCATGTGAGGGCACAGTCTCATAGCATGTGAGGGCACAGTCTCATAGCATGTGAGGGCACAGTCTCATAGCATGTGAGGGCACAGTCTCATAGCATGTGAGGGCACAGTCTCATAGCATGTGAGGGCACAGTCTCATAGCATGTGAGGGGACAGTCTCATAGCATGTGAGGGCACAGTCTCCTAGTATGTAAGGGCAGTGGAATTTGCCTTTTGAGCCACTGATCTGTGGCGATGCAAAGGATATCAATGATTTAATGCTCACACTTCAAGAGCTGATCACAAGACCATCCATTTTCATCTGTAAGCACATGTACATGAAAACGTTTATGGGACACTCAGCTGTTTGAAGAGCCTTGTATTGCTGTGGTGTGTGTTAGTGATGTCTGTGAAATGAATGCAGCGTGGTAGAGACACTTGTGGTGGAGTGTCACGGAGCACCACACGAGTCACAAATGACTACTTTAGGAACACTACTTTGGTCTACATTAAAGGAAGTTCCGGGGACTGTATCTGTGCCATCGACGCTGCATTGTTGATGTTTGTCTAATTGGCTTCCAACATGCACTACGGAGTCCCCTGCATGTTAGTAAGACCATATTCTGGGGATGGCCTCTGTGTCTCCCTACCCCTGCCTGGGGGGGGGTGTCTCCTTTTACAGACTTGTTTTGTGGCCTTTTTACTCCGCCCTGTCAGTGACCACAGATATCAGCCCCTGTAATTGGTTCTTACAGTCTCTGTGTAATGAATTACACTAATTTAAAACATGGATGTCTCTCTTTGATAGCTTCCCCCAACTGTCTTCACTCACTTTATTTGCTGCCGTTTTGATTGAGTGTGTGGTGAGGGCAACAGTATTTGCCCTGAAGCGTTCAACTGTCCTCTCCGGGTGGGTAGATTAAGTTAATTGTTGCTTTGTTAATGAACACTATCTGAAATAAAAAGCAAGGATCCATAATATAGTAAAAAGAAGAAGCTTTGTCCCTGGGATATCTTCAAAACAAAAGCAGACAGCTGAAACACCCACAGACTTCCCCTGTCTTGACTGTTCACATGTAACATATTTTATAAATGCATGTAACTCCACCATATGCCAGTAGGGCTGAAATGCTGTTTACCGTTACAGGACTTCAGAATCTTTATCGAGGTCTCCAATTTAGAGGATCAGAATGTTTGCTGCACTCTGAACTGAGATGAGAAAAGTAACGGTTCAAATACACACGAGTGTCTGATCACATTGTGTGTGTAGTCGGCCCACTAGGGAAGTTTCACACAGCTTTCTGGTGGATTCCGCCAGACAGTCGTCACCAGTTGGGAGGGGGTGGGGGGGTTGATAGGGCTGTGCTACGTTAGCAACACTCATTCCATCGCAGAGCCTCTTGTTTGGCTGGGCCTCTCGTCAGCCCTGGTTTGCGAGGAGAGACGGAATTGCGAGCAGCGTTTCAGCAGCTGGCCAGGCTATCTCTGCCATTTTGTTTGAATCCGGTCAATTTCGGACCAGGCGCATCCGCACAAGGAGTTGGCAACAACAACGGGACAATGACTTGAACTGGACTGTGGTTCAAGCTTGGGAATTTTGTATATGAAGTGAGTGGATGTCTTGTTTTTGTTGAAAAGTTAAATGACCTCACTGAAGGAAAGAGAAACTTAAATGACCTCACTGTGGATGACTACGTAGCCTACGGCATAGGTTACTTTGTTTCACTGGTGGTTAGCGTCAAAGTAAGATGTTGAGATTGCCTCCTTACACTTTTTTGTCCTCGGCGTAGCCTATCCTAAATTGCGTAGGCAACAGAGGAATTCAAGTCTATTTTGATGTAGCGTTTCCTTAAAGCCTTTGACTGAGTTCAGGGTGTTTACATGAATCCTAACGGTATCCTGTGTTGAAGACTACGAATGTAACAACTTTAATGTAACCGACGGTTTAGGATAGACTTCTTTATGATTTCTGAGTTTAAACAGCTGTTTTGTGCTCTACCATCGAACGGATAGAGAAGTTGTAACATCTGTGGCTACCATGACGAGCAGCTTTATCCTTTCGTGACAGTTTTCTCCATCAGTTTAGCGGGGGCTGTTTTTGCCCCGGCTTAGTGAATCCAAGCATGGCTGAGTTGTTTATATCACAGCCCGTCCTAGTTTATATAGTTTCCATGCTTCTGAGGTTGGAGTTTGGGATTGTTGTTTATCTCAACATTCAGGCCATCTTCACTAGTGTCATGTATCTGCTGGCCATGGCCTGAACGGTCAGTTGTTGAGCGTTTATTTTCATATTCAGGTTCACATTCAGGCTAGTGGTTTCTGCCAAGCACCTGGGTTATGTTTCCAAAGTAGGTGCGTATGCTGAATTGAAAGAACATCTTATGATCTTATCATCCACAGATTGTTTATTCAATTATTCAGACAAGGCATATGTGTTGAAGCAATTTAACGTGGATTGCAGAAAATATTTACAAGTGGCACTTCATCAAAATGTTCTTATAATTAATGTTTCTTGTAGCCTGTGTTATAAATGACCTCCTTTTAAAAAGGACCAGATGATTCAGCAATGTTAGGTTACTGGCAAAACATTCTGAAGGCTTTAGTTACTGTATGAGGAATTTTAGCTGCCTGAAAACAACCAATTACAGGACTATAGAGGTCTGTGCTATATTCGTACTTGGCTTTCATAGACATACACAGTCTATCATTAATCAGAGTATTTGAGAATTTACAGGGAGGAAAATAAACATCCTTCCCATTTTTAGTAATTTTGTGAGGTTAGACCAGGGTCACACCCCTTTTTCCTCAAAGTTGATCTGAATTTAGAAATCATAGCATGCAACCACAGCAGATACAGTGTGAGAGAATAGTCACAACCATAGCAGATACAGTGTGAGAGAATATTCACACTGATGTTGGCATATTGGGCTTTGTAATTACCGAAAAGGAAAGATCCCATGAAGATGGCTATTTTAGAAACTATCTGTTTAGAAATGAGAGCGACACAACTTGTGAGGTTGTTTAATATATAATATGACATTGGCAAAATAAGTTTAAAATTAGCAAAATTACAAACAAGAAAATGTACGATAGGCCTACACTGGATGTAGTCTACACTGGATGTCCCGACCAGATAAGGTTTCCGTGATGCGGTTCATTTTTCTTCAGAATTTGTTGAAATCATTTTGATCGCGTTATTATTGTACTAACATTAAACTATTCGAAAACACTTGGCACCTGAACCTCAGTGGTTACTGGATTGAGGTTTCTACATAGTGATGAACGTAATCAACCAGCCAACCACCCAGCAGTTACCACAACCCTGGTTTCATGATGTCTGTTCTTGAGGGACTTCACATCAGTTCCACTTCACATCAGTTCCAGGGTTTTTCCCCATCTGATGCCCTAATAGAACAATATCCATCGCTGAACAGTAATTGATGTCATGTGGACTTAAATAGAGCTGTATCTAAAATGGGAAAGCCATTCTTGCTGAAGATGAAGACAGAATAAGGAGTATGCTGTGGGAGAGGCAGTCCTGTCCCAGGTTTCCTCAGACAGAATGCACCTAATTATCTTCAGACATAAAGACAGAACTGAACAATCTGAATGTGTACATCCCAGGACCTACAAAGCTACTCATCTCTGAAGGCCCAAATCAGGGTTTCTCTTCTTGATGTTGAGGTTATGAATTAAGGCTTTTCTGATTATATTTTTTTGTGGGATGTACATTGACTGTCAAAACATGCAATATTATTCCTTAAGTGTCTGCCCCATATCCATCTTGTATGGAATGGAGAGAACCAAACAGTTGTAATTTTACTTTGCATTCAACCTATGGAAGTAGCAGAGCTTAAACTCTGTGACTGTAAGTAGAAGGGCACATGGGTAAGCGCGAAACAATTATTAGCGGCGATAGGAACTACTTGTTTCATGCGTAAGTATGCAGAAGTGTGAAGCGCTGGCATTTCCTGTGTGCACGGTGCGCGTCCCGGTGGAATGTGAGGAATGTCTGTTATGGCCTCTAAAGATTCTGTAACCTCTCATTTATCTGCCCTCACTGTTCAGAGGAGCTGCGACTGCCAGCCATAGAACTGGGTCAGTTAGCTAGTCGTCTCTGTTTTGACTCTGGGGAAGCTCTGTTGGTTTTTCCTACCACTGCATTTACGTTCTTCTCCCCCCTCCTCCAGTACAGGCTGTGCATCACAGTTTGCCACAGTCTCAGTGAATCCATTCAAGGAGCAGTCAAGGAGATTTGAATGATCAACCTCCATGCTGCTGCTTAAGGCTTCTGTGAAAGTCACTCCCATAGTTCACTTGTTTATTTATAGTCATAAGTCTCGTCTTGTAATGCAACATTATCTAGCTGGTTGGTAGCAGTAAGAGAGGGAGGGGGTACATTCTGGAAAGCAACTCTGTTGATGTGCCACCACATTTTATGGGATTTTCTGAGCTAGCCCTTTTCAGGGCTTCTGTTTATAGTTTTCTGTGCCCCTACGCAGAAAGCACTGAGGTAAGGGATGTATTTAGATATACATTTTTTGTGCAACAACACAGGAAATAGTACAGACATTTTGTACATTCCACACCATGCCACTATCTCTCTGGGTTCAGATTCCCCCTGTGATGTAACCTAATCTCCTGTGTATAATGTATCATTCCATGTTTTTGTAGGTTAGATTTTCCCTGTTCTTGGTGCTGTTGAGATTTTCAGCCGTATTTTTCAATGGCGCCAGTCAAGACATTACTCAGCAGTCACCAGCTGATTCAAGCGGCTATTTTTAAACACTTCCACAATCTGCAGAGGTGAACACACGGAATGGGGTGGCACCGAGCACTTTTTTCCTCCGTCTTTCTCTTTCTCATTTTTCCATGCCTGTCTCACAAAGTACCGCCCTGTGCTCCTCCATATGGTTCCACTTAGAACTACTCTGAGAAAACTGGTTCAAATAAAATATTAACTATGAAGCGCAGGCAATGCGAGCAAAGACACACGTGCCATTGAATAATTAAATGTAATTAAACTAGCAGTCATGTGGGAATAGGCTGAACTGGCTGAGTGACAGAAGCCAGCTGGTCTCTTGGTAAGAAAAACTGAATGTGAAAGACCCAGAGATGACCCCCAAATGCAAACTCAATATCTCCGTGAAGAATCTTGTCTTTGCTTATTTGAAAGCTTCCTATAACCCGCTCTATGATATTCCACCCCAATCAAGGGATATAAATAGCAAACGTGGTGTATAAAATAATGTCTGATAGGCTGTTACTCATGTGAAGAGCTTAGCCTTATTATGCTGAGGCATTTCTGATTCCACCGTGTTCATATGGTGTGACATCACAGGCTTGTAAAGAGTGCCCTTGCACTCAAGACCCCTACGTGATGAAAGACATATGCTGAACACACTTAAGATTGGAATGCTGGAGTGTGTATGGCGTTTATTCAACATTGTCTGATACGTGGGGTCCACTGTGTGTGAGACTGCAGTCATAATTAAATGTGATGTGTATGTTACATTGTGGATGTAATCAGTTCCTCCAGTATTTGTGTTCACGAATACATGCAAATGTAAGGAATTTGCAAATGCAGGTGTGTGTTTCTTGTCACTGTTGTCACGGCAATATGGCCGCCAAAAAAATTCATGTAATTTCTGCATTCTTTTTTATTTGATTTGATTTAAATAAAAATCACTGCAATTTTTGAGAATTCCTGCAAATTCAGTCACTTTCGGACACAACAAAGACAAACAATCCCTTGCAAGGTCCTGGAGGGATTGGCTAATGTACACCATATATTGGCAAACTTAAAACATTTCGGAGGTTAACAGTGTCAAATAGTGTGCATCTTAAAATTACAATAACTACATACATAACTCATTTCTGTGTGGTTTTAATGTTGTGTGGTGATTGTTCTTTACAGATTACAATTCAAGCATACCTGACTGGTTGCCATACAGTGCCGATGCCAACTGATCAAGAATGTGCTCAATGAACCATCCCAACTGGGTCACCTTTGAGGAGGAGGGAAGCCCCGTCTCCTCACCTCCGAAACAGCTGCAGACCTCATCGTACACCCCCAGGTCCTTACCTCGCCCCAACGGCTTAAAGCTGGTGCTCCCACCCTTGGGAGATCAATCATGGAGCTTTACCGGTGCCCTTGAATCTCCCCAAGTACACTTAAGTGGCCTTAATGGCAGTAATTGTGTCCCTAGTAACACTCCCATGTGCACACCTGTGAGGGAGACTCCGCCTAGTGCATCCCCTTTCAACTTTGGTCCTCGTGGACAACCAGACTTGTTCTGCAGTGCTTCCAGCTCCCCGTCTACTGTCTTATCTTCCTCAGGCCTGGGTCAAAGTTCAACAAACCCCAGTGCAGAGAACTCTAGCCCTTTCCCTTTGTTTCAAGATGACCCAGGGCACTGTAATCCTTTCTGGGGGGAGACCAGCCACAACGCAGAGTCAGGAAGCTCTTCGTCAGATTCCGAGTCCGGCTCGAGTTTGCCTCGGTTCTTCATCAGGACCAAGGAGGGCTATGAGCCTCCCCCTGCCGCTCATCTTCAGAGTTCTTACTCGTACATTTGTCATAAACTTGAGCGTTTACGTGCCGTAGGAGACGCGGAGGAGGAAGAGGAAGAAGCAGAGGACAGTGAGAGAACAGAGCCAAGCGTGGAAGAGGAGAGAGACGAGGGAACTGCAGGGAAGTCTCTGCTTTTCGTTCCTCAGGGATTGTTTCGTAGCCAGAGGAGACATGGCTGGCCACTGATGTTGAGGATCCCAGAGAAGAAAAATCGGATGTCTTCCCGTCAGTGGGGACCCATCTACCTGCACCTGTTGCCTGGAGGAGTTCTGCAGCTCTACTATGAGAAAGGCCTGGAAAAACCCTTCAAGGAGTTCCAGCTCCAGCCCCAGTGCCGCCTTTCTGGGCCCAAGCTGGAGAGCTATGGCGAGCCTCGCAAGATCCACACTGTGAAGATCGAGCACGTGACTCACACTGAGCGCAAACGCTACCATCCCAAGCCTGACCTGACTCACGAGGCAGAGGTGGAACAGCTACTGAAGTTTGGCACCACAGACCACTCAGACATGGAGGACCTTATGGTGGCTCTGGAGGAAGAGCTGCTGAGGCTACCAGCCCCACAACAACCCAGAAAACACTACGAGGAGCAGGAGATGTCATTACAGATCGCCGATGACGTCTGGGTGAAGCTGGATAAGGAAGGGGCCACACTGGAGCAGGCAGCCGTCACACGGATACACTGCCTGGCATTCCTGAACGGTCCGGGGGAATGTTTCATGGCACTGAATGATGAGAAGCTGCTGCTGAGAGACTCCAGCTATGGGTCCGAAGGAGATGACAACGTTTGGATGGAAATCGCAGACTGTCACTTCCACAGCTGCGTGAAAGAAGATGAGTTCCACAACTCACGACTGGTGAAGTTCTCACCTCCGGATGCTTGCAGAGTGGAGCTGATGCGCTACAAGACAACGTCGTTCGGTTGCAGCGACCTCCCCTTTTCCATGAAGGCCTTAGTTACTGTCCAAGGCGCTTATGTAGAGCTGCAGGCCTTCCTCAATATGTCCTCTTCGTCCCCATCTGTAGGAGTAGCAACTGAGTGTCAGCCTCTGTGTGAAAATGTAATGATCCGCGTGCCTGTTCCTGGGGACTGGATCAAGGTATCCCGCACGGTGTCCTTGCTACGGCAGAGGTCTCTCAAGTCTCGCATGAACAGGAACACCTGCCTGGGCTCTGTCAATATGCCAGAGTCTCATCCGGTCATGCAAGTGTCTGTTGGCACCGTCAAGTATGAGAATGTATATGGGGCAATTGTGTGGAGGATTGACAGACTACCTGCTAAGAATATGGGTAAGAAGCTTCTCCTAATTGTTTGCCTTGATAACATGACCGTTGGTTCATCACTCACCATTATATTGCTCCAGCTGTCTACTACTCCACTGTTTCAGCACTAAGTTCACACAATTCAGTTAGTGGCTGAACTTAGAGATGCAATATGTAGTGTTGTTTTTTCCTTGTTTTAGGTTTGTGGGCATTTCATTTAACTGTATTTGTTTTCCTAAAGTAGGCAATATAATCCTGAAACTGAAGAGCAAGATTCAAAGAATGAACAGAACTATTTAAAATATTTGTTTTCGTTTATTTTAGAATTTTTTTTGTTTTGGACAGCAAAATAACACATTTCACCTTTAAAACACACATGACCAAAAACAATTTAGCGCAAAGGCAGGAATTCAAAAGCAAACCTTGATAACACACTCCCCCCCCCCCCCCATTACACTGCCTGCCTCTTCTGTTACTATGTCTCATCCTTGAGGCCTAATCCTTGAATGAACTTGTCTGAGTCAATAACTGATGAAATAGTCAAGGTCAGCTGAGAAACATTTCCTCACTGCATCCCTAGAAAAACACAAACCTTTATGGTTGTATCTACACATCAAAACTAAGCTTGTATACTGTAACCATATGTGAAATAACTTGGTTATAAAATACAACAGTGCACCCTCTGTTGGTGGTAAGGCATTACTACAGCTAAAGATTCCCTCTTGTTTCCGGCAGCACTGAACCATCCGCATTCCTTATCCTGCAAGCTGGAGCTTGGGTCTGATCAGGAGATCCCAACTGACTGGTACCCCTTTGCCACCATGGAATATGATGTTGCTGATGTAGTTGTGTCCCAAACGAGGGTCCGATCTCTCGGCACAGAGAGTGACATTCAGCCACAGAAGCATGTGAGCAGTAGAGCTTACTATCACTGCCAGGTACGTGTGCATAATTAACTACAGCACAATGGTTGTATGAGTTGTTGAAAGTGAAGTGAGTTGCAGTGAACGAATTATAATACAAAGGTCTGTTTTGGCTGGCTTTTTGGTAAATTGTGGTAATGAGTCATGATTCCTGAGATACATTGGGTTAATGAGTCATGATTTCTGAGATACTTTGGGTTCTATGAGGTAAACATGACTCTTTATGTACTGCATTTTCCTATTGGTGCCAACTAAGAATGTTTGTTTTTCTCCCAGGTGGAGATCGAGAAGAAATGGATCGAAACAGAACCTCAGAGACAGTCAAACTGCATGATGCAGTGAGGATTCAGGAGCAAGAGAAACTCTCCGGAGCAAAGATGCAGGACTGCTTTAGCTGGCTCTGATATGTACGTGTTCCGACAACTGATTAGACCCAGAGAAACAAGGATGTAGAGGCTTCAGAATCATCTTTTGTGTTATTTAATACTTTTCTGTCAATTCTGTCATTGGTTCAATCAATCATAATACTCCAGCATGAATACAAACCGTGTTACATCAAGATTCCACAAACCAGTGATTTTTTTATGCATGTTATGCAAAGTTTATACTCCCACTCTTGCGGCTGCATTGCACTTTACATTCCTCTTTGACATTTGATTGCTTACTGACAGGGAACTTGAATTATTTTTATATGAATCATAGCAATAATGTACACAGCAGTGTCACTAATCCACAATATTATCTTAAAGAAGACCAATAGATTGGCTTATATGAAGGCAGTGTAAGGTTGTTTTTAACTTCTCCTACATTTGAAATGCACTATGTTAACCATTCTTTTTGTAAGTACTGATGAAATTAGCAACTGAAAGTCTTGGTACTAACTGTACCACATGAACTTGTGTATAGTGCTAAATGTAGAAAAGCCAACAGATTTGATACTTTGAATTGTATGAAATTAGACTACCATGCTTATTCTCGATAACTCAAAGAAGCTAATTAAAATGTTAATATTTTATACAATTGTGTGTTATTTTTTTTAAAGGTAAGTACTCATTTACAGCTATTACTACCTGTTATTGAACTAAAGGCACAGATGAGATAGATCTGATATTCAGATATGCTTGCGTTTAAAAATAAAAAATGTGGTCCTGTGAGGAACCCATTATTTACTCACTATCTTAGCAGTGGAAAGTGAGTATGGAGTCTAAAATGGTTGCCCATAGCAACACATAGTAGACCTAAATTTTATTTGAGAAGGGATTGATGTCAAACACAATCAAGGAGATCCTTTCTGTGCATTTAAGTGTCAATTTTAAAGAAATGTAGGCCTACTAATGACTAGTTACATGACGATCATGCTTACTGGGCTTAACAGAATCTGCTTTTATAAACAAGCGGCTCCTTTAAGTGAATTAACACATTGTGATTAAACATGCTTCAGTGTAGGATGCTTGTGGGTATCCTTGCTCTTATGGTTCATCAAGAAGGCTCCTCTTCCCTGGTTCACCAATCCCAGATAAGCCTTTAAAGGGGACATATTATAAAACGTCTACTTTTTTAGTGCTTATACACGTTAATTTGGGTATTTGGCAAGTCTACCGTCCCGAAAACTCCAGAAAAAAAGAACTCCCGCGATTTGTTATGGTTCTAGTACGTCAGAAACGTCATGCTTGAGTGACTGCGAATGAGCTTCCTTAACATTCTCTCGTCACTTTGATTTACATGGCCTTGGCCCGCCTCCCCATGTCATTCCCCGCCCCCCCCTACACTCACTTGAGATACGATATTTGCCAAAGCACTTCACTTTGTTTTTGTAAACCTCGGATACACTTGGAATAGCTAGCTAGCAACATGACGCAAATGAAGCCCTCAAGATGCGCTGTGGTCGGCTGCACAGATCTGTACATAACGTCCCAGCCTCAGAAGACACAAAAGCGAAATGGATTGAATTCATATTTACAAGGCAAACATGACTAGCCTAAGGGATCACATAACATCCCCCCAACCCCTCTTCAACATTGATAACATCGCTAACCGCCCACACTAAATGGTGAAATTGCGTGCACACCAACAAACTTTTGCCAATTCTTTCCGGAACATTACCATTAAATATGAATTCAATCCATTTCGCTCTTATGTCTTCTGAGGCTGGGACGTTTATAAACAGATCTGTGCAGCCGACCACAGCGCATCTTGAGGGCTTCATTTGCTTCATGCTGCTAGTTAGCTATTCCAGTAAGCTTAGATCAAATAGGCTAGTTTAGCAGTTCGTTTGGATGTAATTCCTGTGAGAATTTACGTTTGAATGGGTATACCTGTAGTGCCTACCGCAAACAACAAGATTTCTGTGAAGTAGTTTGGTATTTGAAGGTTTTCGAGATTAATTGTTGTCACAATAACCTGACAGTGAAATGATAGGCTTTGTGTAAAAGTTAGTGATATTAGCATGTTGTAGTGTGTAGGAGCCAGCTGGTGTACAGCAATTGCTAAAAATGTGCCCAACGCAATTTTGTGTGAACAGTTAAGCTAGCCTATTTGATCTATGCTTACTTCTACAGTAGATAGTTCATTTGGATGTCTATGGAGTGGAATTTGTGTCGTAGTATATAATGTCTTTATGAGAAATAGTTCTCTCATACAAAAAACATTCCCTTTTGAAAGGGCTTTGTGTTGGGGTGGAGGGAGGTGTTAAAGGCACCCAGTGCAACTTTCGAGGCTTAAAAATAAACATTCAATTTCTAGTCTTTTTTACACGTAAGTTTTAATAACTCCATACCATTACAAATCGACATTCAAGGAGCAAAGATGAGACGTCGTTGTGTGGTGAGAACTGATAGAATATCGATAACAACAACAATCGCCGCCATTTTCTTTATTAATTGGTGCCCACAATAAATAAAGCAGGATTCCAGTCAATGGAAAAAAGGCCTCTCCCCACCGGCGATTGTTGTTGTTTACGATTTTCTATCAGTTCTCACCACACAACAACGTCTCATCTTTGCTCCTTGAATGTCGATATGTAATGGTATGGAGTTATTGAAACTTACTACGTGTAAAAAAGACTAGAAATTGAATGTTTATTTTTCATTGAATGTTTATATAAAGTTGCACTGGGTGCCTTTAAAGCTAGGCAAGCGCATCTCGTGGAGGAGGGGGAAGCTGGCTCATTCGCATTGAAAGGAACTAAAAACACTCTGTGGAGGGCTGTTTTTGACAGGGTAAAAAGGGTGCTGTTTTCTGATTGAATTATTATGGTATTTTGACCAAAGTATGTTACACATTTCATTAAGACCCCAAGGAACCATATCAACTTGTGGTAAAATGAGCATACGATGGGTCTTTTAAAGATTAAATATGACAATGGACTCCATTTTTGTATGACTACACAAGGACAGAGCAACCACAGAGTAAGTCAGAGTACGTGGGCCTACGCCTTAAGATGCCTATAAGGGGTTTGAATGCAAAAGGAACAGAAAATGGAGTGTCCATTTTAAATGTGGGCATATTGTCTGGCTAGCCAAACCAAAAGCTGACATCTGATCTGAGTAAATATTGATGCAGAAGACTAGGGTGAACTGTGCCTAACGAGATAAACTGTTTACGAAGAGAGTAAATGTTACCTGTCACATTAAAAGTTCTCTAAATCAAATTGGGTTGTTACTTGTTCAAAATCTAGGGTTTGACCAGGTAACTGTACATACCACAGCTTTTCCATGTCAGCACTAACTGAGAGCATACATTACAGATCTTTCATCCTGCGTTTGAGATAATAGAAATTATGCAAACGCGTGACCAAACTCGTGAGCCTATTTTAACGGATGTGACCTATCTTCACACCTGCTGGAAAAAAAACAGGTCTCAGCACCTGCAGCAAACATTAACGCACTTAGTGAATTCCTCTGGGTAATGACAATGGTGTTCAACGGTTCATTTTAACCAAATAACCTCTGAACAAAATTTAGCGACAATTAGAAGACTTTCAGAATAATCATTTCAGAACAAAATACCAAGATTAGCCTCAGCCATAGCTGGCATTATCAGAGGTGTTAACATTGGCCGACGGTCTACTCTAAGAGTCAACAGCCCCAATTTAGTTAGACATACTGTAACTGGCTACATAACTGCGGTTGGACCATCGCCAAGGCGGTGGTGGACACCGCCACTGGTCATGCATTCAAGCGCTAATGCGTTGGTAAGTAGCATTTCTTTGGATAACGTTAAACATCAGTGACGTTACCTATATCGTTCCATGTTCGACTCCGATATTAGCTAGTTAGCGTACAGCAGCAACAACTTGCTAACCAATTAGGCCATGTCAGTCCATTTTTAACGTTAAATAAAGACAAAGTCATAGATTATAATATCTCACAGTCTTAGCAAACTTACATTTGTCAGGGCACACGGAGGTGGTTGTCCCCGCCAATTAATTATTTCCCCAGCTAATTTGTTTAGGAAAGTTGAGCCAAGGCCATACAGCTTTTGCCTGATATGGTATCATGCTAAGCTAACGTGATTTATCTAGCAGTTGACTACTGTGGTTTAATCTCTCATAACCTTATATTGATTTCGCAAATATCGATACTCAACCAGTTATCCTCTTTAGTGCAAACTTTATCTTTCTGTTATCGACGATGTCATCGAAAATGTACGTGAGACGTTTCTTGACGAGGGAGTGGAGGAGGGTGTCCTGAACGAACTTCGTCAGGTTGGTGAATGAAGCAGCTGTGGATATGCGCCCCAGTACTGTGGGTATAGGCTTCAAAGATGTTTTTTTTTTTTTTTTTGCAAGGAGGAAATGGGCATAGGCCTACAGCCTTCAGTTTATAGCTTACACTTAAATGTTAGGCCAACCCTGAATAATTAAAACATTCCGTTGCAGATTTAAGTAAGGGATAACGGCCGACGAGCTGTCCAGTTCTACGAAGTTAATGGACGCTGCGGGGCAAAGAACACCACGACGCGGAGCGGAGTGGTGTTGGTCCGCAGAAGTCCATTAACTTCGTAGAACTGGACAGCTCGGAGGCCGTTATCCCGCTTATCTCCCGTTTACAACATCCAAAAATGTTTTTATTATTATTATTATTATTATTTAGAATTTCCTTTATCTTTAGGAAATTTAATATGCATAATAACCTGATGAATTCTTGATTTGAAGCCTAGTGCTCCCGTTAGAGAAAGTAGTGCGTTTTTTGAAGAAAAAAAAACCGTTACGTTGGTTGTCAATGGTAACCATTCATGAGCATTGATATGGAACGGCGATTTAACGTTTCTACTGGGACTACGTCCAAGGTGTCCGGTTATACGAACTTAATGTACACCCCATTAGCCAATCAGAAAACAGTATTTCGTTCCAGAGGGAGATAATCATAAATAAGTCATGTTTGTTAATGTAGTCCAAATAAAACTTGAATAACAAATTGGGAAAAGTCTGCCTCTTTGAGAACACTGTTTGTAACATGACCCTTAAACTCATCTGTTTAAGCACACAGTAGGCCTATGACTGCTTTCACTCGTCTTCTTCCTCTATAGATGTGGGTGTCCAGAGTCATGCAGTCAAAAGCAGTGGAGGGTTTCCGTAAGGATACCATAAATCCATCGAAGTTTGTCCTTCAGCTTCCAGCCAACTACACGCAAACCCTCCAAAAACAGCCTGGTTTGTGACGCGCCTTTGTCCACAGCTTGTACTCATGCCACTTTAGACTTGCTTTTTAGCCTGTGCACTGCAGTGAGGAATGTGAGAAACCTTACTTCCCATGAGTTCTTTATGTACTTAATGTAGCCTTGTTATTGCACACTTTAAGACCTTTTTGAGTACACTTCTTTTTAGTCTGGGTTATTCTAGTGCATGTCAGGATGGGTTTGTATGTAGGAATTCTTGTAAGCACCTTAGAAGATTTGCCCACTTTACCACTCTGTGACTCATGTAGACAAATTGTCTTTTTTTGTCATGAATAGTATTTTATCTCTGCTATATTCATGTAGCTTCAATCATCCTCCCACCTGGACAGAATGTGCAGAACTTCACAGCTAAGGCGGTATGTTCTATAAATTCCTTTGAAATGTGTCTGATTTGTAGTCTTCTGGGAAGGTAAAGTCTGTTTTTCTTCTCTTAGTTGCTTTTTATCGTCTCAATGTGTAATTTGGATTATTTTAAATGTTCACTAAAAGCATTTTTCTCCAAATCCGCCCCAAACACAACAGGGAAAGTGCCCACAAATGATCTGCACTAGCTGGCTGTAGAGCCATGACATTTCTATCCAATTCAACCCAGATCAACTCGGTGGGGATCAGGTGCAGGGGGGCCAGCCGGCCAACCCCATTAAAAGTGCTGTTAACTAGGGTTTGGAAATGAGAGAAGAGGGGGGAAAAAAACTATTGTCACATGCAAAAAAAGAAAAGTAAATTTATATTCTGTCTCACATAATTGTGAGAGGCAGTTGTGTTTCATGGAGCTGCTGTGCTTTAGCCTAATGAGAAAGCTCTTGGTATTGTGGTACTAATGGCCGTAGGGGGTTTCTTCACATCATTGTAGTCTCCTCCATGAAATCATAAATGTCAAGGGGGTCCTCACAGAATTGAGGTTGCTGTGGGCTAACGTAATCGGTGATTATCGAAGAGAGGTGCTCTCCCCTTTGAGTGCCCACTCCATCACCACACAGTACACCGATCAACTACAGGCACTGAATAGGGTGCCACGTCAGTGACCTGAAGAAGGGAAAGGTAAAACGGTAATTTCCGCAGTGTCTTTACAGCTATTGAGGTAAGCAGACATGGCGCTTTAGGGATCCTTTCCATGCTGTCAGACCCTTATTACAACATGACGAGCCTGTCAGTGACTAAAATAAGCGGTTTACTTATGACGTGCATCCTTGCCCCAAACGCTTCCATTGTATTACCATTTTGCGGCCCACAGAGATCTAATAAATAGGGCCCAGGTTGTAAAAAAACCCTGAAGTTCCCCTTGAAACCAGTTTGAGCTCTTGATCGCACAAACACTGCACTGTGTGGTAGGGCTGTGCAATTAAGCTGATTTAAATTTTAAGTACGATTATGAAAACAGCGTAATCGAGATGACATC
Organism: Sprattus sprattus; assembly: GCF_963457725.1. NCBI lineage: Eukaryota > Metazoa > Chordata > Actinopteri > Clupeiformes > Clupeidae > Sprattus > Sprattus sprattus. The sequence continues at coordinate 8,778,276 of NC_137910.1, read as the reverse complement.
TAATGTGTCGTATTGATGCGCTCGTTTTGTCTTGTGTTATAAATCCAGCACACTCATTTCCTTCACAGCGGTGCCAAACTCACTCAGCCACGGAGTAAATGGCAACACTGCTAAACCACTGAGTATATAGCACGACTGCTAAACCACTGAGTATATAGCACGACTGCTAAACCACGGAGTAAATAGCAACACTGCTAAACCACTGAGTAAATAGCACCACTGCTAAACCACGGAGTATATAGCACCACTGCTAAACCACTGAGTATATAGCACGACTGCTAAACCACTGAGTATATAGCACGACTGCTAAACCACTGAGTATATAGCACCACTGCTAAACCACGGAGTATATAGCACCACTGCTCAACCACTGAGTATATAGCACGACTGCTAAACCACTGAGTATATAGCACGACTGCTAAACCACTGAGTATATAGCACCACTGCTAAACCACGGAGTAAATAGCACCACTGCTAAAATTTCATTCATGACAAAAATGCAGGATCACATTCACGTCACATCCCCACATGAAAACATGACAACTTATAACCCAAATCAGCAGATTTTTTTTTTTCAGTCAGTGAACTACTAATCAGTGAAGACCTACTTCACCTTTATTGTAGGCCTACAGTACTTTTCAACTTCAAATGAAAATAAACTTTACACAAATCAATTAAAGATGATTTGACACTTACCTGTATGTTTTAGTTTATATGCTGTTTCTAATAACTAAAGAACACAAAATAAAGTTTAAGTCCAAGTTTATTTATACAGCACATTTCATATGGTATATGTGCTTTGAGTGGTAAAGGTTAGTATATTATTATATCACAAACATAATATGCACTGATGATGCTACTATTAATAAAGTTGATTAAAAAAAAAAAAAAATCAAATAAAAGCACTGGGCAAGTCTGCATGCTCAACCACACCGCAGCTGAAAAGAATCCTAAGGGAAACACTGAATGAGTTATCCTGTTTAATCGTGATCTCAATATTAACCCAACTAATCATGATTATGTTTTTTTTTGCCATAATTGAGCAGCCCTACTGTGTGGTAGAGTTTAGTTATTATTTAGTTATTTTGTGTGTGTGTTAAGTGATAAATGTGGAAGAGGTGAGTGGGTGCCGACTTAGTGAGTGCATGAGTTCTGACCTCATGCTTGGAGCCTCTTGAAAAGTGAGCTCCAGGAGAGCCACTGTTATGACTACAGGAGAGGCGGGTCAGGCTGACACTGTATTAAACACACAAAGGAAGCAACACCATTTCATCTAGATAAGGTCTGACAAAAGCCAAGACGCAAAAAAAAAAAAAGAAAGCCGGCAGGTAATAGAGTTGCCCAAAGAATAGCCGCTGTCTGAGAACCCAAGGGTAATTCTTTTTTTTTTTTCTACCTGAGATTGTGACATTGAAAAGTGTAAGGTGAGAAGCCCCCGCTTGTGTGCCCCTGACATGTCTGTCTGCCCCTCTGCTCCCTGGGCATAATTATATGTCTGGCAGCAGGAGGACTGTAAGGGCTCCAAGCGCAATGCCTGCTGGTCCCTATTGAAATCCTAATGCAGATTACGGTGATTTCTTGTTCTGTAAGTGTTTGGGCAGATAAACGCTAAGGGCCGCAAACCCCCCCCCCCCCCACAACCCAGGGAAGTGCAATGACTAAGGCTAGCCAGTAGGTGGGGGTATAATTGGAGAGCTGCCCTGCCCTATTCAACATCAAACCATGTGGCAGACTCGAGAGACTAAGCGCCAAATTGTGTTAAGGGTGCATCTTGAACTCACAAAATGGCGTGCTGTTCACAGACATGCAGCAGAAACCTTTCAAATAGTGCACCACATTCTGAACCAATCCCCACCATATAATTCTCCACACTGATGTAGCTTGTGGTTATGCTTGTTTTTGCAATTATGAGCTTCCTGTTTATTGGTTCTCCTGATCCTGATGGCAGCTACAAATAACAGGGACTGTGTGGAAGAAAGTGCCCTGGGAGGGCCGATAGATTGCACAGAGCTTCTTGTTGTTCTCATGTTATTGTTTGCTAATGTGCCTTAGGGCAGTGTTGGTGCTGTCGCTACCTTCTCTCTACCACCTGGAGTCACATATCCAGTTCACATCCCAGCAGGAGTCACGCTACAGACGGCCTCAGGTGAGAGACGCTTCGTGTGACCAGCACCTGCTACTGTATCTAAACTATTAGATGAAATCAGGAGAAATTTGTGTTTCTGCACACCTCCCTCATGTCTGGGGACTCCCATTGATTTAATGAACAGCAATAACCGAAGCATTCAGAATGTACCCTGTTATTCCGCCAAGCCACACGCCCACATCGTTTACTCACACTGTTCCTGAAGACTTGAAACTGTTACTGTGCTTCTGAACCGTGTTTTCATATACAAATTTTTTGTCTGCATTCAGGTCATTTTTACAAAGTAAACGTACCCGTTGTGGTGACCCAGGCCCCAAGAGCCAATCGTGTGTTCACTCAGCCCACTGCACAGCAACAGCAGGCCCCCAATGCTCCACCCAAGCCCCAGCCAGCCCCCAGCAAAGCCCACACTACCATCACCATCACCACTACCCACAAAGCACCCATTCAAACCTCTAACAAGGGGGCTGCGCTGACCACATCCACTGCCCTGGCCACATCCACTGCCCCTGGGCCCCAGCCTGATAGGGCAGCCACTCAAGCAGGCCAGCAACCTCCGAAAACCCAGCAGCCCCAGAAGCCCCCAGCACCTGTGGATCAAAGCCTGCCGGCTCCAGTCCCTCAGCCAGCCCCCCCGCTGCCTCCTGTGACCTCCCAGCCAGCCCCGCTGCCTCCTGTGACCCCCCAGCCAGCCCCGCTGCATCCCGTGACCCCCCAGCCAGTGGCGGAGAGCCCTGGGGACTTCACCCTGGACGGTATTGATTTCAGCCCTCATGTGGTGGAGACGCCCTTCACCCCGTCCCCTGGGGTGCACATCAAGGAGGAGCAGGGCCCGTTGCTGGGCTGTCAGGTGGGGGAGGGCAGCAGCAGCAGCAGCACCGTGGACACACCTGATAAAGAGGTGAAGGAAGAGGCTCCCGATGGACTGCCTGTGTCAGATGGCACAGCCTTCTTCAGCCTTGGGAGCCAACTGGATGAAGCCATTAAGGTATGGTATTGGACAATGCAGTTGGTAAGGGATGTTGATAAGGTGGTGGCCTATTAGAATAATACCTGGTAGGCTGTGTCATGTCAAGTTGAAAATGAGGGTAGACTGTCATGTGAAGTGTTTTTCAGTGATTCAGTATAAAAAGCAACATCCTACAACATATCTTTGGGGCTGGTTGTATTGCGCTGTGTTGAGTGGTATTAGTGTTCGCTGTGTTGGTGCTGTGTCGAGTGATTTTCGTGTTCGCTGTATTGGTGCTGTGTTGAGTGGTGTTAGTGTCCGCTGTATTGGTGCTGTGTTGAGTGGTGTTAGTGTTCTCTGTCTCAAGTCTCTGCTGCTCTGTGTCGGTGTTCAGATGGAACTCATGAGGGACTTCGACTACAACGGGTTGGAAGACATCGTGCAGCTGGACGGGGCCTGTGATGGCAGTTCTGACGAGGAGGAGGTGGACATCGGAGGGCCGGTGGCAGAGAACGACTTCCTGGGCATGATCAGTGCAGATGCTCTGCACGTCCTGGAGGAGGAGGGCGGCACTGATGGCAGCAGTACGTCAGGCAGCGACATGGAGAAGGAAGAAGAGGTTATAGAGGAGGTAAGACTTCACTGGGGTGCGCCACACACATGAGAAATAATAATAATAATACAGATGGAAGAAGAGGTTATAGAGGAGGTAAGACTATGTGCGCCATACAGATAATAATAATAATAATTCATTTAATTTGTAACGCACTCTTGCGCCATACACATGAGAAATGATGAGAGGCAGTAAAGACCGTGCCTCATTTTAAATGAACTGTTTTGTGACCAGGGATTAAATGCGGACAAAACTATCAAGTGTTTGATGTTCGGAATTGAACAAAATTAGGAACTGTTTGTTTAAAATGGCGCTGCCTGAAAGAAGAAAGATAGATTTTTGTTGCTTTTTGTAGAAGCTCAACAATTCAGTCATATGTTGATAGGGGGCAAATTAGCATGTGTTGGCAGAATTAATTTGTATGCATGGATGAAAATGTACATATGACGACTCAGAGGTGAAGGCTTTTTACGATGATCAAATGCACCATAGAAAAATGTAAAGGAACCAGCTAGCACACTGCTTTAGCAACAAACATCCCTAGTTACAATCCTAACCTTAACTCCAACCACAGCAACAAACATCCCTAGTTACCATCCTAACCTTAACTCCAACCACAGCAACAAACATCCCTAGTTACCATCCTAACCTTAACTCCAACCACAGCAACAAACATCCCTAGTTACCATCCTAACCTTAACTCCAACCACAGCAACAAACATCCCTAGTTGCCATCCTAACCTTAACTCCAACCACAGCAACAAACATCCCTAGTTACCATCCTAACCTTAACTCCAACCACAGCAACAAACATCCCTAGTTACCATCCTAACCTTAACTCCAACCACAGCAACAAACATCCCTAGTTGCCATCCTAACCTTAACTCCAACCACAGCAACAAACATCCCTAGTTGCCATCCTAACCTTAACTTCAACCACAGCAACAAACATCCCTAGTTACCATTCTACCCTTAACTTAAACCACAGCAACAAACATCCCTAGTTACCATCCTAACCTTAACTTCAACCACAGCAACAAACATCCCTAGTTACCATCCTAACCTTAACTTCAACCACAGCAACACACATCCCTAGTTACCACTCTAACCTTAACCCTAACCACAGCAACAAACATCCCTAGTTACCACTCTAACCTTAACCCTAACCACAGCAACAAACATCCCTAGTTACCATCCTAACCTTAACTCCAACCACAGCAACAAACATCCCTAGTTACCATTCTACCCTTAACTCAAACCACAGCAGAGCCCCTTGAACTCAGGAGATGATGTGAGTGAGCAGGACATCCCAGATCTTTTCGACACAGAGAATGTCATTGTTTGCCAGTATGAAAAGGTAAGCACCTGGCCTTATATCAAACCTGTTGTATGAAATGTATGACTTGTACAATTAATTGTTTATGTAGAATTCGTCCTTAAATATGTATATGTGTGTGTGTGTGTGTGTGTTTGTGTGTGCCCGTGCGTGTGTGTATGCGCGCAGCTATTGATGAATCTTATTTTGGTCCAGATTCACCGCAGTAAGAACCGCTGGAAGTTCAACCTGAAGGATGGAGTCATGTGTTATGGGGGAAAGGATTATGTTTTCTCCCGGGCCATTGGAGAGGCAGAGTGGTAAGGGTTCATGGAAGATGAAGATGCCACCACAGCAACAACACCTTTAAGAGACCATTGTTTTGAAAGTGTGACAAAAAAAATGAACCGGAAAATAAACCGAAATTACATTATATTACATTATATTAAAAATGTTCTAACATGCTCTAGCTCGAGAAGCCTTAAAAGTACAGTTTTCTTCCCTCTTGTAGATGGACTTTGACTAACTTTATTTACATATTATTTCCCTGAAATTGTATTTTGTTAAATAACATTTATTTATTTATTCATTATTATTTATACTCTAGGGAGCTCACACTCTGTATATGCACTGACCTATGCTCTGCATTTTGTAATTTAAGCACAGCAGTCCTGATTGAGATTCATATGATGAATGTTTATTTGTGTACGTTTTATTTGGTTATTTATTTATTTATTTAAAGTGTAGCTCCGCTGTCAGTGATGTGACTGACTTGTCATCTCTGAGTTATTTTCTAAATGAAACATTAACTGCTCTCAAAGTTCTGTGTGTCAAGTTTGTGTGTGTGGAAATGTATTAGCATACATTGATCATGAATCCTTTTGGAATGTACACAAGTGTACAGTTGTGGGTGGGCAGCTCCCTCTACCCGTGCACTTTACCTCTCCACCCCTCCCTCCACCCGTGCACTTTACCTCTCCACCCCTCCCTCCACCCGTGCGCCTCCCCTCGCCACCCGGGCACTTGACCTCTCCACCCCTCCCTCCATCCGTGCACTTCACCTCTGCTGGAAAATGAATTCCAATTTAAGCAGAGTCCTACTCATGCCTGTGCTTGTAGCACCACATCTTTAAGTTAGCAGCTTGCAGTAGCCTGCCATGGAATAGTATGCAATTCAAACCAACCATTAATAGTGCACTAATTCTGCACCCCTATTTGGATACCTGCGTGGTTATCTATGTCTGTGTGTCTGGACTAGGCTGTTTCGCCTTCATGACTTCAGTCCCGTGAGGTTTTGTCTTTCTGTACACAAATAGTCTTATGCTTTCATTTAACTAATAGATAAACCAAAATATTTTATCATTTCAACATTTTTATTTTATCAGAGCTACTTTAAAATTGAATTTTTCTTCTGGTTGGCTTTCTATCGTTCCATTCCTAGCATCGGTTAATGTTGGGCACGTCTGTTGTATTATTTTGGCTAGCTGTCCCTTCTAACATATAGGTGAAATGGTAGGCCCTGACCGTACCATTGATTTATTGTGCGTGTGTGTGTGTGTGTGTGTGTGTGTGTGTGTGTGTCTTTGTGAATAGTGTTTGTGTGTGTGTGTGTGTGCGCGCGCACACCCTGAGCTCAGGATGGTGTAGAGTCAGTTCCACTTGGCTGGCCCTGAGCCGTGAGTCCATGGCCCTAGCAGATTAAGGTGGTCAAGCAGTCCTCCAGTATCTCAGCACTGATTGTTAAAAGCGGTTTCCCTTCCAGACACCTGGGGGCCAGTGTTGACTGTAGCTGGAGCAGTGGGTAAACACTGTAATTGGCCCATTTGTCATACAGCCAAAGACGGGGATTTCTTGGAACACCTGGGAAGTGTTTCCTTTGTTCCACCTGGTGATTTATTCACCTTTTTCTCGGAAGACATTTTCAATGTTTAGTAAAAACGTGTGTGTTGTGGATGGAACAGAGAAGTAATGGTTAGAGTGAGGTTTGATGTGATAGCTTGTTAATTAAGAAAGTCCAAACCTGTGCTCATCTTAAGACATATGTATTTAAGAATCCACAGATGTATAGAAACAATTGGAATGTACATATTACATTATACAAAACACATTTCATTTTTGAATATTGTATTACAAAAATATTGTACAGAGAAAAAATACTATATACATTGTATACACAGCACCAACCAAAAAAAGCATAAACTTCAGTAGCTTTTATCCACTGCTTTAGCTTCTTAGCTTTGTCACTCTTGTCACCATGCTAAAGTCATGTTGACCCCTTGTTGAGGAGGCTGCCTTGCATCTTGATGTGGTACGTATAAAAGTGCAGAGAATTGGGCTTCTTGGAGAGAGGCTTGCTATTGGCTGCACTGGGGCGTGGGCGGGGCCGGAAGCCCTTGGCACGGGAGAGACTGGCCTTGCCCTGATAACAGCCACAGCGCCTCAGCAGCTGGCAGATGTCTCGCCGGAAGGCCCGGGTGAAGAGGGTGTAGAGGAAGGGGTTGCACAGCGAGTTGATGGGGTAGAAGAGGACCAGCAGGATCTTGGAGTTGGAGACGGTGATGAGGGGCATCCGCAGCGCCGCCGAGATGGCGAAGAAGCAAATGGGCGCCATGCACAGGAAGTCAGTGAAGATCAGCACGGCCATTCGCTTGGCGATCCGCGTGTCCCCGCGGCGACCGGCCAACTCTGGGTTGTGCACACTTATGAAGATGCGAACGTAGCACACACACACCCCCAGGAAGGCTAGCGTGTTGAGAAGCAGCACCAGCACCACGTAGACTTGAGAGGCGGGGGTCTCGATGTCCATGGGCAGGCAGATGCTCACCTTGCTGTAGCTGCTAACGCCCAGCACGGGCAGCATGGCCACCATGAGGGAGAACGCCCAACCCATCACCATCATCAGCGCCACGTGCCGCAGCTTCAGCCTCCGGTCGATCTCCATGGCGTGGGTGATGGTGTGCCAACGCTCCAGGGTGATCACTGTGAGCGTGTAGACGGAGAGCTCGCTCGCAAAGACCGTGAGGAAGCCGGCCACGTGGCACCCGGGTCCTGTCTGCCAGTCGGTGGCGTGGTTGTAGTACTCCTGCCGCGAGCGGTGATCCATGGCGGCGATCAGGAGCAGGTACAGACCCATGCAGAGGTCGGCGAAGGCCAGGTTGCACATCAGGAAGCGGCAGACGGTCAGCTTCTGGTGACTGGAGAGCAGGATGAACAACACGGCCAGGTTCCCCGACACCGCGAACACGGTGATGACCCAGGTGGTGGAGCGCAGGAAGCTGCAGCCCAGCAGGTCCTCGCACGGGTTGAAGGCATCCGGCTCTGGGGTACACTTGATGGGGACGCTGCCAACACACAGCTCCAGGTCTGGGTAGTGGAAACTGATGTCGTTGAGATCAGTGGCAGGATCCCTGTGCAGAAGATGAGCAGATGCATCAGCTGAAGGTTTATGGAAGATTTATATAAGTGACCTACATTTAAATTAAATAAATATGAATATGAGCGACAACTACTCACTATTTTACTCCTTGACAAATGGCTGACGTGTGGGCAGACAAATGCAAGAGGTATCACATGCTCCTCTATGGTTTGAGCTAGCTGATTTTTGATGAATCATTAACTACTAACATACAGCTGTCTGATTTTGGATTTTCATCTACAATAAATAAGTGGCTCACATGTCTGTCCCAGCATCTTCACTACAGAGGCGTGTCAGATTGAAGAGCGCTATGAGGGGATTATCTCTGTGAGGAAAAAGAAGAAAGTATTAAACACGCCGGAAAATATTTAAAATGCAAACTATTTCAAACCATTTTTGCACCTGGCCTCACAAGAAAAGTGAAAAGTTTAGTAAGATGTGAGCAACTACTTGAGACAGTAATGAGACACTAGGTTGTGCCCAAATTCTTCACTCTTCAAAAATCATAGAACAGGTACTAAAGTAATACAAATGATTTTAACATCAAGGTAGCTGCACAACTTGTAATGATGGGTATTTATTTGTAGGATGTGGTCCCTTTGCCATGCTTATGGGTGCCTTTCTGATCGTCTGGGCCTCAAAGATCATCTGGGCCTCAGGGATCGTCTGGGCCTCAAAAATCATCTGGGCCTCAGGGATCATCTGGGCCTCAGGGATCATCTGGGCTGGGGAAGAAATTAAGGAGACATGTGTATGCGGTGAGTACCTGTGGTTCCGCCGCCAGCTGTGGAAAGCACAGCAGTGGCTCGAGTAGGTGAGGGAGGCCTCCTGCAGGTTCTGCAGGTTCTCCAGTGGGGGTAGAGTCTTCATAGAAGGCGTAGAACGTGCCATCAGCATCTTCACAAGCTCCAGACCGTGTGCAGGGAGTGAGCGCAGAGATGTGGAGGACACGTCACTGTATGAAACATAAACACACCATGTACATCAGAACCAAAGCCAAGGGTATACTATAGACTGATGCTAGTTGAAACCTGTGCCCTTTGACCCAAAGCTAGTTCAATGTGAAGAATAAATAAGATACAAAACACAGACACAATGGGGGGGGGGGGGGAAGCCTAATCGTTTCAGCTGCTCTGCTATCGGGCAAGTGTACAAAATATTCCATAATATGAGTTAACTCAATGCAGCAAGGAGTTCATGGAGTCATGAACACGACCAGATGTAAACCGCCAGTATGGCCAATGGCACTATCTTTGTGCGACCATGACATTCATTGTTTAAGTAGAAACAATGACACTAACATGGACTAGCTGTTCTATGAGACCTTGTTACCTATCTTTTATAATATTAAATTATAAATACAGATTCCGCCGCATATTAAGGTCAAGGGCTTCACTGTAATTGCTTAATACCTGTAACAGTAAGTGTAACTGTACACTGATCAATTGCGTTTCCAGAGGCAAATTTTGTCTAGTTAAATTCGACACAGATTTTCACAACACCATCAGTACCCTTGTGACAACAAGACTGCAGTATGAAAACTGTAAGCTTTCCTGCATTTGCTCAATGGCCCATACACAGTTGGAGTTACATAAGGCCTGGAATTAGATTTTGTCTTGTGCTCCCAATTGCCCAACAGGGTCTTGCTAGTTCATATAACACATTCTTGTCATATATTTTCATTATTGTAGGTTTTTGTAGTTATTTTCAGGCAAATGCGTCACTATTTACTTACAGGACAATTGGTCCAGTTGCTCCTTCAAAGGCATCATCATGAATTGTGTGAAGATACCAGTTATCTTTCAAGATCCTAAAGCAGAGACATGAATCACAAACCACAACTGAGTATAGAACACATGACAAGTTGTCAGAGCTTGTGTGTGTGTGTGTGTGTATATATAAATATATACACACACACAAGCTGTTTATCCTTTTACATATTAGTTAATTGTGGCATTTCATTGACGTGAACTGAAATGTTGAAACACAATCTAATAAGAACCCTCTAACTTAATTTATGGGCAATTTAGGGCACTGACAGTCTGACTGGAGTCTTCAGCAAATATTATGCTTAACTCTGACTTGAATAATAAAATAACCCAGGGCTCAAATAGATTAGGGAAGAGCTCCTAATCAGATTATTTATTATTTATATTATTTCATATTATAATAATATTATTTCATATTATAATAATATTATTTAAGTCTGAACAGGACTGAGGGTATATGAGGTCTGCTAACTTTTCAAACATGAAATCACAGTGTCCAGCGCTCATTCACCCATGGAGCCTCCATCAGTGCTTTGTCTGTGTTGTTTTGTTTGTTTTGATGTACATGATGTGACACAGAGAAATGGAGATATCTCAGTCACTGCACAGACTGTCACTCAAATATGAACCTGATAGAGACTGTGGTCTAGAAATGTCAGCTCTCTAACAGGAATAGATGGATGTGACGCCTCACACTTACAGTTTCTCCAGTCTGGTTCCATTGAAGGCATGAGATAGAATTTCCTTGAATCCATTTCTGACAAGATTCCTGAAAATATGAGATTAGCATTAACACTTTGGTATTTTAATTTATCCACTGAAGGATGTCTTCAGCAAGTCCATTCATTTAAACCCTAAGACAAGCCTGTATTCATATAATTATACACTAATTCATTCATAACTCATCATTAAAACATAATTAATTCATCATAATTCATACTAAGTAATATTTCATCATTTTTTGGTATTATCACTAAAAAAACATTGTGTACTCACATGTGCTTGTACTCTGCTATGCCTATGAAAGCATTGGATGGGATGCTCTCCAGCTTTATATTATCTCCTAGCTCCCTGCAAGGAGAAGTACCATCAAATTGTTGGTGTGGTATGCATATGTAACTCCATTTTTCATAACTTCACTGCATCTCTTTCAACCAAAGTACAGACTTGTTAACTGGACCAAATGTCAGAGATCATAATATATGATGGAATACGTTGTCTGCAGGCCTATCAACAGGCCCCTACAGGTATATCAACAGGCTCCTACGGGTATATCTACAGGCCCCTATATGTATATCAACAGGCCCCTACAGGTATATAAACAGGCTCCTACAGGTATAACAACAGGCTCCTACAGGTATATATCAACAGGCCACTACAGGTATATCAACAGGCTCCTAGAGTTATATATCAACAGGCCCCTACAGGTATACCAACAGGCCCCACTGGTATATACTGTATATGTGGGAGTCGGGGACAAAGCAACACAGTAGCTTAGTGGACTAAGAGTTTGCAGACGTTTGGTACTCACAGAAAGTTTATCTCCAGTGCGGAAATGGAGGAAAGATCAGGGAAATGTGTTATTCCTGTGTTACATATACTCCTACAAAGTAACAGGCAAAGCATTATTCAAGGAGGAGCTGTCACAATAACCCATTAGAGCCAATATAACCAATGTTATATGAAGTGTTTGAATACAAATAAGGCTTCATTAAAGGCCTGCATGCAAATGTGGAACATAATTCACGAGTGTTTTCAAAATGTCATCATCGCACAGCACAAATTTTCATTGTAAATTGTCAAATTTATGTAGATATGCTTACAAGTATCGTAGTTTGGGAATGTCAGTGAAGGCTCCATTCTCAATCGCCACAAGATGGATGATGTTCAGTATCGCACTGAGAAAAAAAATCTTTGCATAACATCACAAGTGTCTTTTTCCTCGCCGGAAATGACAGCATACTGCATGATGCAAGGGTATGAGACATGATGTTCTGTTTTGGTCACTTTTGAGACTGACCAAGGCAACAGTGTAACAAGATCTTAACCAGGGAGACTGTTAAAACGAGACTTATATTAGCAATTGTTTTTAGCAAGACATAAAAAGTATGAAATACTTACATTTCTGTAAGGGTTTTCAGTGAGAGAAATGCCTGGTGTCTTAACCTTCTGACTGAGTCACTTTGAGATATTTCTCTACAGTGAAGATACAAAAAAAAGAAGATACAAAAAGAAGATACAAGTTGTTATACATGCATCCGTGTACTGAATTGGTTTTATATGGCCATAATAATATAATATTATATACACTAGTATTTTGTTTGTTTAATTGTATTCTCTTCAGACTGAAGTGAAACATGTACAATGCATCAGTCTTCTACAGCCAAGTGCTTTGTCATCAATAACGCATGGCTCCATGCTATGGCAGGTATTCCAGGGTCCAGCCAAACAAGGAAACCAATAAATTAATCCGTAGAATATATTCTACTACGCACACAAGGTTAAGCTTACTTTGTAAATTGTACTAAAATTCTCTAAACAACATCACTGAAGAGGTCATCTGTGTCATGCCCTCAGTTGCTGGTAGCTTGCGCTGACACTAAGACAGACACCCACACAATCACAAACAGACACACACACACACACACACACACAAACACAGACACACATACACAGACACACACAGACCTACTCTTCCATCTTCTTTAATTGCGCTTTTTAAAAATAAACTACCACTGCAAAGCATAATTAGCGAACACTTCAGCAAACAATTAACATCATTTCAATTCTATCTTGGACTTCCAGACTTCACAAATTATTTCACTCATCTTTGGTCTCCTATGTCAGACCTCTGAAGTAATGACCCCAATTACCTGTCCTAACAAGTGCACATTTAAAAAGCAATTACGGGAAGAGGAAAAAACTGTCTGCATTTGCGACACGAGAAGGGAGTGATCTCTGAAAGGCTTTCTTTAGCGTTGCTTTCTGGTCACCTATTTCACCTCATTCACACCCCAGTGGGACATGACCAGAGGAACACAGTGGGTGACCGCACGACTTCTATCACAGCTACGTGTTCCACTGCCTTTCTTCTCTTGAGTGAGCTGAAGTGAGGGCTTTGATCAGCACCCCATGGGTGAATGAGCACTGGACACTGTGATTTTATGTTTGAAAAGTTAGCAGACCTCATACCCTTACTCAAAATCTGATTCTGATTCTGATTAAGTACTCTGATATACCTTCCTAATCTGTTTGAGCCCTGGGTTCTTATGATACTATATACGTTGCATGCAATTATCACAACAGTTCAGGCATAAAGGCAAAAAGTGGATGGTGTACAGGTTATCCTACAGGCTACACTCCAGAATTCACAAGACCGCCAAGAGATATTAGATATAGGTACCAGTAACGATAACTTCCTTTCCAACCTGGCCAATAGATATAGGTAACGATAGCTTCTGTCCATCCTGACCATATTTTGAAAAGGTTGTCAATCTGTCAAAGGTCTTGTCTGCTGCATAGAGGTTCGTCACCAGAAGTTCATGCAACTTTAATTAACCACAAACGAACAGTTAGCAAAAAAGACAATTCGTGAACACTTACATCCTGGATACGTTGAGTAACCCTGTGAAAGAACCACTTTGGATTTCCCTCAATGGCAGGTGTATAATTCTCCTGGAAAATAAGGTTACATGCGATAAGAGAGCGCTAGAGACCCTGAACATGTTAAACTGAAGAGTTGAGGGAAAATAACGCGGTGATTGGACGCATAACGAAATGCCATTAAAAAGAATGAAACATATGACAAGTAATCCATTCGGTGAAAGCGTAAACTTACAAAGTCAATTTTGATGGAGCTTGCGCTTTTTCCTGTGTTTCTCTCGTGCAGCGCAATGTCTCCGCGGAGCACTGGCAGATCAGTGGACACTCGAATGTCCAGATAGGGCTCACGTGTTGGACACTCCACAGCAAGATCACCAACCAAACAGTACGCAAAAGCATATTGAGCAATCCCTCGAACCTTTTCCTTCACAAACCTTATCAAAACGAGCACAAACTTTAGCTTTATAACTTCAGTGAACTCAGCGTCCGTCTTGCCTTCTCTCAGGCTACTGTACTCTACAATACTAGCGCTGTATGATCGACGTCACTAAGTAGCCTACTCAGCAAGGTTACAAACGTACGCATTCATTTAGTAAGAGGGACAAAACAATCACAGTCAAACATGTAAGTCATATTTGACACGTTTGACTTCTGAGTCTCATATTTCATATTTGAAAGAAATATACAAATCCGCGCAGTGGTCTGTACGCTCTGAAAAGAAGGTAACGAAGAGCGGCAAAAAGCCTACTTTGTGTCCAGATCATTCAGCAAGGACGTCTTAGTCTAAAAAAATTGCAGAACACGTGTGCTATCAGGACCCATATACAGTATCTTATGTATAGCCTACTTCGCGCTCATTATCACTCTACACCGACCCGGTGTTTTGGAATAGTAAAGCTGATTTCAACCCTAGACAGCTGTTTGTGCGTTGCCATTAAGGCTGAAAAATAACTTGGAATTATTCAGTGACAGTTTATTAGGTGAGTTGTGTAAGTTACAGGTCTCCGCCAAGAATCAGTCACATCCTTAGACGCTTGACATGTCTATTCAGCAAAATGGTGTCACTCGAGACATGTTTGAGCTGTTTTGTAATTTCCATCATCAATATCACACGTAGTTTGTTTATCATATATTGGTTACAGCCGTAGTTTGTTTATTATATTGGTTACAGCCGTAGTTTTTTTTATTATATTGGTTACAGCCCTAGCCCCTAGTAATCCAAGGAAATGCAAACAGTCGAGGTAGATATGACCTGAATATTAAGAGAAAGCCTTTCAGGCAGAAGTGTGAAGTCATTTTTTTAGCATTGGCTGTGCTTGGTTTAGTGTTTATTTAATTTAGGCATTGGAGTTTTATAGTTGCTTGTTAGCATAAAGTGCAACTGCCAGGGAATTGGGGAGACCCTGACTGATTAAGAGGAACATGAGTGGAGACTGAGTCAATGACTCAACAAATACCATTTATCAGATAAGCGTTTGTAGATAAGAGGGAGCAACACCAGGAGGAGAACACCACCAGGAGGGAAGCATGACCAGAGCACGACCAGGAGGAGAGCACGACAAGGAGGTACACATGGAAGCAGCATTCTTGGAAACTCTGCAAATTCTAAACAGAGGATGTGGCATCTTCTTTGCGCTCCGGGAAATGGTGGCAAAAAATGGTGGTGTGGGTCGATGGAGGTATTAATTACCCATCTCTCCATAGTCATGAAAGAGAATGCACTGCATTCAGAGAGATACTTTTTGTTATCACAATAATATGGAAATTATTTTGTTATTTACCAATTTCCCACCAGACATCCAAATTGATGTTTATGCTTTTATACACAAAAATAGCAAAGGGCATGTTGACCGCCAACATGAAGTCCCCCCGGTGTCTGGCGGGGGGACAAAAGACCACCACACTGGTAGCCTCATAATGAGCTGAGCTTTCAGCGCATGCACCCAGCACAACCTCCCATCTCTCTTCACAAGTGACCTGCAACATATTAGCGACCTGCACCATAAGAGTCCCCACCCAGTTAGCCAGACAGCCAGAGAGCTAGACAGCAATGTTCCCGTCTCCTTCCTGGCGCCTGACACCCCTGCATTACCACCAGGAGGATGCTTTTGTCTGCGGGGTGGTGGTGGTGGGGTGGGGGTCTGGAGTGGCAATAATCAGTCTTGATCCAGCCAGTGGACTGAATGAATATGAATGATGGGAATTCAGTCAATCAGATGTCATCGGAGTAGAAGAGGGGAGAGTGGGGCCACGTGACGACTCACTTTAAGGACCACTTTTATCTGAGGCCCATTTTGTTGCCCCATGCAGAGACCAATGTCTTGCTCAGGGACGTTTTTTCCCCGGAGCCTTTATGCTCTCAGGTGCTGAAGCCCCAGGCTCTGCACAGTGCCGTGAGGCAGTGTCTGCAACTAATGAGATGGTAGTAATGAATACAATTGAGTTGAAATGTCGGTGCACTTCATGGGGTCTTGCCCCATTAAATGATTTCTGTTCTGATCCCATAAGGGTAGATGGAATAATACATGTTTGAGTTCTAGACTGCCTCCCGGTCGACTGCCACAGTGATCCCATAGAGTAGAGGGAAAAATACATGTTTGAGTTCTAGACTGCCTCCCGGTCGACTGCCACAGTG
Organism: Sprattus sprattus; assembly: GCF_963457725.1. Lineage (NCBI taxonomy): Eukaryota > Metazoa > Chordata > Actinopteri > Clupeiformes > Clupeidae > Sprattus > Sprattus sprattus. Next base: position 8,761,831 of record NC_137910.1, on the reverse strand, counting down.
ATCCCATAGAGTAGAGGGAATAATACATGTTTGAGTTCTAGACTGCCTCCTGGTCGACTGCCACAGTCAGTACGTTTACATGATGACATTTATCCGAGTATGGCTTTAGTCGGAGTTTGCTATCCATGGGGGGCAACTGCTATTATTTCAAAGTACATGGCAGTAAAAAATTCGAATCATTGGCCGCGTCTGTTCAAATCAAATGTGGAATGTTTACAATCGGGCACCTGCTACCGTTGATTATACAGTAAATTAGCTGTGAAATGAAACAAAAACACATCACAGTTAAAGTTGTATTAGTATTGATTGATTCACATCAATATGAATGGATGACATGACTAACAAGTGGTGGAAAAGTAATATGAAAATATTTGTCCGGTGAATTAGCACGTTCTGTCCAAAACAGTCGCAGTCAACGTTTTTCTAATTTCAACACATTGGTATACCATATAACTATCATCTGAAATATCACGGTATGTCCAAACAAACCTTTGATCTAAACAGTATATTCAGTATGGAATGGGAATAGATCATAGCAGTATCTTTTATCGCGTTTGACACATATGCCCTGATTGCTGTGTGCAGGTGAAGTTTTCTGTGGAAATGGGATAGTATTCTTTCAATGGATTCGCGGCCATCTGAACGTCCTTATACGTGTTTAAGGAGGGGTTGTAAAGGTGCTCATATCTATTCAGGCCTCTTGTGTTATGTTTGTTCATAATCAACAAGATAAGCTTGTGAGACAGTTGTAACACCCACCAACGTAATAACTTCCCACCAACGTAATAACCCTGCCAACGTAATACAAAAGTGTGCATTTCAGACGTAATAGCCCGGCCAACGTAATAATTTCCTGCCAACGTAATAATACTTAACCTCAACAAATTTTCATATTCAATTAAATCCAGAACCAAATGGTGATTGCCAGTTTTCTGCGTTGGCCAATCACCTTGAAAATATAGGGATTTTAAGATCAGCATCCAATGTTAGGGAAGAAATTGTGTCTAATTTACGAAACAATCCCTATACATCACATGGAACCCCTATTTCTAATTTTGTGGGGTACAACTGGGATATGTATTTGGAAAATATGCACAAACATGGGACATTTGGAGATCATATCACCCTTCAAAGAGCATCAGAACTTTATAATGTGCAAATTTTGGTTGTATCTATACTTGGAGCAAATGCTTCCACCCTCATTTTACCAAGACACACATATGATGAGAACCTACCCCTATTAATCCTTGGTCATTTTGCAGAGGGGCAGGGAGAGCATTATGTGAGCCTCGTTGGGGATACTAGGTCATATGTAAATGCCATTCTGGAGGCTGACAGACACCAATTCATAACTAGAAAATGCATTTCCTGAAGGAAATACCAGTGCATGAAATGCAAAAGCTAAGAAAGGAAGAAGAAAAGAAAGAAGAGTGAAAGAAGGAAAGAAGTAAGGAAAGAAGAGTGAAAGAAGGAAAGAAGAGTGGAAGAAGGAAAGAAGAAAAGAAAGAAGAGTGAAGAAAGGGAAGAAGAGTGAAGAAAGGAAAGAAGAGTGAAAGAAGGAAAGAAGAAAAGAAAGAAGCGTGAAAGAAGGAAAGAAGAGTGAAAGAAGGAAAGAAGAAAGGAGAGTGAAGAAAGGAAAGAAAAGTGAAAGAATGAAAGAAGAGTGGAAGAAGAAAGGAAAGAAGAGTGAACAAGAGTGGCTCTGGATAAAGAGAAAAAGAGAGTGAAAATATTGAAAAATGGAGTGAAGAAGAGAGATTGAGTGTGAGAGAAAGTAGACTGAGAGGGATAGAGAGAAAGATGGAGAGATGGAGAGAAAAAAAAGTGGAGAATGGAAGGTGTCTTAATATTCCTAGTTACAGTTAAATTGAGAGGGACAGAGAAGAGGTTCCTTGGATTTGGCGCAGGTGTCAGTGAAGCACAGGTGCAAGCCAGTTTAAAGACCCTATTATGATGTCATAATGGCCCAATGTAAGTCAATGGGAAAATTTTGATTCGTTTTTATTTAATATCTTAAAAAGTATAAAGTTTAGAAAAGTGAAAAATACATAGCATAAGTGTCCTTTACAAGACCTACGCGACAAAGTTTGAATGAAGTTTCTACGTTAAGCGGTTCGGGCTGAATTAATCGCAGAAAAAGGTAACAAGAATAAGAAGAAGAAGAAGAAGCCTAGGAATAACAATACAGGGCATTTCATGCACTGTAATAAGTATTACGTTGGCAGGAAGCTGTGTATTATGTTGGCAGGAGGCAAGAATTATTACGTTGGAAGGAAATTATTACGTTGGCCGGGGTATTACGTCTGAAATGCACACTTTTTTATTACGTTGGCAGGGTTATTACGTTGGTGGGAAGTTATTACGTTGGTGGGTGTTACAGAAAGTCTGCAGGATATTCATAAAAAAACGTGCCTTTAGTATGAACAGTTGAGACCATAGACATATATACATGTCTCTGGTTAAGACATAACTTTTCTGTTAGCCATTTCTGATATGCAGTTGCTATTTAGATACTAAAGTTAGCTTTGTTTATTGTTTCCATGGTAAAAGCAGCCATCAGAATAATTTGCTTTTCTGTTGGCCATTTCTGATATGCAGCACATGAGGGCAAAGAAAATGGTGCATGGTCTTGATCATTTAGATTTCGTTTCAGTATTTCAAAGTGAATGAGATATGGGCGCTCAAGAACAGTGAGCGTCTAGAAGCGATTATTATAGACATATATGATGCATGTATATGTCTATGGGCAGGATCTCAAGCATGCGCAAAGACGTAAACTCCAGTTGATTCTCCGATTTCATGTTACATGCGTGCGTTCTCCAATTAACAACTAACTCCGATCAAGTTATCTTGGGGTGTAAATCGGAATTTAGTCGGAGCTCAAAAATTTGAATATTGGTGGTTACATGAAATGGATCTTCGATTTAAATCGTATAAAGCCAGAAATTCGAATACATGTAACCGCAGTGAGTGTTGCTTTTTTGGTTGTAGTTTTTCTCTTTTTATGTGTGCCTGCGATGTGGGGTGTCTCTCACCTCTGATTGGATGGCTATTGACATGTCAGTCCCCCTGCTGACAGGTTCACCTCTGACTGGATGGCTATTGACATGTCAGTCCCCCTGCTGACAGTATCACCTCTGATTGGGTGGCTATTGACATGTCAGGCCCCCTGCTGACAGGTTCACCTCTGATTGGGTGGCTATTGACATGTCAGGCCCCCTGCTGACTGTGGACAACTAGGGCAAGATGAAGAGGCCTGTGGAAACACACTCCAGCTACCCCCCTGTGCAGCAAACAGGGTTGATTGAAGTAGCAGATTACATGGCATTGGGATAACACAATTTAATACAATAAGACAAAAAAAATAACTATAATCATCCAAGATGACTTTTGATTATGTCCTTAAAAGACAGCAATTTAAAAATTATGAAAATTTAGTAGAGGACTTTGTGGCAGAAAAAAAATAACAGTTTGAGTCAAGATTTAAGCAGCAGCAGTCCCTCCAAAACAGCTTTCCATTCCTGGCAATATCGTCATCACTTTGATTTCCAAAATGTCTAACGCAACGCCTATGTCCAGTCTGATTTGTACAAAAAGATGAAGTTGCTGTCATCAGCAAAGACCTCAACTTCAAATCTGAAGAAGTCTCCTTCTCAGTTAACTAGCTAGCATTGCATTAAAATGTGGGATGGGTTTATCTTGGGTGTGGGAGCCCAGTATAGGCTACTACTGAGCTACTGGTTCGTTGTACCCCAGGAATAACCTGGTTGACGCGCTTGGATCAGTTTACAGGGGCTTTACCGTCAGCGAGATAAAGTCCATACACTTCTTGCCTTTTGTTAAACAGTTCTCCATTTATTGTATCTTCTCCATTAAAATACAAAGCAACGACATGTTACTTATTCCAACCTCGCGGTAAAGCGGTCAAAACCATTTGCCCTTCCGGGGTCAACACCTGGCACCAACAGTAGGCTTCCTACCTATATGCACGAAACCCACCTGTGCAATGCACAGCAACACCCAGTGTTCAACAGAGTCATTACACATTGTGAGTGACAATACATTTGGCTGAAGCAACCCATTTGGCTGCTACATTGGGTATAGTTTAGTTTCACCCGTCACCACGTTCCTCAATCCTCATAGGCTCATTGGCGTCTGCCACTGGAGAACGGTTGATAATGGTAGCAATGGTGGAGGTCACTATCAAACGCACAATATCGAGCAAATTATGGAAACTGGATCTCAAAAATATGCATTGTGCCATGCACAATGTTACCCTGTTGGGTAGCCCTGTTACTAGTAGCAGTCTGCTGTATTATGTCCAGTCCAGTCATGTCCCATATAGAAATAAAGTGTTGACCGGGATTTATCATAATAGAGGCTTTTCTCCTTTTATTTGGATGAAAATAGAAGATATAGATTGTGAGTATAGCCCTCAACGCTCCTCTTTTGCAACAAGGGCAAAGTCCTCCTTGAATATGAAGATTGTGAGTATAGCCCTCAACCCTCCTCTTGTGATGAGTATAGAAGATGAAGACTGTTAGTATAGTTCTACACGCTCCCCTTGTGATTAGTATAGAAGATGAAAACTGTGAATATAGCTCTACACGCTCCTCTTGTGATGAGTATAGAAGATGAAGACTGTGAATATAGCTCTACACGATCCTCTTGTAATGAAAATAGAAGTAGAAGACTGTGAATAGGGCCCTGCACGCTCCTCTTGCGATACAAGGGCAAAGTCCTCCTTGTGGCCTTTGCTTAAAGAAACAGCATCCCACATGGTGTGGAATCCACACAGTACACATATAGTATGTATTTTTTTTAGGGGTCATTTGATTTGACCAACTGTAAATGTTGAATATGCTAAATGAATATTATTTGCATTGAAAATGTTTTGAGACGTATAAAGAGAAGAAAAAAGTATATTTGTGGAACTCAAAATTTGGGTCAGCTTCAATTTTCCATTATAAGATTTATAAGCAGTACTTTCAATGTTTGATCTTTAAATAACAAAAGTAATCCAAAAGTATTCAGGTATTCAGGTAACTTTTTTTTAATCCAATGGATTTTGTTATTCATTACAAAAATTGCCATGTAATTTGTGTTCAATAACTGACTATATTTCAAAGTGATCTGACCAAACCCTGGCAGCCAATGACACACAGATGTGTTCTCTCTCTCTCTCTGTAACACGCACACACAGACACACAGATGTGTTATCTCTCTCTCTCTCTCTCTCTCTCTGTACCACGCACACACAGACACACAGATGTGTTATCTCTCTCTCGCTCTCTCTGTAACACGCATAGACACACACACACATAGGCATACGTACATGACCACATAGCCTACACAGGAACACACAGGGTGCGATTTGCCGGGGGGGATGGTGGGGATTTACCCCCCCTCTGGTTTTTACATCCCCACCTCAGCTGGATGAATTTCATACATGGGGGGGATAACCCTCAATTATTAAAAAAACAATGAAAAAACAGACAGGTTCTGACAGCGTTTTCATACACTTGCTTACATCGCTGGCAATAACTAATTGTTCATCTTACCCGAACTGTCGGCATCCTCAGAATTCGCGAACGTCCCCATGCACATAAACACATGTATACATTGTAACAATAACATTACAAACACGGAAATGAGCAAAGCCAGCTAATTAGGCTACTGTACAATGAATATGAAAATGTTTGTTCACTGAATTCGCGAGTTCTGTCCAAAACAGTTGCGTTTCAGTTTCAAAGTTTAAGTTTCGGTTTCAGTATTTCAACGTGAATGAGAGGGAGCACAATAACTGAGCGCCTAGCAGCGATTATCATATCATAGACATATATGATGCATGTATATGAAGAGAATTAGGCCTATGTATTGCTTGTTTTTTTTTCATGATAAAAAAAAAAAAAAACATCCCCCCCTCTGGTTTTTGGACAAATCGCACCCTGGGAACACATAATGACTTGCAAAGAAAAGCAACCGTGTAGTTTGGCACTGATATCAGCTAGCTAGCTTTCGAACTCATTTAGGCTAAATGCTTGGCTGCATGGTGTTGCAGCACATAACTACATTGTAAATAGCTTAGGCGGCTAGCGGGAAAAACAGGTGTGTTCAACTGTCCATCAAATAGCCATATACCTTAGAAATTAGTTTGAGGAAGTTACAAAGACTAGTTCCCCACAAAATGTAAATGGTAATGTTAAAATTCACACTGTTGCTTTAATGATTCACATCAATCAAATACATTTCTCTGTCAACAAGATTTGTTTTTTTTAATTTAGAGTTTTATCTCTTGTTTTATATCTTGAAGGCCAGCGTGTGAATTGAGTTGACCCCTCCCCCCCAACACACACACACCCCCACCACCACCCCTACCACTACCACCAAAGACATAATTATAATAATGTCCTTTTATCGGTTCACTTTACAATAGGGCTGAAAATGGTATTGCATTTTAATGAACTCTGGGTAAACAAATCCCAGTTGAGAAGGTGTGCATTATTATGGATGATTAAGCAGACGCTTACTTTTAATTCTTTTAATGCTATGCAACCTTGAGGCTGACTTGGCACCGAGAGAGAGAGAGAGAGAGAGAGAGAGAGAGAGAGAGAGAGAGAGAGAGAGAGAGGAAGAGAGAGAGAGAGGTGGGGGTAGGGTGGAGGTTGACATCCCCACATTCCATGTTATCATATTAGGAATGCAGAAATCCTTGGACCTTTCTGCTTCCAGTGCAACAGCATACTAACACATGTCCCAGTGCAACAGCATACTAACACATGGCCCAGTGCAACAGCATACTAACACATGGCCCAATGCAACAGCATACTAACACATGTCCCAGTGCAACAGCATACTAACACATGTCCCAGTGCAACACACACTCACACATGTCCCAGTGCAACACACACTCACACATGTCCCAGTGCAACACACACTCACACATGTCCCAGTGCAACACACACTCACACATATCCCAGTGCAACACACACTCACACATGTCCCAGTGCAACACACACTCACACATGTCCCAGTGCAACACACACTAACACATGTCCCAGTGCAACACACACTAACACATATCCATGTCCCAGCATTAAGGACATGAACCAGTTTTCTGTCAGTAACATGGTAGAGTTGAGTAATTGCATGTACTGTGTTTAAAAAAAAAGTACTTTTACAGTAGTATATGTTGGATGGCCTGCAGTTAAAGAAAATAATTTAAAGAAATCAATTTGTAGTAGTAAAGCACTAAAGTTGAATGTATTTGTCCTCAAATACTATTCCAATAGAGTCACTGTTGACCTTAAAAACGAAAGAGATATGTTAGAATGCAGTGGTGTTGTGACTATAGTTCAGTGGATTAACATCTGTGGTGTTGTGACTATAGTTCAGTGGATTAACATCTGTGGTGTTGTGACTATAGTTCAGTGGATTAACATCTGTGGTGTTGAAGCTATAATTCAGTGCAGTGGATTTTAATATCTGTGCTGCTGTGACTATAGTTCAGTGCAGTGGATTAACATATGTGGTGCTGTGACTATAGTTCAGTGCAGTGGATTATCATCTGTGGTGCTGTGACTATAGTTCAGTGCAGTGGATTATCATATGTGGTGCTGTGACTATAGTTCAGTGGATTATCATCTGTGGTGCTGTGACTATAGTTCAGTGCAGTGGATTAATATATCTGGTGCTGTGACTATAGTTCAGTGGATTAACATCTGTGGTGCTGTGACTGTAGTTCAGTGGATTAACATCTGTGGTGCTGTGACTGTAGTTCAGTGGATTAACATCTGTGGTGCTGTGACTGTAGTTCAGTGGATTAACATCTGTGGTGCTGTGACTATAGTTCAGTGCAGTGGTTCAGGTCAGCGAAAGGGCGCAGGGGCAGGCTGCTGTACGGCAGAGGACAATAAGGACTATGATATCTACTTTAGGACAGAGGACAATAAGGACTATGACAACTACTTTAGGACAGAGGACAATAAGGACTATGATAAGTACTTTAGGACAGAGGACAATAAGGACTATGATAAGTACTTTAGGACAGAGGACAATAAGGACTATGATAAGTACTTTAGGACAGAGGACAATAAGGACTATGATAACTACTTTAGGACAGAGGACAATAAGGACTATGATAAGTACTTTAGGACAGAGGACAATAAGGACTATGATAACTACTTTAGGACAGAGGACAATAAGGACTATGATAAGTACTTTAGGACAGAGGACAATAAGGACTATGATAACTACTTTAGGACAGAGGACAATAAGGACTATGATAACTACTTTAGGACAGAGGACAATAAGGACTATGATAAGTACTTTAGGACAGAGGACAATAAGGACTATGATAACTACTTTAGGACAGAGGACAATAAGGACTATGATAAGTACTTTAGGACAGAGGACAATAAGGACTATGATAACTACTTTAGGACAGAGGACAATAAGGACTATGATAAGTACTTTAGGTCAGAGGACAATAAGGACTATGATAAGTACTTTAGGACAGAGGACAATAAGGACTATGATAACTACTTTAGGACAGAGGACAATAAGGACTATGATAACTACTTTAGGACAGAGGACAATAAGGACTATGATAACTACTTTAGGAGGACTAAAGCACTATAATAACTACTATAGGGCAGATCACAAAACAGTTTCAATTTGTTTTGGGAGAACTTGATTCCAAATTCAAATAGCAACATCTGTTTAATATGGCAAATAATGCATCGAGAGACTTTGCTTAAAAATATCAGAGACCTCGGAAGCTACAACTGGAACTCGAATCGATCAGTAAAAAGTATGTTCAGCACCATACAATTTTTCATCTGATCTGTAAGCTCTAAAAGAGTAGCCTCATAGCCCACACCATAAACAGTCTGGAGTGAGGAACATTTACATTTAGTCATTAGACGCTTTTATCCAAAGCGACTTACAAGGATGTATACACATTTTTTTTACACTGATGGCACACTGCACATCAGGAGCAATTAGGGGTTCAGTGTCTTGCTCAAGGACGCTTCGACAGGGAATCGAACTAACAACCTTATGATTACTAAATGTCTTCTATACCTCCTGTACCACTGTCACCCCGTGGAATGCATGGTAATAGACAGGATGAAATAGTATCGTGCACCTTGAGTAAGATGCATGTTACTTAGAATATGTGTACCTGAAACACAGCCCCCGCACTCCTAATTCCAATATCTGTGTGGTGTAATGTGTATTACGGTCATTCATGTGTAAGCCACAGTATTTCTAGTTACCCCAAATTGCCAGCAGGTGTCAGTATTACCTTTGTAATGGTTGACCACATCCTCCTCTCTCTCTCCCCCCCACCATCTTGTGCTGGATTCCTGCAGAGAACAGCCAGCTGGCCTTTGATCACTTATTCATTCAGATCCAGAGTGGTGGAATAATAAATGTGCTGAAAATGGGACATGGGTTTGTTTACCTCTCCTGTGGATGTGGGCTAATTACAAAGTGGCCCTCGCCTATTAGCGCAGAGTTATGATTCCATGAAGCCTCGTCTGATATGACTCAATCGGACACGTTTGCCAGGCTTTTTTTTTTAAGCGTTTCAATTGTCCACACATACTATCCCTCCTTCATGTGTTGAGGCTTGCAGCCAGTGGTGTAGTGGTCCCTGGAGAAGTGGGTATACTCTTATTTTTTTAAGCAGCCCATATAGCACAGGATAAACACCTTTTTTTGAGGAGTGGGTATACGCAATGCTGATTGAAAAATAAGTGGGTATACTCCGACTACCTGCGTATACCCTGGACTACACCACTGCTTGCAGCTGATTTATTTCATGTCTTGAAAATAGCCGATGAGTCTGTTCATATGCACTCGCTGTGTGACGACACGTCTCGACTCTGTAATGAGCTCCCTAGTTTGTGGCTGATTGTGGTTGGGATGCCCTAATGAGATCTGTCAATCTCCATCATACCATGTTTGAATTAACATGGCTGCATCCTGCCTGCTATCGTAAAATTAGCCCATTTTTAATCGACCACACAGACAGAGTAATGAATCTCAGTAGCCAGACGGTAGTCCTGCCCAGCCCACTGACTTTCATTGTGTTGAGTAATGTATTGTATAATTAGCTGAATGTAAACAATGCACATGGCACTCATATTGTTATCGAATAAGAAAGCCGGAGAAGAAGAGAGAGAGGATGAAGTTGAGGAGAAAATATGACCTAAAAGCAAAAGCATTTTTTTGTTATTCGACTGAATTTCTCCCAGCCATATTAGAGCTGCGAACTCGGGGTAGCTGAACTCACCGCTTATTCACATGTGAAATTGCTATTTGAAGGTGAGGAATAACCTCTCACATCTAGAATCACGAGTGTGGCCTCAGCTGTTGGTGCTGCAGTAGAGAGAAGAAGAGCTCCGTGCCATGGCTGCTGGGTCATTCTGTTATTGGACGTATGCACTCAGATCTTTACATTTCATGACCATAAAATGGGGCAGTTTCTCAGTGAAGGCTAAAGAAGATGACGGTTGTCCTGACACGGAGTATGTCTATGCTTTATATGGAAAGCCTCACTGAGAAGCAAGCAAACTTCTCTCTCCCTGTCGGCTATCCAGAGATTCCACATGTGTTGTCTTAATGCCTTTTTTAGTTTGACGAATACATTATCATTGACCAAATCCAGTGAAATTGACACATATATGAGAGCTGAAATGAGATAGCTGGATGTGGTATTTAGCGCATAATGTGGGTTTATTTAACGTAATATTTAATAATGTGGTCAGACCTGGCCTAGGCGGCTATTTGGAACAGTAGGTGGGTTTATCTGTTCTACGCATGACCATACCATGGGCATTTATTTTAAGAGGATACCAGTACTAGTTGCTTATGAAAATCATGTTTCAGAAAGTGGTGAATTGCTTCATACGAAAGAAAGACCTTTAGCATTAAGGTTAAACTTTCAAACCTTTCTTTTACGTAACAATGCTGATTATTTTAAGTGTACTTAAATTATTTCAGTAGATATTATGTTGACAGTTTCTCAACTGCATAATAAATAATAATGGCTTTTTAATCTCACTAGGCAATAACATGACCAAAATAAAAATCATATGCATACCTCTGAAGCTGCATAGCTTAGCAGTGTAATATCACACAGTGGTGCAGAATAAATCATACAGCCTATTGACAGAATCCAGTCTTTACAGTCTCCTCAAGGTTGCGTGCTTCCATTGAAAGGCACCCAACCTGCTGGTGAGGGAGAGAGAGATGACAGCCTTTGAGATTACAAAAAACATGCCCCTTCTATAACAATAGCCACTGAATAAAAAAAAGTAATTAACTGTCAACCAGACAACGGAGAAGGAAAAATGACCCATGACGTACCGCTGTCGTTTGGATCCCAGACCTGTGCGGTACAGACCTGCAGGGTATCCATCCCGTGTACTGGGACAGAATTCTTGCTCTGGTTTTTTACACTATATAAGTAATAAACCAGTAAACATGAATACAGTATTACATTTTGATCCACAATGTCGAAAATGTACAGTACAGTTATACTTGCATCTAAGCTTCTTTAGACACTGTGTTGGTTTTTGATCCAAGTACCATGCATTTATTTTTCACACAGCCTTTATATAGAGATGTAATAACAAGACATACAGTGAGGCTAGCACAGCAGGTCGTTTTTATAGACAGCATGGCAGCCCTGTACACATAGGCAGCGATGGGAGATGAATTATAAAAGCTGCCAATGCTGGTTGTATTAACTGTCAGAATGGGCTCTCTCCATCCTTGGCCCTCTCTGACCCAGTATCACAAGCAGCCTTCCCACACTTCAGGTTTCCTCATCTGCAAATAGGAAATCTCAGTCCAGAACGAGTTCTTTTTTTCACTGATTCTCATTTTGCTCTAAAGCAAATCACATTATCTTGCTACCATGATGTTTCCTCCTCAACACCCCCCTCCCCTCCCCACCAACCATCGCCATTCCTTCTCCTTGGGTCAAGGCTTTTATTCTGGCATAAGAGGCTTTTAACTTCAGATGAATCCTTTGCCTTTTTATCAGCCGTCAGACTGTACAGTTGAAAAGACAGATTTTATTTGGCATGAACAAGCATAGAAAAAAACACGCGGCATTTTTGAAGCGCAATGTGGCCGGCCCCAGCTGTCAGTGCGTGTCGCTGAAGTGTTTATTGACACTGAGGGAGAGGCTGGGGGAATGCACCATTGACTCCTATAAGTTGCCTGTCAAAGTGGATTTGCTGTGTATTGAAGATGACTGAGCCCATTTTACCCCCGAGATCAATACAATCACTGCACTGCAGTCATGTTGAGCCACACTGGCATGATTTTAATGTATCTGTGTGCTCTTACTCCACTGCACAGCAACATCTGCTGGGGAAAAAAGACTGAGAGGTGAAATGAGATTAAAAAGCCGTTTGAAGATTTCTGAAACTCTAGCGTGGTGGACTTTCTTAACTCTTCAAAAAAACAGTTTTCCCTTTTGTCTTTTTAACAGCCTTAAGGCAATCGCCTCAAACATAATACTGATGTGTGCTGCAACAAATAGCACAACAAACTATTCTCCTGCCACAGTCATCAAGAGGACGGCTTAGCTCAAAATTGGAGTGAGTGGTCCAGGTCGTCTGATCAATACGCTATTGTTAACAGCAACAGAACCCAAAAACTGGTATATCAAAAACAAAAACAACAAATCCATGGTTTGTCCAAAGTACATCCAAAATAATAATTACAAATAGTAATTGGAAATATAGCTGCAAGCAGCGATGTCGGTTTCCTCCTCCAGACATTGCGAACCAGGGAAAAATGTATTTTTGTGACAATTTGTCACTGTATAGAAAAATCCATGCTGCAGACTTGCCAATGGGATATGATATTTCAAATGCATTACTTTGAAGATCCTCAAGGGCCATGGCTTCAAGCTAAGAGTGAGAAGGGGTGTGGTCATCCCTAAATTTCCTTAAACGTTGTGTGTGTGTGCTTGCGCGTGTCAAAGGAGCCTGTCCCTGTCCCTGTGTGTGTGTGTGTGAGAGAGAGAATCTGGAGCACACACGCGCGCAAGACCAGAGGGGCAGGAGCAGAGAGGCAGACTTGAGAAACACCCTAGCAATTAGCCAAGCATGCGTATTTCAAATATTCACCAAAAATCTACTTTTCATCTTACAGTCAACTTTTTTTCAGATTTGTGTTCTAAACACTCTCAAGTGTCTTCACATGAACTTGTGATTGAATCAGAGTATCACTTTTTGACCTGTTGATGTGTAAAGCATTATTTTAGCGTTAACAATGTATCCAATTTGCTTTATATCAGTCATTTTTGAAGATATGAAGTTGCCTTTGCACATGGGAACATGTTGTAGTGTCTTCCAGTGACATATCAAGTTTGGTGTTGATTTCACAAAGATTTGCCAAGATATGACTTCACTTCCTGTTTGGCGACTTTTCAGCTGAATTTGAGTGGCTGTACCGGACAAACGGTTGTGAGGATCAAAATTCTTTCCATAACTTTTGTGAGGCTAGGTCTGAAGATTATCTCTGGTGATTTTGAAGAAGATTTGCCAAAAATTGTAGGAGGAGAAGGCTTTCAAAGGTTTTTGATAAAACCGGAAATAGCGGAAAATCTATGTAACCGGAAATTGACGCCATAGGGTGTGTTTAATTCGTCTTGATCCAGGGAATCCATTGGTACCTCATTTTTGAAAATCGGTGATACGGTTCAAAAGTTGCGTGTGTTACAAAAGTCCAACTTTGACCTGTTGGTGGCGCTAGAGTGGTGTAATGAGAGCCATGAAACTTGGTGTGAATGAAGAAGGGACTGTCCTTAATGAGTGTGCCAAATTTCACAAAAAGTTACCATATGGTTCTAGGGGCTGCCATTGACTCCCATGGTACTAACATAATAAGAAAGCCTACAATAACAATAGGTTACCTCCTACCGGAGGAAACCTAAATACAAGGTATATAACAAAATACACAACCTATTGATAAGTGAGCAGGTTGTGAAAAGAATGTGTGTAAATGTGTGTTTTATCATGTTCCAACAGGAAGAAGATGTCGTGGACATAAGATGAGAGTAGGATAATGTACTTATTATGTTTTAGTACGTCTGTCCTGAACCAAAGACTAGAGATATCACAAAAGGGAACCATTTACACATCAATTCCAGTTATCACTAGATTAATACTACCACTACTTCTGCTACAACTACTACTTTTAATACTACTACTTCTACTCATAATTATAATAAACACTCAATGTGTGCTTGTTGATACCATCCGATGTATTGTGACAAATACAAAATGAAGGATAATCTATGTGATTGTTATTCCCCACTATTCCTCTAAGCAGTAGTCATAGTAACACTACTCTACCCTCCAGTACACAGGACACTGTGATGTTCACAGCTCACAGTCTCAGTGTAGGTTGTTCCTTCTTATCCCTTTTTCTTCTGCCCTTGATCATCTAACTGTCACTGGTCAGAAAAAAATCTACGTTCATCTGCTCTGCGTGGTGAGATAAGACTACATAAAAAGATCTGATAAGATGAAAAAAACCTTAGTAAATAAATATTTAAGCAGTGGTGGATAGCCAATTCAGAGCTAACGCTGAAACTTGAAGAGCGCAGTTGTGCTTGGCTTCTCTTAGATGTAAAAGGATATTTTCCTTTGAGGAAATAAATCAAAAGTGGTGAAGTGTAAGTGGCCATATGTGTGCATCACTGATGTCCTTTGTGTAGGGGAAAAACATGGGCTTCATAAAAGGCGCATATATATATTGCCATTCAGCTGTAGTCCATGTAATACAGTGTATAGAACGTGTAAAATTGTGTGTGTGTGTGTGTGTTCATATATGTGTGTGTGTGAGAGATTATGTGTATGTGTATGTACAGTCTTTGTGTGTATGTATGAGACCGTATGTGTGTGTGTGTGTGTGTGAGAGAGAGAGAGCGAGAGAGAAAAGAGAGAGAGATGTGGCATCACCACTGCACTGGTGTTATTAGTATGTTCCACTGCTGCAAAGAGACGATGTGGAGAAGGTTATTTTTATGAGGCTGCTCCTCACACCCCTCCTAACCCTTTGATGATGGGCAGACAACGGCTGTCAAAGTCACCGCAGGACTTCTCAGTACAGAAATGAATGTGCTATATAGAGAGATTACAGATTTTCAACCATTTTATGGTTCTAACAAATTCACCCCTTTGGCCACAGTAGAGTGTAGAAGAAACCTGTTCACCTCTCAACAAGCAAATCTCAACATTAATTCTATACAAAACACAACTGGTTCAAATGAACACAAAATATATGGATGTTTAATTAACATAAAATTATTGCCAGGAACAATTAGCATGCCATGCTGGCCATGGCTACACTTTAAACAAAGACTTCACATTAACTTCACTCATGTAGATAAATTAAACTAGCTTGCCATCTGGTGAACTATAGCTGGTTTAAACAATATGACTGTAGAACCATATCTTCAGACTACCTGTGATTTGTCCCCAGTCAGGGATGCAAGTTTTTGATAACATTAGATGGATATTTCATGTTTGTTAATGTCTTTGTTAACATGAGGCGTGAACTCTGAACTTGTGTCGTCGGTAGGCTCGTCAACTAACAGTAAACGAGCTGGAGATTGCGTAACGTCTCGGCACATCTGAGTGTGTCGCAAATGAATAATTTCGACGCAGCGAACGACGTCGGAAGCTGCCTGTGCACGATGCGGATCCATGTTAATGTTGTTAGTAAACAAAGAAGGCGGAAGTGGGAGTGGGAGCATATCTCCGTCGTCTTTGCGCATGCCCAAGGCAAGGTAAGCGGCTTAAATTTCGGTCCATGTAACAGCTTAACAACAAGAGCCGCTTCCCTTCGAATTTTTCACACCTTCTCGCGAAGATGATTCCGTCAGAGCGGCTTACAAAAAAGACACATGTAAATGCAGCTAGTGAGGAAGGAGGCTGGAAATATTCTCTTTAAAATATTATTCTAAACCAGTCATCATAATTGACCAGCAAGGGATTGCACGTTAATTTGGTGGTGCCATTTTCCTCAGTAACAACAGTAGAGCTACTAAGATGAAGATGCCCTTACGTCTTCTTATGGTAATACAAACAAGACTATGCTCGGAGGATGTGTTTGCAGATGAAATCAGATGAAATTTGAACATTTTACTAGTGTGTCCCAAAACACACTGTTCTGATTGCAATGCCAGTCAGAACGGATACATGATTCCTTGTGGTAAACACGAAACCATATACCAGACACAATATCTATCGTCTATCTGGTGTCTTTTTCAGTGCCGTCAAACAGGGTTTAATAAAACTGAAAGGTTTGCGGTTTATGCGGCTTAAAAGGTTGGCTGTACATGCAGCTAAATTGTGAGGGGAGAGGGTGGCTGATCTGGGAAGGAAGATGGGCGCAGTTTTTAATTGAAAGTTTTCGACAGAACCTCGCTAACTTCCGTCTTTGAATGAGGTAGAAGAACTCTTTTCATTTGTCAGAATGCCAGGCAATAATGAGTTATGGAAATACGGTGACATGGGACCGAGACTTTGCCTTTCCATAATTTACTGCAGTCTTTTTGAAGGATTAGATAATGCTTGATGAGTTCAGGCAATTAACACATTTAAACAACATGCATATTACAGCAATTGTTTGTCAGTGTCAAGGAATAGCTGGAAGAATGTACTGTTTGCATCCAAACACTGAAACAATATCATCTCGATATACTTTGATTCAGGCAAATTATGGACAGTTCAGATTTCAGAATCTCTATATTATGTCATCAAAATGTTGGTGGATGTCACCAGACATACAGTATGTGGCAAATTGAAGACACATTTCCTCTAAGTATTGAAATACAAACAGGTATTACCTAGGGAGCTTCAGTACACTTCACAACAGACTTTCAAAATAGCATTTCAAAATAAGCAGTGTTTAGACAGCATGGCCAATGTAAAGATTGCCAAGGCTCTGCGGAATGAACACGTGTTACTGTAAATGACGAATTGCCCTGTAAATGGTGAACAAATGTGGTCACTGATGTGCCCCTGGATAGTCTCCACTACTGCCAGGACCGTGATGAACACGCGATTGGCATTCCCTGGACAGACTTCTGGCGTGGCTCATTAGGGCACTATCCATCCGGGGATGCCTGATTCCCTCCTAATGAAGCCGAGAGGGGCAAACAGCCCTCGTGGCCCTTCTATACACACATTTATTTGGTGCCGTAATGACATGGCTCTTTTCTTAGTCATCGAGGGGCCTGGAGACAGATAGATGCATCACCGATACCATGGAACGGCTACGGTGAGACTGAAGTAGTCCCATGTCCCTCCAAGCCTGAGCGGATGAGGCGTTGTGTGTGTGTGTGTGTGTGTGTGTGTGTGTGAGGTTTAAGCTGTGTTCCTGCTGTGCACCGGCTGTGATGGACGATCAAGATGATTGCTCTCTGTTTGTGGCTACCAGGGAGGGGTTTAATAAAGACAAACTGTGAATTTGAGTTTATTGCGCAGGAATGAAAAGGAGATAGGTGCACGCCTCGGCTGGGGGAGCTGCCTCCAATTACGTGGAATAAAATAATCCAATTTGGAGGCGGGTTTATCGTGCAGGCCGAAGGGGAGCCTCGTGTCTGTCAGAGATTGGGCATGGGGGCCGTAAATCACACCCTCTGTGCCGACGGTCGCTCTGGCATCTGAAGAGTGAGTGAGGCTGCGGCAGCAATGGGTTCTGTTCTGGTCACTCAATTAGAAGAGCATCGAGGAGGCGAGATAAGTGGGGGTCACCTTCCCTACACAGGGTGGGGGAAAGAAAAAAAATATAGATACGGGAATACTTTTACTGGCAATTTTCTCCTTGAAAAGTGTCGAGTAAAGTTTTCATAATAACGTTTGTATACTGTGTGCCTGGTGCAGTGACCCAGCAGCCTAAACACTTTGGAGAGAAGGATTAGGAGGAGAGAATCTCAAATAGAACGGAAAATAAAACAGCAAGCAGACACGTGGCCAAAGCAAGCAAGGAATGCGTGTCAAAGTGAATCCAAATTCACAGACACGACTGCTGTGGAAATGAAACGGCAGCTTTAAAAACGATCAGAATGGTTCAGAATTAGGATGCTGTAGAATGTGCTCTACATGGCACACATGTCAAGGCTAATCTAAACCCGTCACAAATGTTAACATTTCTTTGGAGATATAATCTAAGAGGTTCTAAAACACATTTACAGCATAGAGTCCTAATTATGGATGACTGAAAAGAATATTTAGAATGTCGAGAGGTTATTCATTGTTTATGTGTTCCTATAGTTTCAGTGAACCTGCCATTTCACCTTGCATAAAAAAAACAGCAAATAGCCTCCTCCACATAAGTGCAGCAGTAAGTCTCAGCGATGTCTTCATGAGAGTAAGACAGGTTCATCAGACGGCGCCTACTTCAGCGGAGGATGTAATGAGAGTAACACAGAGCATCAGACGGAGCCTACTCCAGAGGAGGATGACATGAAGTCTTTAGAAAAGAGATGAGCTATTTTCGTTTCAGTCAAGTCTCCTTGATCAGACGCTTCCCCGGAATCAAAAACTTTAAGCAGAGGCAGAGTGAGTGTTCTGAGGCATGTGGGTACGGCGTGTGATCATCATGGGAAAAGGGTTACATTATTACCACAACTTTTTTTTTTCACCTGGCAGTGGGACTTCACTGGATTTGAAACCAGCTGATATCAAGTGCAGAAAAAGAGAGGTTCAATATGCAGCAGCGGGCGCGTTTGAACTTTCCCCACTTCCTGTCTGAGCTCAGTATGTTGAGAGAAGTGTTTTAATTGAAGAGGGAGGCTGTTCACGTGGAATGCGTGAGTGCCTAAAGTAGAGTACGGCTGAGTGGGAGAGAGAGAGAGAGAGTCTTGTTTGGAGAGTGGGGGGAGAGAGAGAGAGAGAGAGAGAGAGAGAGAGAGAGTCTCTTTGGAGAGAGGGAGAGTGAAAAAAAAAAGAATGATGATTATCTTCAAGTGGACATGTCTCTTGATACACGGGACCGGTAACGTTTAATGGTAAATGTGCTGGTCCACTCCTGACAGAGACAGGGTGAGCTGCTGCTCCGGTCCTTGAGCCACCCCTCAGTCAGGTGTCCATCACAAAGCAGGTCTAAGATGATCTCAGTGACATATTCTATTATTAACTAGTGTGACGAGGTTGAGTATTAACAATTAGACAGATGAAAAAGGTTGTTTTTCATGAACACATTCGTTAGATATTATGTATGATAATATATACATAGGTACTTTAATATATTCCACGGCGCTTTGTTGCACACTTAATATTTATATATATTTTATGCTATTCCCACCGTTTTTTAGATATGCAATATTGTTGTGTTATATGTTGTCCCTCGTCGCACCAACAGGAGAAGCACTCCAAATTTCGTTGTATGTAAATACAATGACAATAAAGGCTTTTCTATTCTATTCTATTCTAGATGCTGAGTTAATGGGCAAGGTATGACATGTACGTATGTATGGAGCCTCCTCAGCAGTCATACTGTCGGCATATGTGAGCTGCCTCCACTACAAGGCCGCTCTCTGAAAACGGGCTCTTGGGTAATGAAGTCAGCCGAGGGGACTGGGGAATTCCATTTTCACCTCAGTCCTGTGCGCCGTGAAAGGACAGCGCTGTTTGGGATATTACTTTCTGTGACCCCACCAGCCCCCCCCCCCCACCCACCTGATGTGATAACAGGCTGGTAGCTCTTACGGGTCTTCTGCGTCCATCACTGATGACTTTCCCTGGCATTATCAGGAGCAGCTGGAGGAGATCTGAACTCTCTCCTCCCGCAAACTCATTTTCTGCTCGGACCCCCAACACATTTATCCCTGCGCCGCCTCTCCATTCATCTGCCCCGTATCTGCAGGGGCTTTATGGGCTGTTCCGCCCCCCCCCCCTCCCTCTTTCAGGTTGCCTTGGAAACATGTGGCACCCTGATTGATTGTAAAGACCCGTACTTTCAGTGTAAGCGACATATGTTGAGACCTGGCGGAGAGGTAAGTGCGGAGGTGAACAGATGGAAGAGCCTGGCGCCCGTCCAGGCATCCACATACCTTGGAGCCCAGTTCACATGCGTGTGTGTGTGTGTGTGTGTGTGTGTGTGTGTGTGTGTGTGTGTGTGACCCGGGAGGATGTTTTATGTAAACATGCCACGACCAGAATAACAATGATGCACATTTCACAAGTTAAGTGCTGAACACTCATCCTGTGTCCTTTCCGAGGCAGCAAGACCTTGCGCCGAGATTAGACGTGTTTCTCGAGAGCTAAGATGCAGTGAACTGAAATATCCGACTTTATAGTGCTTGGCCTCATTTGCGAGGACCTTGCCATGACACTCCCAAACACTCCTAACCTTGCAGGTCGTACCTCGTGAATAGTGTGAACATTTTGATCTTGGCGATGTCATGAGGTATGGAACCGTACAGAGCTTGCTCTCAGTGCAGGTATTGGATAAAAGGCCCTCTGGTGCTCCATCTCACAGGGACATACTCTGCTCTCCCCCCGGACCCAGTTTCCTCAACAAGGTTTCCATTGGATTTGTTCATCGGATGTCTGGTTTCCCAACGTTTGTAAATGTGGAATAGTGAGGTGGTTTCAGATTAATGTGTCTCTGCCTTGGTATCTTTTTCTCTACTTGAATTACATCAGAATGAAAAAGTGCTACTGTATCTATGCTCTGGAAACCACCCTAAATCCATCCCTCCCTCTCTTTCTCTCTTTCATAATTCAAATCCTTACCCAATCTTTGTGAGGCATCTCATCCCCCCCCCCCCCCCCCCCTTACGTCAACACGTTTCCTTTGAGCATGTTCCTTGAAGTGCTTCTGATTTTTTCAGCACTTGTTTGTTTGTGTAATGCGAGCGGTCGGGGCAAACAAAGACAACTGTGCTCCTGCCTCCGTACCCCACCACCCCCACCGCCCCTGCTCCCCTGTCTTATCCGGCTGCCATCCGATTGCTTTGGGATACTGAGGCGTCGGTGCACTACGCAAGAATCATTAACTTTGATCCCATGCCATGAGGGCTGCTTCTCTGTACTTGCCTGGGCCTCCTGCTGAGAATAGCGCTCGCAGATAATTACGTCGAGTCCTTCACATACAATTCCCTTAATTATTAAGAGAGTCTCTCTACTCTCAATGCCTTTAAATGCATAAAACAGTAATGGAGATGGGTAAGGATCTGTGTCCAATCACTATTATGTGCTGCTGATGGTGGAGCCAACCTTCAGGATGGGACCGCTCCCCGAGGGCCCTCGCTGAGATGCTGCTCCCCTCAGTGTGACAGTGGGGCTGGGGGCCTCTCTTATTGGATGTGAAGAAGTCTATAGGTCTCTATGCCTGTCTGCAGTGCGTGCCTGTGTATGTGTGTGTGCATGTGTGTGGGTTTGTGCGTTCATGTGTGTGCGTGCGTGTGTGTGTGCATGTGTGTGTGTGTGTGCATGTGTCTGGTGTGTGCACGCGTGTGCGTATGTGTGTGCGTGTGTGTGTGTGCATGTGTGTGTGCACTTCTCTCCGCCACAGAGCTTTGCTGAGGGCTCGCCGGGTCATCAATAACTGTAAGAGTGGATCACAAATCAACGCCTTCCCAGGCCCTTGGTTGGAGCGATGAATTACACAGCCGGCAGAGAGGAGCCTCTTCCCCTCTCATCCCTCAGTATCTGGGGCCCGCGTGACAGCACCGCAGCTGGGCCAGCATGGAGGAAGTACCTGTTGCTACTGGAGGATGTGAGTCATTGGGGGGGGGGGGGGGGGGGGAGAACATACGGCAGCCTGAGAATATGATATCACTGTCTGTCTGGCCTCGCCACAAATGGAGCCTAGACGTGAATTAAGCTCTTAGCATCACTCAACCAAGGAGAAACCCTCAGACAGTGGCTGGAGTTGATGGAGAAGGAAATGTTCCATTAACTGATCCATTACATGAACTTAGTGTTATGCAAGTGCGCAAAGAAACACAAGCTAAACTAAACCTATCATGTCCGTGTCCGTCTATAAATCAAAAGAACAACGGCAAAAATACAACATGACATTTTTTTAATAATGATCTGTAGGTAATAGAAATTCCCTTGGAGTCTTTACCGGCTTGAATGCATAGTCCTGGAGGACTTACCTCGTTTCACCTGAGCAGTCAATTGGACACGGAGCCAGCCACCAGCAGGGCTTTTGACTGAACGATTAGCCGATCCAAGTACACAGACTTTTAATTGCTGCAGGGAATTGATCTGGCCCTCATATGATGAATGGTGTGTAGCCACTGGAATTTGGTTGATAAAGAGAGCAATTGCCTCTTTAATCTGTCTTGGTCAAAAAGACAATAAGATACCGTGCTTTTTCTGATCACAAGGGGCCTCTGGGACCATTATCTTGCAAGATCCTCTTCGGGTAAAAAAATCTGTTAATGCTTTTCCATTCCATTGTATTCAAACTGAATGAATTGTATTCTGTCAACCTTTGTATACCTTTGGATAGCTCTAGAAAATAACCTCTACATCTGGCCGTATGTGAAATAGTTTTTTTTAAGCGTTTTATGTCTTAAAAAGAGTTCTGTTCTGCAGTCCCATGCGATCTCATGCGTGCAACAGACAGCTGACCATCTCTGTTGGAATCATCTGGCCTGTCCTCGCTGGCTCTGGCCCTTATAAGTGAACACCTGGCGCATTTAACCCATGTGTTTAAAGAAGAGTCCTGAAGAGCATGTGTTTAGTCCTGAAGAGCATGTGTTTAGTCCTGAAGAGCATGTGTTTAGTCCTGAAGAGCATGTGTTTAGTCCTGAAGAGCATGTGTTTAAAGAAGAGTCCTGAAGAGCACGTGTTTAGTCCTGAAGAGCACGTGTTTCCTTAAGAGCATGTGTTTAGTCCTGAAGAGCATGTGTTTAGTCCTGAAGAGCACGTGTTTCCTTAAGAGCATGTGTTTAGTCCTGAAGAGCATGTGTTTAGTCCTGAAGAGCACGTGTTTCCTTAAGAGCATGTGTTTAGTCCTGAAGAGCATGTGTTTATTCCTGAAGAGCATGTGTTTAGTCCTGAAGAGCATGTGTTTAGTCCAGAGGAGCATGTGTTTAGAGCTAATCACGTGCTTGATCAGGGTTGCAGCAAAAGCCTCTGCCCCCTTACCCCTCCCCCCTCCACACAAGTGGGCATTTATCCACCCCCTTCCTCAGATTAGCCACAGGGATAGCATACGCTACCACACTCACCCAGGCCAAAACATATTAGCCATGCGTCATATCAAAAGGCCGGCAGTAGGACCCCTGATGTCCTCGGTATTTGTCTGACACTCTTTAGTGCATCGACCACAGCAGAGATGATTATTAACGACCTGGGTGGCGGTGGTGTGAAGGGGGGGTCGTTGTGTGTGGGGCTGATGATGCAGCCTGTAGATGTGTCTGCCTGGCCTGCCTGCCTACATGATCAATCTTCATCGAGTTGGTGGGGTGGGGGGGGGGGTACGTGTGCGTATGCGTCTGTGTGTGCGCAGAGAGAGTGTGGTGTCTGCGAGGAAGTGATGCTTGCACTCTTGATATTTAAAGCGGTCAAGCAGCATCGATTGGCCTCTCCGCTGCCTGTCAGCCGGCCAAGACGGATTGAGCCGCCCTCTCTGCTCGCCACTCACTTCCTGTGTCAGTACCTCTAGCCAGCAACATTCCTTATCTCTCTCTCTCTTTTTCTCTCTCTCTCTTTCTCTGTTATTATGGCTCTTCCTCTGTGTCTGTTTGTGTCCAAAAACCCTCTCTCAAGTCTCAATTGCCACTAAATGAGACAACCAAAGCAGCCGCGTGCCTGTTGGAGCTCGTGTTTACCTGTCGGTTTTATAACCACGGCTTTCTATTCACTCTGTGTTGTGGTTGGTCTGACTCAACTGTGATTGGTGCTGATCTCCATCTGTGCTCCATTGAGCTCTGTTCTAGGCCGCACCGCCACCATCTCAGTCACCGTAACTGTCTCTGTGGTCTTGCCATGGTGACGCATTGTGCACAGCAGGACCATCACAGTCACTGGGTTCCCTGTGGGAATTTCTCCGTATGGCGCGCCAACGCCAGGTCCAGAGAGAGAGCGCCGCATTGTGGGACTTTTGTCGCATGAAGTGGAGTTCGAGTCCCCTTGGTCGTTTTGTGTTTTGCCAAGGCTGTGTTTCAGACGGTTCAGCTTTGTGTGTGGCGGCGGCGGCGGCAATGATGGGATGGCTGGAAACACACATTTTCTTTCCTTTTTGTGGTACCGTTGTCTTTCCTGTAGTCGCATCCAGTGCGATCCCCCAAACATTTCTTGTCCTTTCTTCTCCTCTGTCTCCCCTCCTCCTCTGTCTCACCCACGTCCTCTGTCTCCTCCTCCTCCTGCTCTACTCCCTGCTCATAACATGCAACCTGAACCAAAACCGAACCCAATCTCCAGCTTGTTATCCGTGTGCCCCTCTTGGCGCGGGAGTGGGGAGCAGGCGGCAGGAGAGGACTGCCTGTGGAGGGCATGAAATGAGAGCGGGATTGGGAAGGCTGCCGGTGGGGTGTGTGTGAGTGTGTGTGAGTGTGTGTGTGTGTGTGTGTGTGAGAGTGTGTGGGGGGGTGGGGGTGTGGGAGTGTGTGTGTGTGTGTGGGGGGGGGGGGGGGGTGGTGGGGGGTGGTGCAGGATGACATGGAGCAGCTGGATGTGCATATCACGCCCCCAGCTGTCCCACACCCCCACACACCCCATCCCCTACAAACCCACTCCCCCCTCCCCTCCCCCCACACACACACACACACCTTAACCACCCCCCTTAGAGCCTGTGATATGCATGATGACCCAAATTAGCGGGAGATGGATGACGTGGTGTGCGCACGGGCAGATGAAGCCCGCCGATCATGCTAACACTAATGACTCTCTCTCTCTCTCTCTCCCTCTGTCTACCCACTCTATCCCTCACTTTCTCTGTCACACACACACACACACACTTCGTAGCTCTCATCTTCAGTTTCATTATCTTTTACCTGTTTTCTCTCTCTCTCTCTCTCTCTCTCTCTCTCTCTCTTTCTCTCTGTGTTACCTTCCTCTCCAGCATGCCTGTCTTCTCCCTCACACTAAAGCACCACCATGACAGATCCTGAGCAGCAGTGCAGACGTTCCTTTTGGGGATGGTGTGTAGAGACCTCACCTAAGCATGATATTCTATTCTATACGCCATGGTGAGAGCCATCACTGCGTTGTATAACAGTGCTTCCAGTCTTTCAGACTTGCATTAGTCGACCAGTTCCTGGCAGGATCAGAGTGACGACGGGCCACTGACACAAGATGAGCACAATGCAAGATTAAGAGCGGAGGTCTGTTTGATAGCGTTTCATGAAAAAAAAAGAAAGCCAATGAGAGGAAGGGCTGAGAATACGATTGAAAATGAAGGCAGCATATGTGACAATCCATTCATGTCGGTGGCTTACAGCAGCCAGGATCTAAAGGTTTTAAGTGTCAGAGAAAATGGCTCACTTCTCATCTTCTGATGCCAGCCTCGGTACAGCACATACACACTCACACTCACACTCAAACTAACACTCACTCTCACACACTCACACTCACACACACACTCATACAGCACGTGACTTTTTGAAAAGCTCCGTTGTCAGTGCGCGGAGTCTGATGCAGAAAGCTTTCATCGCACATTTCTCTTGACTAAAGGGTGTCCTGGGTATGAGGTGAGTCAGTAGAAATGAGGTAGCATTGCGTATAAGCTCAATGCAAGAAGCACAGATCAAAAGTACAGGATGTAATTCATAACGTATTCAGCTAGTCTGTTAATACTCTATATACTCATATGCTTCTTTGTGAAAGTGACCTCCTTAAACACTGCATCAAACTGCATTGCATTCATTACCAGTAATGGCTCAGTTTATAGTGAAACACCTTCTGACTCCCATCCAAGTCCACTACAGATGGCATTTCACTGCTTAACTGTATGGATGGCCTTGCGACATGTAAGGCAGTCATCCAACAACCCCAAGAAGCAAAAGGAACCCTAGATTCCATTTCCTGAAGTGAATAAGCTGCAGTTTCTAGTGGTGAATAAATCCGCCCAATTAGAAGCGTGCCAAGCTCTCCGGGGGTGAGTCGGAGGCTGTGGCGCTCCTCGCGTCTCCCCGACATTCGACCCCACGGTCTAATCTTCCAGAGCCTCCCACAACCAATTAAAGCATAACGTTATCAATAAATCTGATGAGGGTTTGAGAGGATCAAGCTGTATGGGTTTTTCTGTGCGGAGGGTAAATATGGGAGTGTTTTTCTGTTAGGGCAGGATGGAGGAGGAGCATGGAGGAGGACTGGCTGATGATAAAGCAGAGTAGTGAGAACACCCAAATTACCCAAACATCTGCTGGTCCTGAATTGTGCTTTTGTTTATGGAGTGAGGCGATGTCATATCTATGGTAGGCATGTAGTGGTGTATGGAGTCAGGTGATGTCATATCTATGGTAGACATGTAGTCTTGTATGGAGTCAGGGGATGTTATATCTATGGTGGACATGTAGTCGTGTATGGAGTAAGGCGATGTCATATCTATCGTAGGCATGTAGTCGTGTATGGAGTCAGGCGATGTCATATCTATCGTAGGCATGTAGTCATGTATGGAGTCAGGCGATGTCATATCCATCGTAGGCATGTAGTCGTGTAGTCGTGTATGGAGTCAGGCGATGTCATATCTATGGTAGGCATGTAGTCGTGTATGGAGTGTGACGGACCGAGCCTCGGTTGCCGTCTAAATGAGTGGGTTTGGCCCGAAAGCTCAGAGACAGAGTGAGGGTTCAGATTAAAGCTTTATTATGCTTTCAAAATATTCTTGAGAACTGCTTGGCCTCTCAATAGGCAGAGGACAAAAAGCAGCAGTCTCTCCAGTAACGGTCCTGCTCAGCCTCTCAATAGGCAGAGGACAAAAATCAGCAGTATCAAAACACTATTAATAAACATGCTAAGCCTCTAAATGGGGAAGAGGACACAATGCAGCATTACATACATCAATTAAAATACCTGCTAAGCCTCTAAATGGGGTAGAGGTCAACTATCAGCAGTCACAAAAAGGTCCACATACAAGACTAGACTAGACTAACTGAACTAGACCGAACAATGAACATATATACACCTGGCGGCCAGCACCATTTTTACACACGGGGGGGGGAAGACACAAACACTAAACAAAACACAATGACAAGACGGACCCAAGACACGAACATAGTATTCCTTCACAATTATAAACCACATAATTCACTATGTAATAAATAATGTCTCAAAAGGATGTAAACCTAACCACTTTATCCAGGTGGTCTGGCCCATACCATTGTTTGTGTCCCCTCTGCCAGTCTAGGCAAAAAGCAATCACCCATCAGGTGGATCCAATTTCAATCAGTCGTATGAGTGTTTGTGTGTGCGTGTGTGTGCAATCCATGTCTGTTGGGGTGAGCTAGTGGTTGGAGAGATGGGGAGAAGTGCGATTTCATGTGCGGTCGCACCACGACCGTCACAGAGTCAGGCGATGTCATATCCATCGTAGGCATGTAGTCATGTATGGAGTCAGGCGATGTCATATCTATGGTAGGCATGTAGTCGTGTATGGAGTCAGGCGATGTCATATCTATCGTAGGCATGTAGTCATGTATGGAGTCAGGCGATGTCAAATCCATCGTAGGCATGTAGTCGTGTAGTCGTGTATGGAGTCAGGCGATGTCATATCTATGGTAGGCATGTAGTCGTGTATGGAGTCAGGCGATGTCATATCTATGGTAGACATGTTATCGTGTATGGAGTCAGTTACTTTTAAGGCTATGTACTGTAATGATAACTCCAGTGGAATGATGTTTTAGACAGTGATGTGATCCGTCCCTGTTTGAGGCACACAAGATGACACATGTGATGCACACACACACACACACACACACACACACACACGAGAGAGGCTGTGATGACACATGTGATGCACCAACCAGCAGAGGTCAGAAGAGTTCTGTTGAAACAAGCCTTCCTGTGGGCATACACATGCATGCATGCACGCACACACACACACTCACGCAAACTAAAACTCATTTGTACGCAAGAGCATTCACGCTCAAGCTCACAAAAACAATCACACATATTAGCGGGCATAAAAACCAAGAACGATGCCCTTCCCAACAGTCAAAAAATTCCAAAAAGTATTCCCTTAACTGCTGTTCTCTGTGAGGTTATACATCCCAGAATCTTGGCTTAATTAGCTCAGTACTCTTGTAGGGGAGACCAGGTACATTTGTAACACTTCTGCCTTTGCCTGGCGACTAGTTTCATTTTAACATATATGCAACAGACGCCTCTTGTCTCTATATTTACTTCAAGCCCATGTGTCTAATTCTTTTCCTGTGGGACAGTTGCTACAGCGGTCGAGAACAACTGCAACATGCCATGGGTAAAGTAATATTATGATTATTATATTATTCACAGCCAAGCATTATTCAAACAA
>NC_137910.1:8673352-8728352 GCF_963457725.1 Sprattus sprattus | reverse complement strand
ATAACAACTTCACTCAAAACAGCACTTCAAAACGTATGCAGAAAATGTGTTGTGTGTACAGTATGTGTCATTGTGTATAATAATGTGTGTCATTACAGTATGTGTCATTGCGTATAATAACGCGTGCCCGTACACTACGTGTCATTGTGTATAACACGTCTTGCAGATGTTTGTATGATATGCCTGTGATGTGAGTCCTTAGGCAACCCTGAGATGAAATGAGGGCGCACTTATCGGGATCGTGGTGATGGCTGCTGTGTCGCATCCTAAATGAGAGTTTTTAATGATGGACAGCCAAGAATAATGGATAAATATTGTATGGCTGGGGTAGCTCAAAATTAAGCCTGGAGCATCTCATTCTTTTCGTCTTCTTCTGTTACGGTTTGTTTCAAATGCCTATAAAGGTACGGAGATTGTGCATCCCTTTTTTGCAAATGTCAGTGTGAAAGGACCTGAGAGTCCATCTGTTCCCTGAGCACAGAGAGAAACCAGACAAACCTGACCACTAAGTGAGTGAGAAAGAGGGGACAGAAAGGAGAGGGAATGCCACATCTTTTTCTCTCTCCCTATAGACACCTGTCCAAATAAGTGTCCTTGATCTCTCACCGCCCCCTCCTCCTCCGCCCGCCCGCCCGCCCTGCCCTCGTCCAGTGACCCGTGCAGCTCAGTTGTCTTCTGCCTCTCTCTCCTGTGCCGCTCCCTATGGCAGCAGGATGACAGGGGGAGAACTCAGCCAAGTTAGCTAGCTGACTGACTGGCTGGCTGGCTGGCTGGCTGGCTGGCTGACTGGCTGACTGGCTCGCTGGACTGCTGGCTGTCTAGCAGCAGACTGACGATGGTGGCAGTGGCAGTGGCGATGCAGAAAATCCAGAAAAAAAGCAGGGTGCAACTTTGCGTGCCGCGCGGTACTGTGTGTAATTGCCTTAATTAGCCCTGCCGGGAAGGGGCTTAATTGAATGATTTGCCAGTGTGAGGCCAAGGATGCTCCTCCAGCGCAGGTGTGGGGGAGGCCAATCACACAAT
Organism: Sprattus sprattus; assembly: GCF_963457725.1. Lineage (NCBI taxonomy): Eukaryota > Metazoa > Chordata > Actinopteri > Clupeiformes > Clupeidae > Sprattus > Sprattus sprattus. The sequence continues at coordinate 8,727,329 of NC_137910.1, read as the reverse complement.
TACACACCTGTCACCAGCATCCCGCTGTCAGGGATCTTTGGCTGCTGTTTGGGAGCGATGAGAAACAGGGGGGTGAGCCCACCCACGTAGAACATTTCACTTCACAAAGCATTTTCCTTTTTCACATCTGACAATTTGGTTTGCAATTGACCTCTATTTCTATAGTCTCCTTCAAAAGGGTACAAAATGGCCTTCGTACATATCTGCTTGTGAAATCTGAAGTCGATTCATTCATAGATATAGAATACCATGCTATCCTGGCAGAACAAGAAAAGCCCATCTCTGCAAAACGGCCATTGCTTTTCAGGACTTCATGTAGCCAACTGCTCACAGCTTTTGTAACTCAGTATTTATACTTAATAGAGAGATGTTGTGCAAATGCCTTATTCCTTTTATTGTCAGTAAGTTATGGTTCATTCACATAAGGCCGTGAAGACAGACATTCAAATACTTATAAGTATAGTGAAATTGGTATTGAAATTGAATTGTAGTGAAAAAGAAATTGAGGTTTATTATCTTCTCTTGCATTGTACCTTCGTTATGCCATCACCATCATAACATGGCAATGTTCAACTACGGGGAGGGGGGGGGACGGGGGGGGGGGTAGGGGGGGGGTATGGTGGGCTTTCCCCATCAACCTTTTACTTTGTTTTGATTTGTATTTTTTTAAATTGTGTCGACTTTTTCAGAACCTTACCAGACAGAATGGACAATACATATCCGTAACTATATTCATTCTTACCAGACAGAATAAACATCATGCATATCCATAACTATAATCATTCCTGGGATCAATTGAAATTCATTTCATCAGCAGAGAGCCGTACTCCGCACTAAAGGTTTTTCCATTATCTGAGATTCAGTTAATTTAATGAATGGTCTGAATTGAAACTGAGATCTCCGCACCCCTGTTGATAGGATAATCTGCATTAAACACAGCAGGATGCCGTGTTCATGAATGTTCCAGAACAGAATTGTGCTGTGGTACATCAGTGCACTATAAATATATATATAATACAATAACATTATGTATAGAACTATAGAAAACAATAAGTAAGGGATAATGTATAGGACGCAGGTCATTGTCGGGAAAATAAGCCCTGACAGGGCGAACAGCACCCCGACGCGAAGCGGAGGGGTGTTGCTTCACCCTGAAGGGGCTTATTTTCCCGACAATGACCGGCGTTCAATACATTGTCCCGCTTATTATAAGGCTACTTGCCAACAAGAAAAAATAACACAGTGTGTTTTTTTTACAATTTATTTGTTACCATTAGTGTTAAAAAGCAGAGAAAGCAAAGAAATAGTTGGTCAAAGACGTTGAACTTCAAACATTTAACAAACATTCTTTAGAACACACTCACAGCTGCTCAACTGTCTGCTGGAACTCCATTGATAAGTTACCGGACTACTTGCGGAGTGCTACGAAATACGTGAATCAGAGGCAAAAAGGCCACTTTCCCTGACAGTGGTCATTATTGCATAGCAACGGTCCGCTATGTAAGGGATAACGGCCGACGAGCGGAGTGGAGTTGCTCCGCGAAGTCCATTATCTTTGTAGAACTGTACAGCTCGAAGGCCGTTATCCCGCTTATCTCCCGTTTACAACATCCCAAAATGTTTTTATTATTATTATTATTATTTAGAATTTCCTTCATCTTTAGGAAACTTAATATGCATAATAACCTGATGAATTCTTGATTTGAAGCCTAGTGCTCCCGTTAGAGAAAGTAGTGAGTTTAAAAAAAAACAAAAAACGTTACGTTGGTTGTCTATGGTAACCATTCAAGAGCATTGATATGGAACGGCAATTTCACTTTTCTACCGGGACTGCGTCCAAGGTGTCCGTCTATACGAACTTAATGTACACCCCATTAGCCAATCAGAAAACAGTATTTCGTTCCAGAGGGAGATAACACTACCTATAGAACTATAGAATACAATAACACTACATATAGAACTATAGAATACAATAACACTACATATAGAACTATAGAATAGAATAACACTACATATAGAACTATAGAATACAATAACACTACATATAGAACTAAAGAATACAATAACACTACATATAGAACTATAGAATACAATAACACTACATATAGAAATATATAATACAATAACACTACATATAAAACCACAATTCTTGTCCATACGTATTGTTATGTAAAGGGTGAAATACCATGACCACTTAAAGGTGCAGTATGGGGTTCTATTCCAATACACTTTTTGTCAAATTCAGTGAATTGCTCCTCATCATTCTCTAGCTGTCTGTTCAGTGTGCACGCTAAAACTGACCCCCTAATCATGGCTCTGCAAATGGGAAGCAATAAACAATTCTAGCCAATCAACATGTTGCTTCAGGAGCACAGAAGGGAGGGGTATAATTTGATTTGCTGTTGAGTTAAAAGAAATCAACGACCTTTTACCAGAATTGCGGACTGCATCTTGAATGACCATTAGGAGAGATCAGTCATTTTGATGCAGTGTTCCTTGGACAGGGCTGAGCAACAGCTGCTGTTAAACACGGTTATTATTCTTATTCTTATTCTTATTATTATTAATAATAATAATAATAATAATAATAATAACTACTGTTATAACTCTATTTTCAACCCTCTTCTTCAGTTTCTGAAAAGAATGTGTAAATGTACTCATTGAAATGGACCTGAAATAGATGGGAGAGGCTGCAAATGGTCTTGGCCCTTTAATCAGCAGGCATTAGGCCATGCTTCAGGTCTGTGTGAGATCAATTATGACTGGGGTTCATGTGGATGCGCTCCGGGCCTGAGGGTGTGTTCATTCAGTAAATGCTCAGGCCAAGAGTGGAAACCACCCAGAATACGAACAGAGTAGTTAACATGCCTTTGTGAACAGTGCTCTTTTATTCAGGAGAAATGAATACATTCAGCTATATTGGCTATGCCTACACTCACACAGCCTACGGATTATAAATCCATGGACAAATCACTTTTGTGCTCACATGGAGAATAAGGACTTCAACTGTTATGAGAGAGCCATAATGGGCACCGTGTGTTTAAAGTGCTAGTTGGTGCTAGTGTTAATGAGTCTGAGTACAGGGTAACAGTGCTAGTTGGTGCTAATGGCTCTGGGTACAGGGTAACAGTGCTAGTTGGTGTTAATAGCTCTGGGGTACAGGGTAACAGTGCTAGTTGGTGTTAATAGCTCTGGGTACAGGGTAACAGTGCAGTTATGATGCTAATGGATCTGGGTACAGGGTAACTGCTAGTTGGTGCTAATGGCTCTGGGTACAGGGGAACAGTGCTAGTTGGTGCTAATGGCTCTGGGTACAGGGGAACAGTGCTAGTTGGTGTTAATAGCTCTGGGGTACAGGGTAACAGTGTTAGTTAGTGCTAATGGCTCTGGGGTACAGGGTAACAGTGCTAGTTAGTGCTAATGGCTCAGGGTACAGGGTTACAGTGCAGTAATGGGGCCGCATTGTTTAGTCTGGGCAAATGAACTGCTTACTGAAATGTCAAGCACACCATACCTGGCAGACTGTGCTCTTAAGGCTGTCATATACTTTGGCATTTCAGTATTTCGAAACCTTTTCTCCATTTTTAGTCACTTAAAATATTTTTTTAATAATGTACTTCAGGTCCTTCAATTCAACCGATTGGATTGGCCTCAATGTGTGTGTGTGTGTATGGAGACATAGCCTGGGGGAAAGAGAGAGCTCGGAAAAGAAGAAACATGTATAACATATTAAAAAATCCAAACTTCAGATTAGGTCTGTGGTGGGAGTTCATAAATCTTCCACTCGTGAGACCTGACCAGTTGACTGTAACAAACTCATTATGTCATGTCTGCCCACTTCAGTGTAATATATTATTGCTGCCGTCCTGGAGACCAGATATTTATTACCCCCTACATGCGTTTGGGTGTTTGGAGCGCCAGGCTGCTGTGGCAGTGCAGTGTGTTCCTGCCAGCAGTGGGAGTCAGGTCAGCTCCTAATTTAGATCCACATATTTAGGGCTGCTTGTTGAGGTGGGAACCGCTGTCACGACAAGATTGATCTGACGCTGTCAACGGGGGAAGTGTGTGTGTGTTTGTGTGTGTGTGTGTGGGGGGGTGCGAGGCGCAGGTGGAGTGGGTGAGAGGTGTGCGTCGGCATCGGATGCTGGAGGGTCCCGTGAGGGGGGGGTCCCGCTCTCGCCATCTTGCAGCCGTCTGCCTGATCCAGTCGATGCGTCTTCTGAGCGAAGACCTTCCCGCTCACTCGCTCTCATTCAATTGACTTGAAAGGTCACGAGCCATGATCCATCAAGCATAAACAGCCAATCAAAATGCATGCATTAGCAAGCTGCCGATAAATCAGGAGCTAATTTAGCTGTTTATGTGCCTGGCTGGCCACGTCGCCTCTGGCAGGCCTTAAACACCTCTCCCTCTGGCGACTCCCCTCCTGCCACTGGCGGCTGCAGAGGGCGTGGGCGGTGGTCAGGGCCGCAGGCAGGGCGGTATAAAATACCCAGGTCAAAAGTGTCAGCTTGCGATCCCCCGGACAGAAATTTGGAAGACTAATAGCCTGCTAAAATACATGCTTAAGGCAGCAGCAATGCAAATGATGCTTTTGGCATGGGTAAAATAAGATGCCGTGTCTGTGCTGAAATATGCCTGCTCATGTTTTCATTGTTTTGTATATGTTCACATGTTGGACCTTCTGGGACACTAGACAGGTGTGTTTGGTAAACAATGCATTTATTAAATTCTGCAAACAGGAATGTGTAAGTGGGTGTGTGTGTATATGTGTGTGTGTGTGTGTGTTTTTTGTTCAGCTAACGACAACACGAAGATTAAAGATGGGGTAGAATATTGTTATATTAGTTTGTTTTACATAATGGTTATACAAATGTTCATTGTTTTGTTTTAAGCCTGACATACAGTGGTGTTACTGAAGCCTCTGTTTACTGTCAGGGTTATTGAAAAGCTAGGAGTTATCAGCTAGTGAAGCGCTATGAACAGCTAGTGAAGAGCTATGAACAGCAAGTGAAGAGCTATGAACAGCTAGTGAAGAGCTATGAACAGCTAGTGAAGAGCTATGAACAGCAAGTGAAGAGCTATGAACAGCTAGTGATGAGCTATGAACAGCTAGTGAAGAGCTATGAACAGCTAGTGAAGCGCTATGAACAGCTAGTGAAGCGCTATGAACAGCTGGTGAAGAGCTATGAACAGCTATGTCCCCAAAGAAACAAAGGAGTGGAGGAACAAGACTGTATGTGCATTAAAGCATGTCATTTTCTGTATGTGCATTAAAGCATGTCATTTTCTGTATGTGCATTAAAGCATGTCTTTTCCAAACCATGAGACATGCACTGGTCCAGTATAAGCGTTTAGTAACTTCATATCTTTAATTTCTTTATATCGTTTCAAATATGTTCTTGCATCAGTGAGTGTCTCGATTGGTGAGTCTCTCTCTTTCCCTTTTTGTTATTCCTTATTTGTATCTCCATGATTGAATGATGTCCTCAGAGGCATCACAGCTTTTCCCAAGCGGCACAAATCTCTAGCCAGCCCGTCTCTTTGGGAGAAGATCTAAGGTTTGGAGATTTCCTGTGATCTGAAAGCACATCCCAAGCCTCCTGTTGAAGTGCTATTATAGTACGGAATATCAGTATGTGTTGCGCGTAAAGAGGTTAATATTTCGAGAGTGGCACGCTGTCTCAGGCAGATTGATGTTGCTTTACCTTAAGCCGCTTTAAAACTTTCAATTGTGTTCTGCCATATGCCTCATTCGCTGGAGCCGTGCCTGGCTGAGGGCCTCCGGCTATACGCTGTGCAGCCCTCTATCATTCATCAGTATTGTCTGCACCTGCTGTTCTTAAGCGCATTTCAAAACATATGCTGGAGAGTGCATCCACACCCTTTAGAACAGAAGATGGCTGTTGTGTTTAACCCAGCGGCCGTACAAGATTAGCTGCAGAGGCTCTCCAGACAAAGAGCAAATGTCACCTGCCAAAGGTCACGATCGTAAGCATTTGCCGGAAGGTCTTATCCAGGACTTAAAATTTGGTTTGGTGGTTAGATGGCATTTAACCTTTAAACCTCTTGAAGCAAAGCCTCTTTTTTTATGATGTGCTTGACCAGTGATTAAAAAGAGAGAAAAAAAAAAACATCACAAATTAAACTGAGGTCACTGTGGCATTGGAGGGAGCGAAATTACCTGTTGTGGGTCGGCGCACGCTCCTGCCGAGGCGGATGTGAACAGGAGGGAGGCATCTTCCTCATCCTTCTTCTTGTTCGTGGGGGCCTTTAATGTTGTTATTAGAGCTGAAAGGCGTAAATATCGAGCGCAGCGCTCGCCAGCTCCTTCACAGACCAGTGCGCTCCTCCGCGTGGGTCTGCCGTCGCCATCAAATCAATCAGCCTCTCTAATTAACTGCATCCAAATGAGGTGTCCGCAGAGGGGCCAGTGAGGAGATGCAACACACGCACACACACACACACACACACGCACACACACACACAAAAACACAAAAACCCCACCACCAACACCACTGCAATCAAATGGCATATGCTCGCCTTCCCTCCCAAGACTGGGATTAAGGCGTTGGAGTACCCCATTCTCACTGCTACACACAGACACATACACACACACACAATTCTCACTGCCACACACACACACACACACACACACACACACACACACCCACCCCATTCTCACTGCTACACACACACACACACACACCCCATTCTCACTGCCACACACACACACACACACACCATTCTCACTGCTACACACACACACACCCCATTCTCACTGCCACACACACACACACCCCATTCTCACTGCCACACACACACACACACACACACCATTCTCACTGCTTTTCAAAAGGCAGTGATGGCTTTGAGGACTCATGTCTCTAGAGTACAGCGTGTTTGGAGCTTGTTGCAGTTGTCTGTGGCGGTCTGTGGAGGAAAATGGCCCACTCAGGTCTGTAAATGGTAGAAATGGTAAAGGAATTTAATTAATATGAAGCTGGGTTTGACAGTTTGTTAATCTCTTTGCCAGATATCACACTGAAATTACTGGGATCATCTTTTTAGATCTAAAACGTCACTTTTACCCCCAGCTAAATCTCTGGTATGAAAAATGTTCCTCTGTTGTGGTATATTGAAATTGACATGCTTGTTCTGGTTGACAGGCGTGCAGTTCTTGAAAGACAAACACATCATCTAGTCAAATCGAACCACTTCAGTGAGCAGACAAACGTCCATGTTGTTGAGAAAATCGCAACGTTTTTTGTCTAAGTTTCCTGCTTGTCATGTGTGTTGTGTGTGTGTGTGTGTGTGTGAGTGTATTAAGTGTGTGATCTTCCCTGCACACCATCCACCCCCACCCCCATCTGCTTGAATACTGTCTTTTTGCAGCGCAGCTGATAACAGCACAGACCGTCGAGAGATCCTCATGGAATTACTCCAGGGGCTCCAGATGTGCAGCTGCTCAGCTTAGGAGACCATGTCTGCCACACACACACACACACACACACACACACACACACACACACACACACACACACACACACAGAGTATATGAGTACACATAGAGTACAGACAGACAGACAGACACACACACACACACACACACACATAGAGTATATGAGTAAACATACAGTACAGACACACAAACACACACACACACACACATAGAGCTTTGTGTTGCTGTGCATTCAAATTCTTCCACACCCCACTTTAGCCCACCATGCTCATCTATCCTTCGTGTCTTTTCCTTTATTATCATTATTCTTTTTTAGCTTTGTGCTATGAATAGCTAAACACAAACACACAGACACACACTCTCACACACAGGTGAGGATGGATGCAGGACAAGTAGGAAGAGAGTCTGTGTGTGTGTGTGTGTGTGTGTGTGTGTGTGTGTGTGTGTGTGTGTGTGTGTGTGTGTGTGTGTGTGTGTGTGTGTGTAAGAGAGACTGTTTTGACAGACATGGCTGGTCCCTGAACTGCTGACGCTGGTAGCAGTTGTCTCATTAATAAATGATTGAGTTTGTTCTGAATATTCTCCTGCATCTCCAGAGCAGCTTACTGGTGTGTGTGTGTGTGTGTGTGTGTGTGTTTGTGTGTGTACTACTACCAACTGGTTATTTATTTTTGGATGAATTCTAATTCCAAGAGCAGGTTACAAATGTGAAATCCAACTTTGAAAATAAAAAAGCTTCTGCTTTAACTCAGCCCATCGCTGCGCTCGCTAGCCCTTCCCGGCTGATCAAAGCTCTAGGTTCACTTGTCTCACTGGGTTCTGATTCCACAATTAGCCTGTGATATGAAACCTGTTGTGCTCTCCGCATGTTTACAAAACAACCCAAATGCCAAAGCAATATCATCAACTATATTGCTCCGAGATATATTCGGCCAATTTGACAAAACAAACTAATTAGATGATTTAATTAATTCAGCATGTATTTGCTTAATCATTTGAGAGTTATGTGGAAGAGAGACAGTCCCCTGCAGCAGTGCTGTGTTCCAGTGTTCCTAAATTCTGCTACCGTGACAACATACTATTTGAGACGGTGCAAGTGTTCAGTGCCTGTGATCCAATCCCATAATGTTATCAATGATGCCCTGCCTGCCTGCCTAGTGTTCCACTATTATGCTTAAGTCTTACACAGACATCTGACTGGGAAGGTTATTTAATTGAAATGTATTTCCTGTCATATTCAATGTGAAACGTGTAATTGTTAAATGATTCAACTTGTTGTGTTTAAAAAAAAATATATCTGATTAAAAAAAAAATGTGTTTATATTACTTTAAAAAAAAAATATAGACTAACAAATATATATAGACTAACACATTTGAAAGGATATTTGTCACTGTGGTGGCCTATTAATTCGAGTAACATCATTGTGTACTTACGTACACGTAATGACGCAGTTTTAATATTTTATTTTAATATTCATAGTTTAATATGTCATTACGCTATGACATGAATGTAAGATGTTCATGTGTGGTCTTAAGCTGTTCCTCGTGATGTGGGCAGCAGTCTGGTCATGGTTTCATTGCAATCTGAAGAACCTGCCATAGTTGTATAATTTGACCAGCCCATTGTAACCTCTGCCTGGGCATCCCCAGATGATCGGGGTTGGTGGGGGGCGAATGTTGTCTTAGGGCATCAGGGAGAGGATGTGGCCCTAAGGGCTGGGTCTGAGCTACAAAACTAAGCACTTTAAAGTGTTTGGTCTCTTCTCTAACTGCTGAGTCTCCTCACCTATCTTCCTATCTGTTGCCCTCCGCTTCTACTCTGTTATTCTGTCTGTTTGTCTCTCCTTCCCCATTTCTGTCACTCGTTCACCTCGGTTTGGGGTTATGCTCTTTTCTATCTCATGCGTTAAGGTTTTCAGGTTTATTCTGCATTCAGGAATATTCTATCTAATTGGTATCCAACCTGTTTATTCAGTTGTTGTCATTTACAGTTGTACTTGGATTCTACCTTACCCTCTTGTAACATTTAAGCTTACTGTTTATTGCATTCATAAACCACATATATTAACCACTCTTATAACTCCTGGTAAGCCATGCCATGATCTTAAACTACTGGCTTACATAGGCTACTGCTTATGGCTAACAGGCTAATTACTGCTTGGCTTATGGCTAACAGTCATTTTATTTGTATTTGCTGCAATATTTAGCACTTTAATGTTTTCTACTGTCCCATAAGGTTCAGACATGTTTAAACCATCTAGCCTTGTGTAGTTGCTAACATTCTGGCCGCCCCTGCTAAACCTAGGGGACAATGCCAGAATATCAGAAATTCCAAGAAAGATGAAGCTCTATACTGAATACCTGACAGTAACTGTAATGCAGGTATAGATGTGATTCATCTTGTCTTGAGGAATGTTAATAGGCTAATCCTGTAAACAATGAACCATTATTGCAAAAGGCAAGGATGCTGAAATGCCACAGAGCCAGGGACGAAGTTACCAGATCCATAGTCGTTTCAGTGTAGCTCTTTCATCAAACCCATCCTTGTAGAATAGCTGACAACTCACTTGACAAGAATTTGAAACTGTATTTGCCAACATGACTGCTGCTATTTCAGCCTTGACCACAATGTCCAGCTGCAGTGTTCCTTTAAAAGGCAGCACATTTTAAAAGAACCATTCTAAGAGCTCAACACACTCTCTCAGCCTTCTCTAGGCACGGGGCAATCAGCCCACACACATCAAAAAGTCCTTGTGGAATTCAAAACCTTCAACGATCAAATCTGCTCGTTCCTCTCTTGTCCTGGAGTTGCCCAAGCTAGTCCTCTGTACTGGAGCCATGCCTCCCTCTCGTGATACCCACGGCTCCTCATATCTCTGGCCAAGCAAGCCATTTAGGTGCTTTAATTTCTCTGGTCTCCAGTGAGGGTCCAGACATCAGCAGCGTGGGGGAAATAAGAGAGGAGGGGAGAGAGAGGGAGAGAAAGAGAGAGGGAGAGAGAGAATAGGGAGAGAGGAAGAGAGAGAGAAAGAGGGAGGGAGGATGGGAACAAGAAACTGTTAGTGTGTATAGGTGTGTGTGTGTGTGTGTGTGTGTGACAGTGTGTATAGGTGTGTGTGTGTGTGTGTGTGAGTGTGTGTGTGTGTGTGACAGTGTGTATAGGTGTGAGTGTGTATAGGTGTGTGTGTGTGTGTGTGTGTGTGACAGTGTGTAAAGGTGTGTGTGTGTGTGTGTGTGTGTGTGTGTGTGTGTGTGTGTGTGTGTGTGTATAGGTGTGTGTGTGTGTGTGTGTGTGTGTGTGTGTGTGATGCAGGGACAGATGACCGAGATGAAGAGCTCTCCTGAAATGAACCCCAGGGCTGAGAGAGAGGAGTCAGGGAGGGGAGTGAGCGCGGAGTGAGCGTGGAGTGAGGAGTTGCTCCTCCTGCCTTGTAGCCTCCCTGAAAATTGCTTCTAAATCTCATTACGCTCACACACCTCCTACTGCACCAGCGTAGAAGATCACACCATGACAACGGGCCTGACCTCAACTGGTGAACATTATTAGTTTGTGTCTGGCATGTTTGGTAACTATTAGAACAGTACGTCTTAAATACGGAGCGGAATATCTCAGAGATGTTCATGACTGCCTATAGTATAGCCAAGACCTTTGTTTTCATGCCTGTGGTCTGCCATCTTTTAATTAAGCACTCTAATCCAGACAGGCTCTTTCAGGTCAGGGAAGAGATGAGTCACTACCGGTGATCTGGTGATGATATTCTCTCGCAATGGAATCTTGCTTCATGCGAGATGAAAGCATCTGCAACTGTAGATCCCACTCCAGCTCATTATGTGGAAATTACAAATCTCTCTTGCCATTTGCAGTCAGACAAGGAAGCCGGAGCAGATCAGTAAACAGCCTCAGGCCCCTCCCAGCCCACTTAGACGGCGCAGGCCTCTCCTGCCAATCACTTATAATTGGATAAGCAACAGCAAAACATTGGGAATTTGTGAATCACTTCAAGGAGGAAAGGTATGGCTAGTAAGCACAAGCACACAAGCACAAACACAGACACATACACATTCACAGACACGGCTGTGTGACTGCAGGAGAGAACCACTTCATTAGAGCATTGTCTTGCCCAAAGGTTTGCGTTGCGGGTTGAAGGCTGACTTCACCTTCGACACAGTTCCTCCGTGCCTCTCTGCTTTCAAGGACGGGCTGGTCCTTTTCAGGTGGTGTACCCCCTCTGTGCCACTTCCTGTCCTATTGGCCTTAACAGGTAGAGCATGCTGCTGGAGGAGATGCAGCTGTTAACCTGCTTAAGCATGCTGATATCAGAGCCAGTCAGCCGTATCCATTATGCTCATCCTTTCCCTCTCTATACCCCTCTCCCTCTCTATCCCCCTCTCTCTCTCCATCTCCCCCTCATCCTTTACCTCTCTCTCTCCCTCTCCCTCTCTCTCTCATCCTTTACCTCTATCTCTCCCTCTCTCCCTCTCTATCCCCCTCTCTCTCTCCCTCTCTCTCTCCCTATCCCCTTCTTTCTCTCCCTCTCCCTCTCATCCTTTCCCTCAGTCCTCTGCCTCATCCTGCTGCTCTAGTTTTAAGTGGAGGGTTTCCATGGCAACTCCGAGGCGCGGGCTCTCTGGCTTGTTGCCGGTGGTTTTTGAGGTCTGGCTACAGGGCTCGTTGAAAAGAGAGAGTGAGAAAGAGACAGAGAGAGGATATATATATACAAATACAGAGAGAGAGAGAGAGAGAGACAGAGAGACAGAGAGAGGATATATATATACAAATACAGAGAGAGAGAGACAGAGAGACAGAGAGACAGAGAGAGGATATATATATACAAATACAGAGAGAGAGAGACAGAGAGACAGAGAGAGGATATATATATACAAATACAGAGAGAGAGAGACAGAGAGACAGAGAGACAGAGAGAGGATATATATATACAAATACAGAGAGAGAGAGAGAGAGGATAGATACACATACAGAGAGAGAGACAGAGAGAGGATATATATTTACAAATACAGAGAGAGAGAGACAGAGAGGATAGATACACATACAGAGAGAGAGAACAGCCGATCCTTCTATCCTCTGTGTCCTTGTCAGTCGCCGGCTCTCTGAAAATATGGGAAGACAGCTTAGAATAAGACTTGGTGAAGGACAGTAGCCTAGGGGGAATATTGGCATCTGCTGGGGATGGCTGGGGATTTATTTCGTCTCCCTCTGAATCACTTCGCCTCCGCCAGAGCCGAACCCTGACAAACACTCCCAACTTCCAGTTTTAATAATGCCCATGAATGCCCATCTCTGAGTGGGTAATAATGCCTGTGAATGCCCATCTCTTAGTGGGTAGAACATAGTGCCGCACACATCGGCAGCTCTGGCAAAGGCCATTGTTGGTGATTAGACATGATGTCTCCGGGAGGGAAGCAGGTATTGAATGGCCCTCTGCCCGGCTTTCTCTCTGTGACTGTGGACCATGTGACCAAGGCCTGCTCCGTCCCAAGCACAGGGCGAGCGTTCATCAATCAGAGAAAATATGCCACGGCCGTCTCCCGCCTTGTCACTGCATCGTTTGACCTCCGCAACCCCTTAAGCCAATCCATCAGGAGCAAAGACAAAGCAATATTGATCGCCTCCTTTAATCTGTCAGCGGGTGAGAAAATGTGTGAGCGTTACAAAAAGCAGTGAGGCATATTATGATTGGATATCAGACTGCTGGAGATGCAGAGGTCTTGTGTGGGGAAGCAGGGAATGTGGAGGCGGGGAAGGCGGTGGCGTCGAGAGAGAGAGCGCCAGCGATGAACTGGTCATACAGAAATAAACTATACTGGGCGGGCGGGCTGGCGTGTGGATTGCCTGTTATGGACTAATTTAATGACCATGATTGGGTTTGTGTCTAAAAGATTAAAAATATCACTCCACGTTATTTGCCACGTGGGCGTGTTCTGCGAGCTCCATGGGTTGCTGGCCTGATCCTGCGAGGCTCGTGGAGCCCTGCGTCACAGCTGGCCTCTGCCACGCCTCAGACTCCGGGCACGAGCGCAACGCAGGCATGACTAATAGGTCAGCAGGGGTCAGTCCACAAGCCTGAGCGCTGGTGCTGGACGCTCGTCCCGGAGCGCCCCAGTTAGCACCCCAGAGCAGGTGTCAGACTTTGGTCACGGGAATGTGAGGCAATCCCCCCCCCAGCCTGGTCGCTCCCTCTCTCTCTCTTCGTGTCGGCTGGGCTGCATCACCAATGCCACCCTCTCCCGTCTCCCTCTCTCTCTCCGTGTTGGCTGGGCTGCATCACCAATGCAACCCTCTCCCGTCTCCCTCTCTCTCTCCGTGTCGGCTGGGCTGCATCACCAATGCAACCCTCTCCCATCTCCTGTCTCCAGCGCCAAGGGAGCTCCAGAGGAGTGCTAATGCATGCTGAGACTTTAGAAACAACAGCGAGGGAGAGGAGGGAGCAGGCGGCGTGAAATGTCAAACAGGGGATGAAAGAGAGGGAGTACATGGATGTCAGGAGGCGCTTGCGGTTGCGGTATCCTCAGATGTGCTAAAGGGCGTTTTGGAGAGGGGTTACATGTAGAGAGAGCGCTTGTGCTGCTCGCTAGGCAGGCAGCTGCCAAAACCCCCATGTTCTTATTTCTTCAGCCACATATCACTGGAGCTGTTCTTAGGCGGCTCAAAGAATTGACTAAAATATCAAAACAAGCTGTAGTGTTGAAGCGTCTGTTTGAAGAAGTTAAGTTTTGTCTAGGAAGATGACATTACTGTGCAGCTAATGAAGGGCATAGTCTTCAATAAGACTTATTTTGTTTGAGTACTGATGCAGTTTAAGAGTATAAACAACAACAAAAAATAAGGATCTAATATGTTGTTGCTGTTTGAACTAAATAAATCTGATAGATGAGTGTGTGAAGTCTGTTCTCTGATCCCTGGGCCATTTCCTGGTAAACTCTGAAGTGAAGTGGGCCGCCATTACAATGCAGATGTGTTGGTGCTCATTGTTATTACTCTGAGGTCATGACCAGTGACTGTATGAAGTTAGAGCTTTCAGCAGATGCTCCATCTATCACATGCTTAAAAGCTTTATTCCCCAGAATTATCATATCAAAACATTTCCTAATATCAAACTGTTAGAATGGTACCAGTTCTTGTCTTTTCAGGTCTGTTTTTCCAGAACATAATCTCATGGCCTTTCACTTAATGAGACGATCTTCCTGTGTGGCAAATTAAAAATATAATTATGTTTGTGGTAAGTGAAGGAGCTGTGTAGACTTGGTTTTTGATTTATTTGTTTGTTGAATATAATGTGCAGCAACATTAGTGTCCTTTGCTACAAATGATATATGTATTATTCATATCTCCCTTGTTTCAGAGAGACTTCCAGACTTTTTAATTAAGTCTCATTAAAACGTACCTCATTTATGTCGATAGAAACAGTACAAACACTGTCAGTGTAAAACCCTGTGATTGTTGGTTGTGAGCGAAGCTGTGTGTTGTGAGGGTGTGTGAGCGAGGCTGAATGTTGAGGCTGTGTGTTGTGAGGGTGTGTGAGCGAGGCTGAATGTTGAGGCTGTGTGTTGTGAGGGTGTGTGAGCGAGGCTGAATGTTGAGGCTGTGTGTTGTGAGGGTGTGTGAGCGAGGCTGTATGTTGAGGCTGTGTGTTGTGAGGGTGCCACTGAGCCTCCCTTGTTGTGATGATGCCGGCTCTCTCTCAGGGGGGATTTTCTCAGGGCTCCCTCCTCCTCATGGTGTATTGATTCCAGAGTAAACTCTGGAGCTAAGAGGACTTCGAGTTCCCAATCCCCTCTTGAATTGACTGTATTTCAGTGAATCAGCGACAAATCCTTGGACAATCAATTCTTTATTTTTCCTGTGCGGCACAACCACCCTCCCCCCCCCCCCCCCCCCGAACACACACAGCCCCCTCCAGGAGTCCGTGGCATGAGCACTCCGCTGCCTCCACACTCTTCCTGGGGTTTGTTAGACTGTGTAAAGTGCCCAGGCCTCCCTCCTGCATCTCAGTGCGGTGGGTGTATTTTTAGAGGGAGTGTGGATTCTGACTCACACCTATTGTCTCAGCCACTCCGTTGTGCTCCTAATCTGCGGCCTGTTTGTCTCACGCGCTCCGTTGTGCTCCTAATCTGCGGCCTGTTGCTAAACAGGAGCTATTGTCCCTTTCGATGAGTCAGCTAGCTCGCAGGTGAAAGGCGGGAATGTTTTTTTCGCTGCCCCTGAAAAACCAGATAAGATCGCCTTACTCCGCACACGGCTTTGTTTCGCTCTAAGTCGCTTTTTATCTCCGACCCGCTCTCTCCGACGTGAGTATTAATCTGCCGTCCCACATCGTCCCCGGGGTGTTGTGTTTTCAGGGGGAGGAGGAAGGGGCTCGGAGAGACAGGCTGACCCAGGAACAGGTCTGGCTCATTTCGGGTGCACATCCCCGTCGCCACGGCTACCATCTAAGACTACTACCCCCCCCGAAACTAGCATACGACCTCAGTGGGGATCCTTGCCTGGCTTTGGGGGGTTATTTCACATGCATGTTTACTCACTCGTCTTTCTTCAATATGTCATACAGATCCAGGAGTGTATTGTGTGTGTGTGTATGTCAAAAGCTGTGGTAGTGTTCCTCCTCTGTACCAGTGTCCTTTTAGTCTCATTTCTTTACTTATTTAGGGTCCGTTTTAGCATTCTTTCATTCTGTAAGTTCATTTTCCCATCGCTGGCAGAGAGGCAGCAGCCCTCACTGGGGTAGTAACACCCATCCAGAATCCGGCACGGTTCATTATTCATCTAGGCTGATTGCTGTGGTCCACTCGTAGCCGCGGGCGATGCGCATATCCTGGCCGTTCTGAGCCCTCATGCAATGGGAATTGGAGATCGGCGGCTGTTGCGGAATGTGATTCTGATTCCATCACGCAAACAGCGAGCCATCCGAGCGCTAATGGACTGATCAAACATGACGTGTGTGTGTGTGTGTGTGTGTGTGTGTGCGTGTGTGTGTGTGTGTGTGTGTGTGTGTGTGTGAGTGTGTGTGTGGGGGGGTCATTGTCACCATGGTAGCGGCCTGAAGATCATGTGTAATTCATCTAAGCTGGCCTATTATCTCACTGCTGGCCTCTCCTCACTCTGCCTCATGTCTTATTTCTCTCATCTGGGCGTGTAGGAAACACTGTTTAACACAGATCAGTTGGAACAAGTGCCCTGGCAACGGAGTGGAACTGAAGACTGGAAAATGGTCCTCCTGGTGTTTTGGTAAGTAAAGGGTAAGAAATCAAGAAAAATAAATTAGAAATATGATTTGTGGACGGAAGGCCTTCCATTTTTTATAGGTGCCTTGGCCAAATGTTCGACCTTTAATCAAATTGGTTGTGAATACTCAAACAGACCCAGTGGTCTTTTACTGTAACAAGACAGTCCTTGTGCCTATCCACAGGAAAAACACAGAGGCCATAAAAGGGTTTTTAAATAGGCATAAATTAAGGTCTTATTCCAGAGCTTTTTTTTTTGATGAATAAATGAAACAATTATTTTTACATATTTAAAGGTCTCTCTGCCATAGAATAAGAGTTGGCACTAGTGTACAGGTAGTTGATCGTCAACAGATAATGCAGTAGATGGGTGGAGCGTCACTAAAATAGTCTCTGCTCTGTAAACTCTACTCAAGGCATTGTCACTTTTGTTGTAAAATAAATGTACCAGACATTGATTCATGATACAGAAGCGCATTGTGTTACCTCCTGGTATGAAATGCGCTGTATAAACAAAGTTTTATTTGATTTGGGCCTGTTGAAACAAATGTAAATAGCTGTATACAGTACTGTGCAAAAGTTTTAGGCAGGTGTGAAAAAATGCTATGAACTAAGAATGCTTTGAAAAATGTAAACGATAAATGTTTATTTTTTATCCATTTACATGGTAAGACTGAGCACAGCAACAAGACACAACGTAGTTATACTGCATCAGCAGGGTCTCTCCCAGACAAAGATTTCAAAGCAGACAGGGGTTTCAAAATGTGCAGTTCAAGCTCTTTTGAAGAAGACGTTGAGGATCGTAGACGCAGTGGTCAGCCAAGGAAACTTAATGCAGCTGATGAAAAACACATCAAGCTTACTTACCTTCGAAATCGGAAGATTTCAAGCAGTGGCATCAGCTCAGAACTGGCAGAAACCAGTGGTACCCAGGTACAGACATTTACTGTCCGGGGAAGTCTGGCCAGAAGTGGTCTTCATGGAAGAGTTGCAGCCAAAAAGCTCTACCCCGACAAGGAAACAAGGCCAAGTGACTGAACTAAGCACGAAAACATAGAAACTGGGGTGCAGAAACATGGCAGAAGGTGCTCTGGACTGATGAGTCAAAATTAGAAATATTTGGCTGTAGAAGAAGACAGTTTGTTCGCCGAAGGGCTGGAGAGAGGTACAATAATGAGAGTCTGCAGGCAACAGTGAAGCATGGTAGAGGTTCCTTTCCAGTTTGGGGCTGCATTTCTGCAAGTGGAGTTGGAAATTTGGTCAGGATGATTGGAGTCTTCAATGCTGAGAAATACAGGCAGATACTAATCCATCATGCAATACCATCAGGGAGGCGTATGATTGGCACCAAATGTATTCTGCAGCAGGAACATAACCCCAAACATACAGCCAATGTCATTAACAACTATCTTCAGCTTTAAGAAGAACAGAAAGTCCTGCAAGTGATGGTATGACCCCCACAGAGCCCTGATCTCTACATCATCGAGTCTGTCTGGGTTTACATGAAGAGACAGAAGAATTTTAAGAAGTCTACATCCACAGAAGATCTGTGGTTAGTTCTCCAAGATGTTTGGAACAATTTACCAGCCGAGTTCCTTCAAAAACTGTGCGCAAGTGTATCTGGAAAATTGATGCTATTTTGAAGGCAAAGGGTGACACACCAAATTTTGATTTAATTTAGAATTTTCTTCTGTTCCTTCACTGCATTTTGTTAATTTATGAAGAATTGATGAAAATAAACTGTTAACACTTCCATTTTTGAAAGCATTCTTAGTTTACAGCATTTTTTCACACCTGCCTAAAACTTTTGCACAGTACTGTATGTGAGCAGCGTCTTTCTTTCTTTGAACTGCTTGTGACCTCAGAGTGAACTAACCCTACACGTCTTCAGTCCTGAGCATTTGTTACCCTTGAGAGCCACACAGACAACATGCCCATGCCCACAACATGCCCATGCATATTCATATGCAAACAACAATGCAATAAGATTCAATGAACTTCTCAAACAGACCGTGTAATATCAGTAGCACGTCACGGTTCAAGAATAGAGCCATGATTATATTTTCTTCTTTCTCTCTCCCTACCCCCATCCCTCCTTTCTCTCTCCTCCCTCCATCCCTCGTTTCTCTCTCTTCCTCCCTCCATCCCTCCTTTCTCCCTCCCTCTCTCCATCCATCCTTTCTCTCTTCCTCTCTCTCCCTCCTTCCATCCCTCCGTTTTCTCTTGTCCCCATGTTTTATTACTTTTCCTCCCATCTGCCCTGCCTGCTGCCTCTACTCTGCTCCGTGCTGCCCAAACATACCCGTACCTTCTGCTTTATTGCCAGGATGGAGTGGGCCGTTCTCTCTCTCTCTCTCTCTCTCTCTCTCTCTGTAATCACACTCTAATATTGTTATGGGTCGGCCTTTGCAGCCTAGCGATCGTGGTTGGCCGCCGAGGTCCTGGAGCACAGAGACAACAGCGTAATAAATGGGTGAGGTCAGAGGTCGTGCTGGGAGGAGAGGGAGACAGACACGAATCTGTTACAGATGTTTCTTATTGTAGAGGAAGAACGGTAGCAAGGCCTTTTCCCCTGTTCTACGTTTAACTGTAGATGTTCAGTCATTTTGTTGCACAATCTAGAACGTTGGAATTCACAAAATGAATGTTATTTGCATTAGAGACCCAGTTTTCTTGCAGGACTCGGATTCAGAACTGCTGTCTGTTGACAACATCCATACAGAACAGTATATTGAACCCAATTTGTAGTTCTGCGGGGAGTAGCAATTGCTATCAGTTCACTACCATACACCATAACAGCATGACACCTTTGAGTACAATCACACTGCAGCACAGGCAGGCAGGTGGTAATTGGTTATGTGAATTCATTATATTCCATGACTTTAATTAGCTATGCTATCTGATTAGCTATGCTATCTGAGCTGAACTCTGCTGCCACGTTCACAAGCACTAACATCCGTTTGTGAACCCTTTCTACATGCCATTTCTTCATGAATTCTTTGTATTCTTTTCTCATTTAATTGGATAATTACAGGTAGACTCTGCCTTGTATTTTTTTGCTTGGTAATTTGAATCTTCTTTTAGATTTGAGTGTTAACCGTAAATGATAAACTGCATGTGAACATGGTGAGTGGTTTTCTACCCACTGTCTCTGGGCAGCAATGATTCCTTTAATTCGATTTAGGCTTTCATTTAGACAACCTGATTAACTAATGCTGGGTATGATGGTGTTCATTGCCTAAGGCAAATAACATCTTAGTGTTTATGCATGCATCCTTATGTTTGTGTGTTTGGTGTGTGTGTGTATTTGGGGGGAAGGGGCTGGGGGGCTGGGTGTGTAAATTACCTCGCAAATCACCAAAATCTAAAGTCTAATCACTGTTAAAGTTGTAAAATACTGAAGTATTTTGCTTTGAAAGACTCAGAATCAGGTTTTCTACAGTCTAGGGTCTGCAGGTGCCAGTGTACAGGGTCACCACAACTGGGTGATGGACACTAAGAATATAGCTCAGAAAGCAGCTGATTTAGTCATGGATAGTGAGGGATAAAGTGATGGACACTAAGCACACAGGCTGTCAGTTTAAAAAAAAAACACAACATGCCAACATATGCATTTAAAAGCAAATTCTGTGTTAGGTACAATACATTCTCATCCGTCTAAAACTAGTCAAGCTATGTCATAGCTAGTCAAGCTATGCTGTTCAACCACACAGCTAAAACTAGTCAAGCTATGCTTTTAAACCAAACTAGTCAAGCTATGCTATTCAACCACACAGCTAAAACTAGTCAAGCTATGCTGTTCAACCACACAGCTAAAACTAGTCAATCAATGCTATTAAGCCACACAGCTAAAACTAGTCAAGCTAAGCTGTTCAACCACACACCTAAAACTAATCAAGCTATGCTATTAAGCCACACAGCTAAAACTAGTCAAGCTAAGCTGTTCAACCACACAGCTAAAACTAGTCAAGCTATGCTATTAAGCCACACAGCTAAAACTAGTCAAACTTCCGCTCCTGGGAAGCCACCCCTCCACTTAGGCCAGTTGCATGTAAATAGGAATATTTTCTGGGTTGATGTCAGTATTGTGTGGAGTGCTATTCTTTGCTGTGCATACTGGGTGCAGGGTCCTTGTGTTTGCATGTCATGTTTGAAGAAGGCCACATTACCCTAACTCTGTTTATTTATCGGCCTGGCAACCTCAGACTCCCCCTGTTTACACTCTTAGGGGTGTTCATGTTTACAGTGGCTAAGGCAGAGCCTTGATGGCACACACAGGCCTTGGATAGAGGTGTGTGTGTGTGTGTATTTTTCTCTCTCTCTCTCTCTGTGTTTGTATTGGTGTGTATTTAGTGTGTACTGTATGTGTGTGGTGGGTTTGTTGTTTGATATAATGTGTGTGTGTGTGTGTGTGTGTGTGTGTGTGTGTGTTTTGTGTTCATGAGATCTTTGCTGAGCGCTGGGCCGCAGGATGAGGATGTGTGGGGAATGGGAAAGAGAGGCATATTTAGAGCTGGGTGGCAGAGAGAGCAGTGAGTGTCACAGACAGGGGGGAAAGAGAGTAATGGCTCCTACCCTGGGAAGGGGCCTTCTTCCAGCGCTGTGGGTCACTTTAAAGATTAGTGGGTGTTCATCACTCAGGACAGCTTTACAGCTGTTCGGGATGAGCCTGCCAGCTCATGTCTTCATCTGAAATCAGGTGTTACTGCTCTCCGTGCGACCCCCTCTCTCTCGCGCGCGCGCGCGCTCTCATTTTTATCTCAGTTTTTAGTGGCGTCTTTTACACTGAACAGGGCAACTCCATGAATTTTGGCTGTCAAAACGAGGCAATACTATTTCCATTGTGACGTTTTGTAATCCCATTCAAAGAACACATGCATTGAGTCTCACACCAACTACTGACTACCGGTACTTGACTGTAATTACTGCGCAGGAAACATTCCCCCATCAGGTTGTACTCCAGTCAAATGGAGGGAAATGAGCTACTCATGCTACTTCCTGTCTACCACAGAGCACCCAACTCATGCTACTTCCTGTCATGTTTACAGCGAGCTCTGCGTGTCTGGTGTACAGTCGCTGCCGTGGGTGGAGGACAGTAGCTTGTGCGGAGTGGGGGGAGCAGCTGTGTTCGCACCTTGAGCTGTGTGTGTGTCTTAGGCGGTGTGCGTGTCTCCGGTGGTGTGTGTGTCTCCGGCGGTGTGTGTGTCTCCAGTGGTGTGTGTGTCTCTGTTGGTGTTCGTGTCTCCGGCGGTGTGTGTGTCTCCAGCAGTGTGTGTTACTCCAGTAGGCAGCTAATTGACACAGAGGGGCGGCCTTGGGAGCCGGCAGGGAGGCAGAGCCAGAGCCTGTGCTCGTTAGACTGGCACAGTGATGGAGGCACATCCAGCAGCTCAATGAGTCCGTGAGATCAGCAGTAGCAGTAGCAGGAGGAGGAGGAGGAGGAGGAGGAGGAGAAGGAGGTGGGGGAGGAGGCATGGTACATGGGGGACAGACAACTAACAGTCCACAGACTTAATCAACAGGTCCAGTACTCCTTAAATCCCCCTCAATCAAAGTATCATTCTGATCGTTTGCTTCACAGTGCTGTGAGTTGAGTGCATTTTTGATGTTTTACTCTAGGTAAGGCATAGGTTTAGTGATTCTTATTCAAATCACATCTGGTGACATCCGTCTCCCATTCTGGCGGGTGTTTGCTACATCACCTGCTCTCGAGGTGAGCGGCCCTGGGCAGATATGGATCTCTAACATCCAAACAGTGTTTGTTTGACATAACTGTACATGTATTGGGATCGTTGTGAAAGGAGAGCTATTAGCTAGGTAACTCTGCCAAACTAAGTTAATAAAGTTTTCATCAAAAATGATTTATTCATGAACCCTGTTTTATGACACTGAATACTAAAGGTGAAAATAAAATGGTGTGATACAGTCACCTGCACTAATTATTTGCCACATTTATTCTCAGTGGATTTTTGTGTTTTAAAAAAAGAGACTTTCATGCTTTCGCCATTGACGTGTGAGTTTTAAAAGAGGGTTTTTTCCCTTGACATACTTAACATAACACTCCTGATGTAGTCTTTGAGCGTGCTTAAAGTGCCATTAAACACTCCTGATGTAGTCTTTTAGCCCTAACCCTAGCGTGCATGAAGTGCCTTTACAGTGGAGATGTGTGTGAAGTGTGAAACTACGAAGGGATACGTAGTTTAAAAAAAAATGGAACAGGCATATACATATTTTTTACTTTTGCAAATGTTTATTATAAAAGAATGTATAAACATAGTACAAACATTTGTATTATAACACAGACACCTACACACACACACACACACACACACACACACACACACACATTAAATCATTAATAAAAGCCTTTGGCCTTGCTAGTGTCCTTCTTGAGCCGTACTCCTCAAGGCCTGTCAGGTCACAGTGTTGCACTCTGACTTACAATAAACAGGATTGCTTACTTAACATGAGTAGCACCTCCACCTACCTGATCTGAGGTACACTGACGTACCTCCGGGTCCCATCAGCCATCTGTGATGTGGAGCCACCCTAACCACCCTTGCCACCCTCACCACCCTCACTACTCTCGCCACCCTTGCCACCCTCAGCACCCGGATGTGTGGAGTGGAGGCTGAGGAGTCGGCTAAGCATGCCGTTTCACCCTCACCACCCTCTCCACCCTCACCCATATGAACCCCCACACCCCACACCTCTCGGCTCGAAGAACACGAGCGCATCCTCCTCCTCCTCCTCCTCAGCTCTATGGATAGCACATGCAGCCAAAATGAGATTTTTCGCCCTGCGAGTTCTTTCTCTCACTTCGATGGTTTTAGTAAATAAATAAACAGTCTTCCCCGCAAGGCATGGAGAAGGGCCAAATGACCCACTCAGGGAACGCAGTTTAAAAATGGATAGCACGCATCTCAAGAGAAGAGAGAGAGAGAGAGAGAGAGAGAGATACAAAACTCTGAGGAGGGAGAAGATGGAGAGGAAGAAGAAAATATAAGAGGAGGAGAGAAGTGGAGGAGAGAAGAGGAGAGAAGTGGAGGAGAGAAGAGGAGGAGAAAAGTACCAAAAGAAAGCCAGTCATAACCCCAGCGCGGGTACTCACTAAACTTGCTGTTGTGGTTTCCGTCACTATTGGTTATAAACACATCACACCATCTGAAGAACAGGGCTTAAAGATGATACATTATTTATGGCTCTATTCTTGGCGAGCTCCTCATTCCTCACTAAGCTGGAGAGAAAAAGACAAAGCAGAGATTCAGACTGTCACATATTATGTTTGTGTGCTTGTGTCTTTGTTCTGTCCCCATGATTCCATAAATAAATAAGAGGGTTCTAACACTTTCATGTCTGTTGCCTTCACTTCTTATTCGCTGTAGCATTCAACACGCCGTCTCTGCCGGCACACAGACTAAAATGAGAGGATTTTTATCATGATTTATGCTTTAGGTTAAGCTGTGCCAAAGGTTACAGTGCTGAGAGACAAGAAATGAGGAGTATTAGATCTCTTATGTAGTCGTCGCGCAGCTCAGGAGGAGCTCAAGGGACACATTTTTGATCTTTCCAGTGTTATCAGCTATTGTACTAAATGATGGTGAAATTGGATGGATTTCATGGAGAGCCCTGCTTTAAAATCTGATATAGTCTTTTTTATATGTTTTGCATTAAACATGCAAGGTAACGGCTATTTAGAAGAAGAAAAACTGCTTGCTCAGTCATATTTTCATTGCATTTACAGTCAAATCCAGCATGCAGACCCAGCATCTGTTGACAGAGCGTTTGACACCTACTGATGGAGGGACGAGTACGGAGGAAGTGTGAAACGAAACCGAGAGGACGGGGGAAGGTAGGAGGGAGGGAGTGAGTATTTTTACACCACATGACCACCCACAGGGTTTGACCTCTGAGTGAGAAGTAAATGTTCCTACGAGGGTTTTTAGTTTTTTGGCATCTTCAGCATCTTCAGGTCGGTGAAGTGACAAGACTTGTAAGATAAGGCAGTGATGAAGTGAAGTATACCACCAAATGAAATGTGAGGAATACATCCTCCTGATAAGGGTTTCTTCTCATATGTGAGTATGTGTAATTTTCTCTCATTGAAATATGTGACCCCCCACTGTGTTCCTATCTATCGTCTTTCTCATTCAATCTCCCTCATGAACATCCTCAGAATTGAGATAATTGATTTCCTCGTATGGTACATACTCCCTTGGACCCCAAGACACCGAAACAAAAACAAGCTGATTGGATCCACTTGGTTTGAATTTGTTTGTCCCTCATTTTATTACCATTATCAACAGTGACATCGCCAGCCTCTGCCCCCCCCCCCCCACCCCCCCCCCCCCCCCCCCCCCTCAGAATTTAATTAATGAAAATGTTCTAATGGAAGATCTAATGAAAAGCTCTTGGAGGAACTAAGGCCCAGTGATAAAATTCAATATGAATCTTTTAGCACTGCTTAATGGCGTTATAAATTGGGACAGAATGAGTAAATGTTCACCATCGCCACACACAAAGACACACACACACACACACACACACACACACACACACACACGCACACACGCAAACACACGCAAACACACACACAAACACACACACACACATATACACACACACACACACACACACACATGCGAACACCCTGCGGTTGCCCAGTCTCTCCGTGTGGTATGTAGGAGGCGTGCTGAGGACAGATTACACCTCAATTAAAGATGAGAAAAGGCATCTGTTCAGGGGGGGGGGGGCATAAATTGAAATTCTTGGGCACTGTGGTTGAGGTACAACAAAGAGGTATGAAAACCCGGGGTCAGGGGTTAGAATCCCACTAGGATGTTGAGGCAGAGTCCACTTTAACAGACCGTCATTCTCTTCATTCCAGACACAATACAGGAGATGAATTGGAGTCGCCTTCTTTCAGGGTCTGTCTGGTGACCTGATAATGTCTCCTTCACAGGGGCTGTGTAAAAACCTGCTTCTTAGACAAAGTACGTAGCGTACCGATGCTAATGTTCAGTTTCGCCCCGGCTGGCCCTCCTGCACCGTCCCGGCAGGAGAGGGACTTGACTGTGATGGTTGATAGAGCGAACACCACCAGAGAGGGTGACGGAGCTGACACATGATAGATGGACTCGACCGTAATGAACGGTGGTTGACAAATGACAAAATGAGCCAAACACGACAAAGGAGGGACAGAAGGTCACGAAATGATTATGACAGGCAATGACAATGACAATGACACATTCCCCGGCGCAAATGCCACATGATGTAAATGATTACGACATTAACTGGGATGAAAGTGGCTGTGTGTTTGACACGCCATTGAAAGTGCTGCAAAGTAGTTGACTGGCGAGTTTGTGATGAGGAAAAGAAAGGTGAAGGCCTTGTTCATGGTGAAAGCCAGACTTACTTTACATCACGGTGCACATGTTTGAACAAATCTGTGTCATCGTGTACACAGTGCATCTTTACACAAATGTCTTTTCTTCATCTGTATTCATTTGTCCTCATAGGCACTCAAATGCCTTATTAACTCTGTATATCCGGTTGTCCTTTGGGGATAAATGGATGTTCTTTTTTTAGGGATACTGCTCTGTCAGAAAAGGTGCTTACAGTAAATGAATGATGAAGTCACAGGTGTTTAACGATGAGATGGCAATGACCGGCATGTATCATCGTCATTTTCTTCAAATCTGTCGTACTTCAGTGCCTTCCTACAGTACAGCACTGTCTCTCATCCATCCTGTCCTTTCTGAGAAGTGGAGTTTGCCGTGAAGCATTTTGCAGATATCAAAATGAATAGCCCAGAGCCGACAACATATTGTGCATAACCTCACTTTATTACCCCCCCCCCCACCCCCCACCCCCTCTTCTTGCCCCCCATCTCATCTCCGAGGCTTTGTCACTTGACATTCTCTCCCTGTCAGGCATGCATGCACACACAGGCGTCACGAGAGCGGCAGCAAACTCTCATTCATCAGGGATTCCACACACTCCGCACACACTCCGCCTGGGGTCGTAGTCTGCCGTCCGGCTGCTCTGCCTTCTGGTGTGTGTGCTGTTGACAAGGGGTCAATAGCACACAATCAACTGTTTGCCTGTGGGATTAGCATTTCTCAAATGGAACTGACATCTTTAAGACCCGCCGCCATGGATTTCCAAAGGAGGAAAGTTATTCTCATTGGAGATCCATTGCTTCTTTGCTCAGCTCAGCCAACCAAAGTGGCCACTCAAATGTACCCAAAAGGGGACCGCTTCCATGATCCATGACAATTATTATAACATTTAGTGCAGTTTAGGGCTGTTGATCAATATATAACGTAACGTAATATTATCAATGTGTAACATAAAAAATATAGTTAGACAAATGTCACCTTCCACTTCTTTCAGTTGTGACAGAGCAAAATGTGTTTCTCGCACACAATGACATTAGTTAAGAAAAATGGCTTTGTGGACAGCAAAATGCTGACTAAAGCCAAACCACCCAGCGAGCCCTTTTTGTGGTTAAATGCCTGGAGTGAGACCACTTACCCACTCTACAGTGACCTTTCGGAGGAATGAGCTGAAAGGGCAAGCCATAGCGGAGAGAGGAGTGAGTGGGGAAACTTCAGAGAGGGTTGTTCTCCTCTAATGCCCATAGATTAGTCCTCCTCCATCACCCTCTCAACCGTCAGCATCGCCTGAGTGTCAGCGTCGCCTGAGTGTCTTCTCTGGGTTTGACTCGCAGGTAGAGCTCTGGTTTTGAGTGGTTGACAATTCAATATTGTTAGGAACTTCAGTTGGCAATTACCCTCATAACGAAAGTCTAAGGTGATCTAAGTTGCCCAAACCGAAGTCTATAAATGTGTGCAATAGACATTTTAGTCAGTGAGTAAGAAGCTAAGAAGCTTCATGGATACACAGAGCTCAATCCTCCCGGCTCCCAAAATGTCAAAAATAGACCACCCCCCTCCCCACAACCAGTACTACAGGTAACCCAGCACTGCTTCAGGGCTTTAAACAACCAGTACTACAGGTAACCCAGCACTGCTTCAGGGCTTTAAACAGCCAGTCCTACAGGTAACCCAGCCCGTCTAAAGCCAGTCCTACAGGTAACCCTGCACTGCTACAGCCAGTCCATCAGGTAACCCAGCACTGCTAAGGCCAGTCCTAAAGGTAACCCAGCACTGCTAAGGCCAGTCCTAAAGGTAACCCAGCACTGCTTCAGGGCTTTAAACAGCCAGTCCTACAGGTAACCCAGAAGCAGGCTGCTGCCCCCTTGTGAACTACAGTGCAAGTCTGTCTCAGGCAGCACACGATAGCCCTAACACTATGCTATGGGATTAGAATTTTCTATTTGGTTTGGGTGTCTAGATATTTGTTTCAGTGTTTGTGTGTTTGTGTGTGTGTGTTTAAAAATGGCACGTAATCGCTACAAAGCACAAGTCCCATCCTCTTATTTATTCGTAGTTATAAATCACCTCTATCTCTTTCAATTTGTTTTGTTTTGTTGTCTTTCTTCCACTTCAACTCAGGGATCTGCTTGCTGTCCCTGTGAGGATGATCAGAGGTGAGGGCTGAGGGAGGGACAGGTCAGAGGTCAGACACCCATCCATCAAACGCCCATCACCCTGGCAACGGGATTTCTAGATCAGCTCTTTGATTGAGGGGACAAGAGGCCCTTGTGCCAGTCTCAAAGGTAAACACTGAAGTCAAGTGCCTCCATGGATCTGCTCTGTGAGTCCTTGTTTGTTGATGTCTGAGAGACGTGTAACGTAGGTAATGAGAGATGTGTAACGTAGGTAACGAACTAGGAGAGTATATGTGTCCATTTGTGAAGCCTAATTTCATAGATAACCAAAAACCATCTTGAGACGAGAGTGTACCTCTTTCCTGTGCTTGTGTGTCTTGTACAACTCTCCTGCTGAGGTTGATGATGTTGATACCTCATTACCTGTGAGTGCAGTAATGTCTTCTGAGGGTGGGGGGGATCCTTTTATGTCTGGGATAGGGGGGTGTGGGGGGGTGGTGGTTGAGAGCACTCACTCAATTACTCCAAAAATCAGACGCTCTTAAATGAGAAAACAGCTCCTCGAAGCGGCCCTTCTCTTAATCCCAATTTCCCTTCGTCGTTGTTTCCCACACCGTCTTGCTCTGTGTCTCTTTAAGGAGCAATTTGAAGTGAAAGGCCTGGAACCAAACAGGGTATGGGTGGGTCTTGTGTAGCCTATTTGTAAGCAGAGACTAATTCATCGTCAAGCAGCGGCGAGAACACAAATGCAGAGGTTAGCGCAGAGAGGCCGGGGGCCTCGTAAATATTCATGACTTTCAAATCAGCACTAACATTGAGATTAGAGCATGCAAATTGCCCTCTCGGAAAAAAATAAAGTCTCTCATTTTTTAAGCTCAGCAATGTAGACTGGAAAGTGATTCCGGACTCACAAATACCCAACAACCATTGATCACCAAATTACGGTGGTGGCATAATACTTGATGGAAGTAGGCGTGTTGGAATTTAATTACGTGCATAATTAAGGGAGAGAATGCATGCAGGTCAATGCTAATAGACTAGAGATGGAAAAAAAAGGGAATGGTTAAAGAGGTATTTGGAAATACTTGAACCTAAAGCTGCCAGGCTAACACGGCCGCATGCATAGATTACTTGATTAACGAAGATGGATTAATTATGTGTAATAAGTTCGAGAGAGTGGAAGAGCTCTGTCCGTGATTGGTTTGGACTCATCATAGGATCATCAGAGCATCACACCTGGAATGAGGATGTGGGGAAATGAGACCCAGGGTTGGCGTTGTCGTTCAGAGGTCCTCCAAATAATCCTCTCGTAATCGCAGAGTGTAATTAAACCCAACTGGAAATCAATTCACTCGTTCATTGTTTTAATATCATAAATGTGAACTTGTGTTGTAACTGTCTAATGAAAGAGAGGTTTGAAACATGATATGCTGTTATGGTCCAGCAGATTGTTTAATCTAGGGCCTCCAAGTTAATGTTTAATTAACCTCCGTAGCAGACCACTCCAGACAGGTAAACCACAGCACATGTTTATTCCAGGGCAGAGGGTAAAATCATACCCTTCTCCAAGTTTCACACCCTTTGCTGTGTTGTGTCTTGCCTTGAAGACTTGCATCATCTTTCAGGGTTGACTTCATCACGTTTGTGTTAACCGAATCGAGGTCATGCCAACAAGAAGTAATGCACGAAGGGGAGTCTTACCAAGGCAAGCTATGTGAGGCAATGTTCCAAGAAAGGATTATGATTATGTTGCAGGAGGGAAGCTCCCTTAATGGCAGTTCATGAGTTAAAAACACTAACTCAATGGCAGGTCATGAGTTGTTCTCTGCTGTTTTCAATAGTTTGCCTTCCATTAAATGTTTTCCTTAATTAAGTTCAGATCCTGTATGAAAGAGAGAGAAAGAGACGCCTTGAGCAGACTTCTACAGACAACCACACGTCCCTGACACTAAATTACTAGTCCAGTGGTGTACAGAGTGGTGTTGACTCAGGGAACACACACACACACACACACACACACACACACAAACACACACACACACATATATGTATACATATGGATTTATGAGAGCTTCCCATGCATCTCTCAGACCTTTTGCAATGAGCATCTGTCAGATCACTACATATAAACAAAACACATAGAGGTTCACTCTGGAAGAAGCTGATGGGGACAGTGAATTTGTCAGAGGATTCCTAGTCTCCTTCTTAGTTAGAGCCGCAACTGCCTTGGTGAAATCCACGCTCTGCTTTAAAAATCAGTGTAGACTAACGCCTATACACGTGTGTGTAAATACACACGTCTGCTGTCACCTCTGCCAAGACAGACTGCCAGATTTGACAGACACCACTATATTCAAGCCCTAACTAACAGGCTGCTCCAGTGTTCTTCATTCATATTTCATGCGCTGTGAAGCCTCCCAACTTCTCCACCTCAAAGAAGATGTATATCTCTCTGTTTCTCTCTCTCTCTCTGACACTTCCTCTCGCTCTCTCTATCACTTTCTCTCTTTCTCACTCTCACTCTGTCTCTCTCTCTATCACTTTCTCTCTTTCTTCCTCTCTCTCTTTCTCTCTTTCTCCCTCTCTCATTCTCTCCCTCTGTCCCGCTCTCCGGTTGTTTCAACTGTAGAGATGTAACCATCCACAGTCGAAGCCACTGACCTATGAAATCTAAAAAAAAAATGGAGAGAAAAAAAAACAATAATCGAAAAGTCCTCAGTCCGATGATGCATTCACTCCAAGAGTGAAATTCTATTGAAAAATGTATGAGTGACGAAAGAATAACAGAACAAAACCCTGAAGAAACTATCTGAGTGGTCTGAAAAAAGGATTTTTTTTTTGCAGCGAGCTCCATCATCTGGTGAAATTCACTGCAGTGCCTCTAAGCTCACACGTGTGATTGTGCTTGTTTGATCTGTCCTGCTATTTTTCTTCCCGGTTTTTGGTGGGCTAAAATGTGCCCTAAAAGGATATCTTATCCTCTTCAACTACCATTACTACCAAAATGTGCTCTCCTTTTTTCACCGACTGCACCCCCCCCCCCCCCCGCCCCCCTCCCCCCGGCTCCTGTGTCCCTCGCTCCGCTGTCGAGGTCTCTGTGGGGATGTGATACGCCGCTCCTCTCCTCCCGGTCGTCGTTGTCCTTCGTGCCCGCTGAACTCGTCGGCCCGTGACGGCACGCCGCCCGGGGCTCCCGCTTTCCTGCCAGTCCCCCAGACTGCACATCGCCCCAGTGCCCCCTACACCCACCCCCCCCCCCCCCATTCCCCCCATCCCCACCACCTTCCCTCTCTCTCCCAAGAGCCAAGGTGGGGGGGCCAGCCGTGACAAGGAGCATGCGGTGAGAGAGGCTGGCAGCTGTATGGTAGGTGTGTGTTCGAGGGGGGTAGGGGGAGGTGTGAGGTGTGGGGGGGGGGGGGGGGGTGTATGGAGATGTGGGGGGTGTTGCCAGTGGCTGTAAACAATGGAGTCTTCTGTGACATCCAAGAATAGACGGTAAATGTGCTTAAATATGGAGCTAAAACAGAGACTTTAAGTTTGGCATTGAAAAAAACTAAATCAGCAATGATTGAAAAAAAAATAAACTGAAAAATAGAACATTTGCATTTAAACACTTGTATTGAAATTAACTTTGGGCACTGAACCGATTATTCTGATTTGGTTTTTCATTTCATTCACTTTTCAATATCATCTTCCTGTCTCTGTTCTGGTGTGGAAGAGGAGGAGTTTGATTAGAGGCACTAGAAATGAGGTCCAGTGGGTAACGCATCTCTGAACGTGGGCGTGGACGGACATATAGGGATTGTAAAAAGAAAAAGAGAAAATCCCATTTAAGCCCGTTCAGTGGCACTTTTCGTCCATAAAGAATCAATAACGTGGCACTTCTCAAAGAAGAACTTTTATCGATAACACTTGAAACTCAGGATTGAGGTTGCACTCCGACTGACTAACCAGACTTCTGCTGTTCATGCACACAAACATGAGGAGTCAAACCTCAAGGCTTCACAGTAGTTTGTCCATGTGGCACAGTGTCAGTTAGTACTAGAGTGACGTGTAATGACCTCACGGTAGTTTGTCCATGTGGCATAGTGTCAGTCAGGGGCGGACTGCCCAGCAAGGGTCCTTCCGTTTGATCCAGATCAACTAGCTGCCTCTTTCAGTTGCTTGAGAAACTGCTCTGACGGTCTGCCGCAACATAAACCAGATCTTCATGGCCTGTAATAAACCACACTAAATGGATACATGACC
Organism: Sprattus sprattus; assembly: GCF_963457725.1. Classification (NCBI taxonomy): domain Eukaryota; kingdom Metazoa; phylum Chordata; class Actinopteri; order Clupeiformes; family Clupeidae; genus Sprattus; species Sprattus sprattus. The sequence continues at coordinate 8,694,864 of NC_137910.1, read as the reverse complement.
AACTCTTATTTTCATTGCTGGATTTTACTTACAAGCACCTGCTTTTCTGTCATCCTAAGTTCCTCTCTTTTGAGCAGTGATACAGTTTGGCGGCAACCAGATATGGTATTTAATGAACTGTGTAGACGGTGTACTGTAAACTGCAGCATTGACAGTGCTATGTTGAACTTAGGGAGCTTTGACAACACCATTGTGTGTGTCCTTCTTTTGTGTCTGTGTGCCTCTCTCTCTCTCTGTTCCTCTCTCAAGGTGAATGGATGTTATTGTCTTCCTGTGTGAGACACATTTGTCACATTTATACATGAACCACAGCATTTGGCTGGTATTCAGCAACTATTAGGCACAGGCTATTGTTACAAAAATGTTTCCTGCTGGCAAAAAAAAAACAAAAAAACATCTCCCAGAACAATAGAGTACCTCTGATGTTGAAAAATGTGCCACTTGGAACAAGAGAATATTGAGCACGTAATTTAGTTACAATCCATTTCCAGGAAGGTTTGAGGAAGAGGAGATTGTAGTTAAAGAAAAACGTCCCCCCATATACACAGTGAGAGGGGAACAACAGTTAGAATGCGACTAACTAAACAATCTGATTATGATGCAAAAGCTCCTCTTCTGAAATGCATATGATGCTATCCTGCTGTATTCCCTTTCAGAGCAGTCTCATAAGGCCTGGACACTGTGTCATTGTGACGGGAGTTATCTTATCAGGACTGTTTGAACCAGTCCAATCTGAAATAAACTGCCATACGGCGGCACACACAATACGGACCAAATGAATAAAACAGCTTCGCCTAATGTGTCGAGAGAGGCGGAAATGTTAAAACTCTTATTCTGGATATTTTACATTTTCAAAGGGTCAAAGTTTCATGCTGTTATGGCTGTGGTGTTGTTCCGGCCGGGGCCCTTGGGGATAATTGCGGCCTCCTGCGGGTAAGAAAGGGCCCCATAACAATGGGCCTTGCTATTGTGTGTGCAAGCGAATTAGAAAACTCTGATATTTTTTTTTTGCATTCAGTCAGACAAGGCATTGTGTTAACTAACTTACATAACCTACCTACTGGGTTTACTGAGAGAAATAGGGTTTATTTATTTGTATTGTGCGTGTGTGTGTGTGTGTGTGTGTGTGTGTGAGGAAAAGGAAAAGCAAAAGTGCTTTTCAGAGACAATGAAAATGAGGCAAAGTATGGCATACTGCGATATTCAGCACAACTGCAATCTGACCTTCGAAGAAAAAACAGCTAAACCGCAAGCTCACAAGAGAAGGGGGGTGGGGAGGGGGGGGGGGGGGGAGAAAGAGGATAGAGACTCAGGGAGGTTTGGGGGGGGGGGGGGGGGATAGAGACGCAGAGGAATACAGAAACCAAATGCAGTGTCTGAAAAATCAGAGATGCCAAGAGATGCTGTTAAATGAAATAAATAAATAAATGCAAATAATTGCATTATTTATTGAGACGTATCAGCAATTTGGGAGACGAACTAGTTCTGAGAGGCAGTCTTAACTGCCGACTGACATTCCTTCTAAATACACCAAAGGATGAGATGAAGACGCATGCTTAATGCATAAACACAGTGGTGTGGGTCTAGTTTGAAGACGCATGCTTTATGCATAAACACAGTGGTGTGGGTCTAGTTTGAAGACGCAAGCTTTATGCATAAACACAGTGGTGTAGTCTAGTTTGAAGACGCATGCTTTATGCATAAACACAGTGGTGTGGGTCTAGTTTGAAGACGCATGCTTTATGCATAAACACAGTGGTGTGGGTCTAGTTTGAAGACGCATGCTTTATGCATAAACACAGTGGGGTAGTCTAGTTCATGCATATACACAGTGGTGTAGTTGAGTTTATGCATATACACAGTGGTGTAGTTGAGTTTATGCATATACACAGTGGTGTAGTCTAGTTTATGCATATACACAGTGGTGTAGTCTAGTTTATGCATATACACAGTCGTGTAGTTTAGCTTGCAGTAGTGGGTATACTGTGATGATTCCCCCCCCACCCCTTCCTCCATACACATCAGACCCCCACCCCCCGACCCCATTATCATTAGCACAATCACCAACGCATACTGCACATGCATTCACATGCAGCTTTAGTTTAGAATGTAAATCCTAACAGGAGATAGAATAGTTTATTAATCCTTTGAAGGTGACGAGAAAAAAACCAAGGGGTGGATATAGCTGACGTAGGATGTAACCAAGTATTTTACTCAGTAGACCTACTTATTCTACTTTAGTACTTTAATGAGATAAGCATCATTTGGCAAAAGAAGTTTCACATTAAGAGGTGTTTCTTTTCACCCCACAACAGAACAACTTTTTATGGTACACTTGGATTACTTTGACTACAGTTATTTTATGTGCAACACAGGATATGATGTCACACTGATATTGATGCTGGTTCCAGTTTCAAGAGGATGCAGCTGAAGGCCGCAGTATGCCACCTGACTACTCACATTCACAGTTCAAAGCTTGTGCACTGAATGCCTCTTAACTATGAAAAATCATATCAATATCACACGCAGTAGGAAACATTCAATAAACTTAGCTACCTCCAGTTAACTACACATGGAAATTAAAGTCCTCAATTCTGGTGAAAGTTTGTTAGATTTGAGTTCAACGGCCAATCAAATTACACCCCTACCTTATGTGCTCCTCAAGCAACGTGTTGATTGGCTGGAATATATAAGTGGCCTAGAGTAATATTTTCACACAAAAAAGGGTCCATCATCATTAATCTTTTATCTATCAAGCTACTTTTTCTAATGGTGATGTTTAGTACCCAGAAAGTAGACGGGTTAGTTACTTGTTGGCAATTCAGTTCACCAGACAGCTAGATTTAGTGGTTAAAACGATGAAGAGCATTGCTCACTAGCTAACTTCAGGCACAGTTGACATGACAGAAAATATTATTCAATATACATATCGTACCTCCCCTGCTGTTAGAGTAATACATACTGGCTAATCAGTTCATGTTAATCTGAATGAGATTTTATTTTACGTATCAGTAATGAGGTTGGCTATTTTCTGCTGCCTCAGGAACCAGTCCGCAAGGGCCAGGATCGGAAACCTCACCTTCTTTTCATTTCATAACCTCACCTTCTGGATTTAAATGATGTCATTTTATAACCTCACCTTCGGGATTTGAATGATCCATGAAACGTACTTTTTGTTTCATTCCTGAGAGCTTTATTTGATTTTGAACCACTTGAAGTTTTATTTGAACCACTAGGAAGATCATCTTAACACTGGAGCTGTTTCTCAGTGAGGACCATATGGTGTGGTACACTTATGGTAACCTATTAACCTTACAGGAATTCGGGGCCTCCATATTCTAAGAAGGAGTGCCGGGTACAGATGGTAAAGTACACTAAGAGCTTCACAGACAATACACTAGAATCTAACAACACACGGAAGCAGAGGTTGTACGTAGGCACACTCTGGGTCTGTGGCCCCCGCTGATGTACCTACTATACGTATATAAACACAATGCCAAGAAAGAGTCTCAGTTCGGAACAAAGAGCTGGTGTTTACTCTTAAGTAAAGACATTAAACAAATAAGAAAGAGAAGAAATGTCTCTCGTACTTCTAGAGTCGCTTGAGGCTGCATAAGGTTTTAATTCTCCAAATGTGACGGATTGCTGCTGTATGATAAGTCTCAGAAAGTGGATATTAACCTGTGTAATGAGTGAGTGTTAGTGTTTAACCGCTTTGCTTTATTTGCCATAAAATGTATCAACATCCTCAATTACCTCCCTTCGTATGGAATAACACATTAGTTTGGTCATTATGTAAGAATTTGATTATCCCGTGGCTGAAATGATTGTCTGATATACTTAAGCATGTGGGTATTTATACCCCTTTATTAGTGTCTGATGTTAGCTCCTCTGGAAGCTCTCCTATAACCTGAGGGTTTATTAGACCTGATTACATGCCTTAGCTTATTATGTACCCAATATCAGGCTGGATTTGTCATGCAGATTGTATTTGTTTGATTTTGATCAGCAAGTCTGTCGATTCTGTTTTTGGTGGTGGTGTTGATGTTGTTGATGTTGAAGTTGATGTTGGTGGTGATTTTGATGTTGATGTTGATGTTGATGTTGGTGGTGATTTTGATGTTGATGTTGATGTTGATGTTGGTGGTGATGTTGATGTTGATGATGGTGGTGATGTTGATGTTGATTATGATGTTGGTGGTGATTTTGATGTTGATGTTGATGTTGGTGGTGATTTTGATGTTGATGTTGGTGGTGATGTTGATGTTGATGTTGATGTTGGTACCTTCTATGTATATTGGTTGTTGTGCCTGTGTCTGACTCCTCATTAGATACGACTCAAAATCATGAGTGGCAGCGCCATGAAATGGGTGAACTTTACAACGATTATTTACAGACTGCAATCATGTTAGGATGAGCAGTGTCCTACCCCACAGCAGATCATAGCTGTAGTTTTCACTGCCTTTTTTTCACAAAAGAGAATCTCTAGATGATGTTCATTAATTACATTTGCTTGACTTTGCAGTAAAAACTAAATACAGGAATGTCTTTTTAGCTATGTGTCTGATATTGTATGATATTGTATTCATTTGGATTATTTACAGGTTTTCTTGGATGTGGTTTTTGTATTTTAGGTTATTATGTCAGTTCAGAACAGAACAGAACTGTTAATAAGCCTTTTATGTGATAAGTGATTTGGTATTCGTTCTATTGAAGGACAAAGAGGGAAAAGATGTAACAGCAAAGCGACTGAACAGCATGTACGAGGTGCTGGTATTTGTGTGACTGAGCAGCAAGTACGAGGTGCTGGTATTTGTGTGTCTGAACAGCAAGTACGAGGTGCTGGTATTTGTACTGTGATACTGCACCTCAACTCATTCTTTAATTCCGGCCATAACTGATGATCAGCATGGAGCTCTTTGCTCCTTAGGTGGTTTGATCTCTTTGCCCCATGCTTTTAAATGATTTGGCATGCTTATCAATTAGACCGGTTCAGCTTTTTAGTCACAGGGAAAGTGGAACTGTTCCGTGTGATGAGGACTGACAGCTATTGTAATTTCTATTTAGAGATCGGCATTGGACTGCACCTTCGCAGAGGTCTGTGGGCACAATAGGTTCCATCCTCACACGGGAACCAGAACATGTAGGTACCTTTCCCTGTGAGCAGGCGCCGAATAAATGTGGGTGCAATTGTGCATAAATAGTAATAATAGTCTTCACGAGGGCCACCAACATAATGTTGGTACTATCCTGACAACAGCACCAATAATATGCTGGTGATCTCACTATTTTGGACAGGCATCAACCATTGACCAGCAGATCAGTTATGTTAAAAACTAAATAAAGATAAGTCACAAATTAGTCTCATAAATAGATAGATTATACCAGTCTAATAAAATATATTAAACTTAAATTACAACCAAAGTTACCTTATTAATAGCAAGAAAAGTTGAAGGTCTTAAGAATTTTGACTAGAAGATGTTGGCAGCATTCATTCTTGTGCAAAATGAAAGTTGTAGTAGTTCCGTGTGCGTGCGTATGCACTTTTGTGAAGCGCAAAGTTTAAGTGTTCTCTTCTCTTGTGTGGCTATGTTGAGGCCAAAGTATGTGTAATCTGTGTGATAATGTGTTATTATTAAAACATTTTGAGGAATGTGTTTTTGGTGTTTGTACTCATTAGGAAACGGCCTTGTTGGTTTTACTGAAAAACTGGGTGAAACCTAATGAAAAGACTTAAACAGGCTTCCAAGAGCTCTTCCTCATATCCCTGTTGACAGAGCTCTAACACTGGCTTCACTCACAAGCAAATATGAGCAAACGCCTCCAATCTGCATGAGCAACGTAACATCTTTTCCCAGCCAAAAAGGTTGTCTCATTATCCTTGACTCGTGTAAGGATTAAGGCGGCATGCCATTTCCACCTGTTCCTCTCCTCAGCTCTCTGTTTCTCTCTCTCTCTCTCTCTCTCTCTCTCGCTCTAACTTCTTTACCATCCTCTCTCTCTCCCTCTCTTCCTCTTTCTCTCTTCTTTACCTTCCTCACTCTCTCTCTCTCTCTCTCTCTCTCTCTCTCTTCTTTACCTTCCTCACTCTCTCTCTCTCTCCCTCTTTCTCTCTTCTTTACCTTCCTCTCTGTTCTCTCTCCCCTGCTGAATTGGTGCATTCAGAGCTGTAATAAGGATGTCATGCTGCTGTCTTATGAAAGAGATTTGCAGACCCACTGAGACAAACACACTGCTGTGCTGCAGGTCTCTCTGCCACTTAACTCAGTGATGTCTCATGGATATATACCGCTGATGTTTTAATTAAACTATAGACCATTTGATTTCAGCACATGCATCAGAATTTATTAATCTGTTTCCATACTAAATGTGATTTAGCAGGTTATACCAATGACAACACAGCAGGGTACCCCGCTTTGTCTATGTGCGTAGCATAGTTTGAATAGCATGATGATATAGGTCATAATAGCATAATGATAGAGGCCAACATAGGCATGATGATATAGGCCATATATGGCCTATATCATCATGCCTATGTTGGCCTCTATCATCATGCTATTATAATAGCATGATGATATATGTCATAATAGCATGATAATATATTGCCTTTTCAATTGAACTGCATATGGTACAATTTAAAGCTACAATGTGTTGAAATTAGTGCAATTGATGATACAAAAAAGGAGTCATTGCAAGTCCTTAGGAATAAAAGTAATGATTTATGAATCATTTTGTAGTTTATCAGAGGCGGACAGTGATGATGATGGTAATGCACAAATTAAAGCATGACAGTGTGCATATAATAATAGTGTTCCTGGTCTAATGAAGGCTAACTTTATTTTCTTCTTGTGAAACTGGTACATTGGTGGTGTAATGTTTGCATGCATGGTACTGTAAAATAATGGCATGCACGCACCTCTTTCAAACGATGATGCACCACTACAAGGGTTGACAACTGTAAGATTCATGATCAAGCAGCTGCTGTGACCACCAGCAGAATATCCAAAAGGGTTATCTTATCATGGTCACAAAGGAATAGTCCCCACACTGGTATTGCTCAGACACCTGGGGTCAGGAAGCAAACTGAGGTGTGAGTGACTGCAATTAATCAAAGTATGGGAATGGGGGAGGCCATTGAGAACCATCTCAGACAGAGAAACCAGATTATCATATACCACAACAAAAGGTTGTCAGACCTGTTTGCATTACAAGCCTAGCTCATTTACATTAGAGGCCTAGGAGTGGTCTTAAAACAGTATATATGCCTAGAATTGGGAATGCTTGTTATTCAGTGCTACCATGCTGAATCCGGAGTAAGGCTGCTTCGTCACTGCACATTACTGGAATAAAGATTGCTGCATCGGAAACAAAGAAACCTCCTTCATTTCTTACAATTGGCGAGCCAGCCCATCTTGCAATTTCAAAAAAAAAAAAAAAAGAAGAGGGGAATTGGTAAGTATTCTACTAAAAAAACTTTTTTTTCAGGAAATTTGCACGTTTAAAACAACCTAGAAAGGAGGTTTAAGAATAGAAATGATCTGTTTCATGTCTTTATTCCATTAATAAGCAGGTCTCTGGCCGTGGGTTAGCTCTGTGCAGTTTTTCTAAAGTAACTGAATCAGCCCGAAGTAGTGTGGTAATAGAATTGTATCAGAAAACCTAAAGTAATTGAAACAAAGGCCAGACTGTGAAAACGTTTTTTTTTTTTAACTGAAACAAGTAGCTGAAAAGTAGTGTGGTTTAGGCACTAAGTCCTGTTGCCTAAGGCAATTTCAAGAACACATACTGTTGTGCCTGATGGACAGAGGCATAATTATTAACCGGTGTATTGGTGAGTGTAAGAAACTAGTGTAGTAGTCAGCCCGACGAATTGTGGCATAAATTGTCTGGATAATAGCCAGTAGTTGAACATGAAGCATCATAGACATACATTCAGATTTTACGGCACAAATCCATAAGCTTGTGATAGGATCCGACTTAACGGGAAAGATAAATCATTTGAATTTCAACTGTGCGGTTGACTGTTGAAAGGCGCTATTTCATTGTTGAGGACGGAAACGTCATAGCCTAGCCAATACGTGACATAAGAAGCATAATACCAAGATTGATTGACATAAAACGGAGATTGTTGTTGTTAGTTTTTTTTGTTTTAACTTTAGAATGGAAGATATTATTGTTCAATACATCAGGAAACACGGTTCGCATGGAATATTTGACGGAATAGAGAACGCAAAGGATAAGCCCTACGAGTGGGCAGGGTCCCGGTTCGAAGATTATTCCAAGATACCAAAACACAAAAAAGGGAAAGTTGCAAATGCCCTTCAAGGACTTCTTGCCACATACAAAGTGACCAAGAAAAGATTAGACGACGTAGAAGCAAAGAGAGACCTACTGAAAGAAGAGAATAATTCACTCTTATCACGTCTTAATGACGGCTTGGCACACATAGAAAATCTTCAGATTACTGAAACGCTTTTGAAAAAAGAAAATGGGCAGTTGCAGAAAGAAATGGAAACTCTCATGGCTAAAAACAACTTGTTGAAATCATCAGTGGAAGTGTTGTCAGGTGAGTTAGATTTGGTGGTACATAGGGTTAGCCAGTTCTCCATTAGCACATCTGATATTGACAGCAGCAATGCCGTCAATGAGGAATGTTGCAAGAAACAGTCAGGTTCACAGGATAGTCAATGCCAATATTCAGGTGTCACGGTAAAGTACCCAATGGCACCAATTAACTCCACCATTGTGCGGAATGGAGCAAGTGAGGAGGTTATGTCACACACCATAAAATGGCTTAGCCCCTCAGAGTTAGCAGTAGTGGTACAGAGTGTGGGAATATTTGAACCTGGGACACAGGATCCTGTAGAATTTCTATCCAGTCTGGAGAACTGCGTGGACATATACAGATTGACAGATTTTGATGCTTGTGTTGTGTTGAGCCTGTGCCTTCCATCTACATTATCAAGAGCCTTGACAGATAAAGTGAAGAATAGGATGGGAAATAATCAGGACCGAAAAAAAGCACTACTGGAGGTTTTGGGGATTGCATCTGTCAATCCAGAGAAGTTAGCAGAGGTGGCAATGACAAAAGGAGAACATCCCGCAGCTTTTGCACATAGGTTACTGGAAGCTTTCACGACGTACAGTGGTAACCCTGACATCATGACTGAGGATATTGGCTATAAATATGCTTTGATCAACAAGAGTGATCCCCAGACTCGCTCTGCCATAGAAATGTTTGTGACTCATCTCTCAGGCTATGACGAAATTATTGCTAAAATGACACAATTTTACAACAATCAAGCCACTTCTAAGAAATCACACCCCGCTACAGTTGTAGAATGTAAGCTTGCCCAGCAGAACAGGAGACAAAGAGGGCCAGAAACCAGTTCGTCTAGTTGGCAACACAGAGGTAATGGCTTCAGGAGAAGCAATCCAGTGGGTGTTATATGCTATTCATGTGGAGAAGATGGGCACATTGCAAGACACTGCCCTGGTAGTGGGGGAAGGTATGAACACTATGTTTGTTATGCATGTGGAGAACAGGGTCACATTGCAAGACATTGCCAAGACAGAGTGGGAAGACATCAAGGCGTTGTTTGTTTTTCTTGTGGAAAGAGGGGACACATAGCGAGAAGGTGTAACTCTTCACAGACAAGAAGGGACAACTATCAAGAACTGATTCACAAAGTACATAGTCTACAGAGTCAACTGACATTGCATCAAGACAATAGACCACAAGAGAAACCTATTAACACCTGGCCAGACAAATCACTGCTTGAAGAGAATGGCTGTAACTCAGACACAAGTAGCCAAAACATTGGGATTCCAAATGATGCTGATAGTAGCACACTTTGAAAATGTGTGCTGTATCAAAAAGGGGGGAGTTTATATTTGTAATCCTGTTTTAATGTTGTGTTTTGATTAAGTTTGTGTTGTAATGCGGTGTTTTGATTATGTTTGTGTTGTTGATACCTGTTGAATGTGTGGACATTCTTGTGGGGAAAGGGGGGGGCAACATTATTTCTTTTCTTTTATATAAAATTTCAGACACCAGATGACTAACCCAATGTAAAGGGATACCACTTGTGGAAATGGAACCTGTGGGGCCGGAGTCCACTTGAGTGACCACAGCGCCAAGGGTCAAGAGGATTGAGGTGTGGAAAAGGGCCACCACAAAGCAGAACTGGGACCAACAAGAAAAATCCAGACGGCCACCACACAACAGATTTCTACAGACCATACATGACTGAGACCATACATGGATCTGAGATCCACAAGCCCAGAGATTCACCTTAAGATATTGACTGATGGAACGAAATGGACCACAACTGATGAAGACAATAAAGAAAGCAACCCAATGAACAACTTTTCAGAGCTTCATCTGCTGAAAGGTGAAAGGCACACTCAATAGAGTGCATGGACAAGAAAGACAATGAGAGATTCAGAGAGCGTCTTCTCTGAAATTTGAGAAAGTGATTTCTCCAGGACAAATATGCATATCCACAACTGGTGTGCATATCCTTACCCGAACGAACACACAAAACACTCAACACACACATACAAACAAACACGGAAAGATGAAAAGAAGATGTATGCTATGATGTTTGATAACAATTGGGACCATTTACATTTATGTTTACTGGTGTTTAGGATGTCAGATGCATTTGTGTTTTGCTCAATTATCTTAGACTGTCTCCTTGGCTGTGGTGGTTCTCAAATGCTTCTCCAAACCTGATAAAAGATATTTATCTTATAGTATCAAATTACAGAATGACCCCCTGATAGGTTACCTATTGGGACTGGGAGATGACCAGTGTATGCGAGGGTGATGAGTCCAATGACGGGTAAGACTCCCTAATGGCCACAGAGGGGGCAACCTAAAGCAGGACATCACCCGCCACTGGACAACTCTGTGAAAGATGTGACTCTGAGAAAGAAAGTTGATTTGATGCTATGTATGGCTTCATAGCATCAAGGGGTGGACTGTAAGATTCATGATCAAGCAGCTGCTGTGACCACCAGCAGAATATCCAAAAGGGTTATCTTATCATGGTCACAAAGGAATAGTCCCCACACTGGTATTGCTCAGACACCTGGGGTCAGGAAGCAAACTGAGGTGTGAGTGACTGCAATTAATCAAAGTATGGGAATGGGGGAGGCCATTGAGAACCATCTCAGACAGAGAAACCAGATTATCATATACCACAACAAAAGGTTGTCAGACCTGTTTGCATTACAAGCCTAGCTCATTTACATTAGAGGCCTAGGAGTGGTCTTAAAACAGTATATATGCCTAGAATTGGGAATGCTTGTTATTCAGTCCAACACAGCTGAATCCGGAGTAAGGCTGCTTCGTCACTGCACATTATTGGAATAAAGATTGCTGCATCAGAAACAAAGAAACCTCATTCATTTCTTACAACAATCATGTGATTTACAGAGAGATTAAACAATTTCAGCATAACAATGGGCAATATGGATACCATGTCAAAAATAAAAGCATTTACAAGCTATAGACAGCCTTGTGTTTTAAGGTTTATTCATTTTTTTCTTTATTGAGATGTATTCATCTTAGGTATTTACAGAGTTCAGTTCTCACATCTTTGCGTTTCCTTGGTAACCAAAACCACAGGCCAACATCATGTCCTCTCACAGGCCCTCTGATTTAAAAAAAGAATTGAGTGTTGAGAAAAGCTACAGGACTTATGACCAAGTGACCTGGGCATCTATAGCCCTGTGTGTTTCATGAGCTAATGCATGGTTGACCTTTGACTTTGGCATCTATAGCCCTGTATGTTTAATGAAAAGCCCCAGATCTATTCATCCGTCATTCCGATCAGCATTGAGCCCTAGAAAATTCTATGATATCGGTGATCAAAAACGCACATTTTGCACCCTCTGTGTGTTATTCAAGCAGCAGATCTAGATTACACTACTTTTGGGAGAGTAAGAGAGATTGAGGCTGGGCCGGCATGCAAGAAGCTTGAGCCTGGGGCAAAACTATTTGTACCTCTGTAGTACTACACACCTAAATTAGGTGTATTGTGTTGTTTTGTAATACTACACACCTAAATGAAGCTGCACATTGAATACCTTTGTAATACTACACACCTAAATGAGGTGGATTGTGTTGTATTGTAATACTACACACCTAAATGCCCCTACATACATGCCCCTTTGGGTTAAAATATTATCCATCTATAGACATAAGGTCCTATGTCTAGATTCTGTATTAATAATACACTACACAGCAAAGGCAAATCATGCTGTGTTCAGTTAACTATAGAGGAAGCAAAGTACGACTGGACACTGATTTGTAGGTAGACGTTCTTCCCCAGTGACAGCCCCTCTTAATGAAGTGATATTTGATTCCATTTAAATCCCTTATATTAGCCACGAGCTGCCAATCAATGTGGCTGTTGACTCAGGTGGACACTATGCAAATGTCAATTAAACCATGTCTTTAAACAAGCTTTCTACAGTCATAGAGGAACCACATTGCATTTAATGGCCCATTCTTTAACCGTCTAAATGTCACGCCCTGTGTTCTTCCATTATGGCAGAAGTGCGGTGTATCAGAGCGAGCTTTTGGCTCAAAATCGTTTTAGTTTTTTTCGTTATCTCCGTGTTTACAAATGATCAGTTTCCTCTCTTCTCGCATTCATTTTGAAACATCCTGAGATGCCAGATGACTCGGTCTGTTGCTGCCTGTCAGACTGATGTCTATTAACAATTAATAATGTGTCATTTCACCCGGCACCGGGAGGATGATTTCCTTCTGATTTATTGCATGTGACCTTTCAGCGAGCAGGATGAGCAGACAGCAGATGTGAGTCGCCATAGACCTCCTCACCTTCAACCGGACCAAAAATATGGTACCTTATAATGGACAGAAGATTAAATAGATGAGCACATCCTTTTGCAATGCATTATACAACCAGCTCAACTTGATATTAACTCTACATTATTGTACAACCACCCATGAAGAAGTTATGAGTTGAATTTCTAAATCATGCAGAAAGACATGCAGATAATACCTAGAATGAACAGTGATAACTATTATAAGAATCATAAGTTGTAAGACTCAATCTAGATATACTGTGTGTGTCTGTACGTGTGTGTGAGTGAGTGTGTGTGTGTGTAGTAAGACTCAGTCTAGATATACTGTGTGTGTGTTTGTACGTGTGTGTGTGTATGTGTGTGAGCAGTAATACTCAGTCTAGATATACTGTGCCCAGAATCATCTCCCCCGCCAGTTTTATAGTTTCATAACAGCATCTTCTTAGACTCCAGTAAGAAAAAGTAAGAGGAAAAAGATATTCCTGCTTGAGTTGACACTCATCTCTGTAACCCTGCGGCCTCTTGTGTTTGCCCCAACCTGAGAATCTCTCCTCATTGTGTGTGTGTGTGTGTGTGTGTGCGTGCATGTGTGAGTATATATGTGTGTGTCTGTGCGTGAGTAGTGCGTGTGTGTATCTGTGTGCTACCCCCCCCACTTCATTTCATCCTTCACAGCTCCAGTGCCACACAGACATGAAGCCAGGCCATCATAAGACCATAAGCCACACAGCTCCAAATGCACAACGCATCAGCCTCCTGTCAGATAGCACTGTGCTCCACTTCATGCACCAGGCCCCGTCTCAAAAGGCTTTCTCAAACGCCATTATGATGGCCATCCAATAAAGCACCATTATGCCATTTTTACTCTGAGGAGTATGCAGGGGGTTTGTGTTTGACAATTATCTGTGAAAGTAGCGCAATAACAATGGCCAGTGTTAAAAGAGGGAACAGGTTGATGTTTGATTTTTGCTATTCACTTCTTCTTTGCTAATGTGTGCATATTTAAATCATGAGGCTGTTGAACACAAGGCTGCTCAATATTTCTGCTGGTTTTGTTTATGTCAAAGACTTTTTTTTTTTGCCACCTAGGTTCCTAATCGCTGGTATGAATATTTTAGTCAAATCATGTTTAGCATTCTGTGCTGTATGCTTCATTTCTTTCCATCTTGTAAGACAACGCTGGAGAGCTCACAGCTGAATGGTTAACAGGAGGTGGGGTAGAAGGCTGTGTTAGGAGGTGGGGTAGAAGGCTGTGTTAGGAGGTGGGGTAAGAGGCTGTGTTAGGAGGTGGGGTAGAAGGCTGTGTTAGGAGGCTGTGTTAGGAGGTTGGGTAGGAGGCTGTGTTAGGAGGTGGGGTAGAAGGCTGTGTTAGGAGGTGGGGTAGAAGGCTGTGTTAGGAGGTGGGGTAGAAGGCTGTGTTAGGAGGCTGTGTTAGGAGGTTGGGTAGGAGGCTGTGTTAGGAGGTGGGGTAGAAGGCTGTGTTAGGAGGTGGGGTAGAAGGCTGTGTTAGGAGGCTGTGTTAGGAGGTTGGGTAGGAGGCTGTGTTAGGAGGTGGGGTAGAAGGCTGTGTTAGGAGGTGGGGTAAGAGGCTGTGTTAGGAGGTGGTGTTGGAGGCTGTGTTAGGAGGCTGTGTTAGGAGGTGGGGTAGGAGGCTGTGTTAGGAGGTGGGGTAAGAGGCTGTGTTAGGAGGTGGGGTTGGAGGCTGTGTTAGGAGGCTGTGTTAGGAGGTGGGGTAGGAGGCTGTGTTAGGAGGTGGGGTAAGAGGCTGTGTTAGGAGGTGGGGTTGGAGGCTGTGTTAGGAGGCTGTGTTAGGAGGTGGGGTTGGAGGCTGTGTTAGGAGGTGGGGTAGGAGGCTGTGTTAGGAGGTGGGGTTGGAGGCTGTGTTAGGAGGCTGTGTTAGGAGGTGGGGTAGGAGGCTGTGTTAGGAGGCTGTGTTAGGAGGTGGGGTTGGAGGCTGTGTTAGGAGGCTGTGTTAGGAGGTGGGGAAGGAGGTGGGGTTGGAGGCTGTGTTAGGAGGTGGGGTAGGAGGTGGGGTTGGAGGCTGTGTTAGGAGGCTGTGTTAGGAGGTGGGGTTGGAGGCTGTGTTAGGAGGCTGTGTTAGGAGGTGGGGTAGGAGGCTGTGTTAGGAGGTGGGGTAGGAGGCTGTGTTAGGAGGTGGAGTAAGAGGCTGTGTTAGGAGGTGGGGTTGGAGGCTGTGTTAGGAGGTGGGGTTGGAGGCTGTGTTAGGAGGTGGGGTAAGAGGCTGTGTTAGGAGGCTGTGTTAGTGGGTGCTGTAGAAGGTTGTGTTATGAGGTGGGGTAGAAGGCTGTGTTAGGAGGTGGGGTAAGAGGCTGTGTTAGGAGGTGGGGTAGGAGGCTGTGTTAGGAGGCTGTCTTAGGAGGTGGGGTAGAAGGCTGTGTTAGGAGGTGGGGTAGGAGGCTGTGTTAGGAGGTGGGGTAGGAGGCTGTGTTATGAGGTGGGGTAGAAGGCTGTGTTAGGAGGTGGGGTAAGAGGCTGTGTTAGGAGGTGGGGTAGGAGGCTGTGTTAGGAGGCTGTGTTAGGAGGTGGGGTAGAAGGCTGTGTTAGGAGGTGGGGTAGGAGGCTGTGTTAGGAGGTGGGGTAGGAGGCTGTGTTAGGAGGTGGGGTAGGAGGCTGTGTTAGGAGGTGGAGTAAGAGGCTGTGTTAGGAGGTGGGGTTGGAGGCTGTGTTAGGAGGCTGTGTTAGGAGGTGGGGTTGGAGGCTGTGTTAGGAGGTGGGGTAAGAGGCTGTGTTAGGAGGCTGTGTTAGTAGGTGCGGTAGAAGGCTGTGTTATGAGGTGGGGTAGAAGGCTGTGTTAGGAGGTGGGGTAAGAGGCTGTGTTAGGAGGTGGGGTAGGAGGCTGTGTTAGGAGGTGGGGTAGGAGGCTGTGTTAAGTGGCGGGGTAGGAGGCTGTGTTAGGAGGCTGTGTTAGGAGGTGGGGTAGGAGGTGCGGTAGGAGGCTGTGTTAGGAGGTGGGGTAGGAGGCTGTGTTAGGAGGTGGGGTAGGAGGCTGTGTTAGGAGGCTGTGTTAAAATGATGTGTTAGGAGGTGGGGTAGGAGGCTGTGTTAGGAGGTGGAGTAGGAGGCTGTGTTAGGAGGCTGTGTTAAAAGGATGTGTTAGGAGGTGGGGTAGGAGGCTGTAGGCTGTGTTAGGAGGTGGGGTAGGAGGCTGTGTAAGGAGGTGGGGTAGGAGGATGTGTTAGGAGGTTGGGTAGGAGGTGCGGTAGGAGGCTGTGTTAGGAGGTGGGGTAGGAGGCTGTGTTAGGAGGCTGTGTTAGGATGCTGTGTTAGGAGGCTGTGTTAGGAGGTGGGGTAGGAGGTGCGGTAGGAGGCTGTGTTAGGAGGTGGGGTAAGAGGCTGTGTTAGGAGGTGGGGTAGGAGGCTGTGTTAAGTGACGGGGTAGGAGGCTGTGTTAGGAGGCTGTGTTAGGAGGTGGGGTAGGAGGTGCGGTAGGAGGCTGTGTTAGGAGGTGGGGTAGGAGGCTGTGTTAGGAGGTGGGGTAGGAGGCTGTGTTAGGAGGCTGTGTTAAAATGATGTGTTAGGAGGTGGGGTAGGAGGCTGTGTTAGGAGGTGGAGTAGGAGGCTGTGTTAGGAGGCTGTGTTAAAAGGATGTGTTAGGAGGTGGGGTAGGAGGCTGTAGGCTGTGTTAGGAGGTGGGGTAGGAGGCTGTGTTAGGAGGTGCGGTAGAAGGCTGTGTAAGGAGGTGGGGTAGGAGGATGTGTTAGGAGGTTGGGTAGGAGGTGCGGTAGGAGGCTGTGTTAGGAGGTGGGGTAGGAGGCTGTGTTAGGAGGCTGTGTTAGGAGGTGGGGTAGGAGGCTGTGTTAGGAGGTGGGGTAGGAGGCTGTGTTAGGAGGTGGGGTCTAAGGCTGTCAGTATTGTGCTGAACTACATCAGTATTCAGGGCAAATATTAGCAGGTTCCCCAGCTAGGCAATTTCATTACCACTTTACAACACACACACACACACACACACACACACACACACACACACACACACACACACACACACACACACACACACACACACACACACACACACACTTCACTCATGCTATACAGTACCTACAGAGACTGTGTTCATATTTCATGAGCAAGTGAGAGCTCAAACTCAAGCTCGGGCTCATCTCTGGCTGAGTCTCTGCTAGCCGTTCCCAGGGCCTCTTCCCTACCTTGAGCGGGTCATAGGGTTTCATGCAGAAGACTGCAGTTGGCCGTTTCCATTATTTATACTGTGACCTGGTCAGAGCGTGTTCATGTGGAGCCACTTGGCCTTACATGAAAGTTTATGTAGGGAAGAAGGGAGAATATAAAGGAAGTGAAATATTTGAAATTCCCTATGTGTGTGGGTCATACTTTGGTCAAAGTGCCACTGTGTTTTATTCATGTGTAATAGTTGTATTATTACAATGTAATATGTTCCAGAATGTCTTTGTGTTAGTACAGAGGTTTACTACAGAACTGGACGATTTGTGGCAATCATGGATGTAGAGCTTGTCATTCAAATGTTTTGTTTTCAAAAAAGAGCTTAGAATTAGTAATGGAATGGAAGAATTTCCATGGCGATTTCCATTTTTCACTTCTACTCAGGTGATGTCATCTATAGAACATTAGAACGTAGTATTATGGCTTCTCTGATGTGATTGGTACAACTGCTAGTTAGTTGGAAATGTTTAGATTTTAATTTCAAGTATTACATGTCAAGAGTTTGTAGATTTCTCATTATAATTTGTGATTCGGAAATAAGAAAAGTTTTTATATTGTAGTCTGTAGCTCAAGTCTTTGTTCAACCCTGAAATAGTTGGAGCCAGTGCGTTGTGACATTCAGTGCATTTTCCCTCTGACCGGAGACAGATTATTAACTTTTAAAGTCAAGCTCCAAGTTACTGTGCTTTTATGTGTCTGCAGCAAAACGCACTAAAAGCCTTGAGATATTTGAGGTATGACTAATCCTTTGGCCCTTTGAGACACCTAGAAATGAACGAACAAATGGTATAAAAGCCACATTTATTATGCATTTTCTTATTTCATGCATCCTATTCTTATGCTCTCGTCTCTTTCTCCCTGCTTTAGTGTGTGTGTGTGTGTGTGTGTGTGTGTGTGTGTGTGTATTTGGCTTGAGCTTAAAACACCTTAGGGACTTGTATGCCAACTATAAAATTTCATCAATGCTGACATTACTGAAATATTCATAGACAGAGACAAACTGTACATATTCTTTCAACCCACAAACCCTTTCTGCCAGTTATGACATGCCATGTAATCACAGGTCAGTTGTCAAAGTCCATTTGTATGTGGGTGGGTACCTCATTGGGGTACCCAGTCATCAGCTTTCCATAGGCACTTACCATGCAAGCAGTAAGGAATGCTTTTAACAGGACCGCACACACATGTAGACACTGAAGCGAGGTAGTGGGGGTGGTGGGGGTGGGGGTGGTGGGGGTGGTGGGGTTGTGTGTCTCTGTTGGGACACCATCACACGTTGCAACAAAAGCTTGTCCATTTGCCTTGTGTGTGTGTTTTCACAGAGTAAGTGCTAGACTGCAGAATGCCAGCCCAGCTGGTGCCTGTGCTGTGAGTAGTTTTGCACACTGAGGGAAGACTCGACCAGAAGAAGACACAATGCAGTCCTATTTTGAGCATGTGAGCCACACGGATGATAATCATTCGTACAGTGCTATCTGCATGAAAACACTGTATATGCAAAGGCCTGAAAAAGCTTGACAGTACCTTCTTTATGGTATTAATTATTTTGTAGAAATAACGAGGAAATAACTATAACATTTGTTTTTAACAAAGGTGTGATGATTAACTGAAGCATGGCGTTAGCTATGTGCTAATGCTGCTTTTAGGGATATCTGTGATTTACTAACTTACCAATAAATAACTCCTATAAGTTCATTATTGGTAACATTAATAACAGTATGTATCATTACATATCACAATTATGAATCATGTTATGTCACTTGAATAAATATAATAAAAGACAGCAGCATTTCTTTTAACCCCTATGTATTGTGGTGATGAAGGTTAACAATTGCAAACTCTTAAACAGTTCATGGTATCTATGCACACTACATGTCTTCACTTTATGTGTCAGGGCCTGCAGGATAGTAATCCAGATATGTGAATAAGTGATGATTCATTATGTTGTCATCATTTAGAATTAAGTCATGGGGTCATATTTGATTTCATACATTTAGGTTAAGTAAATGTGTGAGCATCAATTATGGAACCACGTTTTTAAATAATTTCTAAGCTCTCATTATAAAGAAGGGATTTTAAAGCAGCAAATGCTTGTATTTTAAGTGCCTTGGAGAGATCCTGTGCAGACAGGGGAAGGAACTGTAAGAGTCTCTGCTGCTAAGCTTCACGCCTCTCTCTATGGTCATAATATTGTCTGTGACTGTGAGAAGTGTACAGAGGAGCACAACAGCAAAACTAAAGTGGCTATTCAATTCAAAATCCCCCCTGACGGTCCTGTCCGTACTTTATTTGTTGATAGATTTATGGATCCGCGTTTGTAGGTTTTTAAATTACCTTTTTTTGTTTTTCCGAATGTATACGAATCATTTCTAACTTCCCTTATTCTGCACACACGGGACTGTCATCAGTGCAAATATAAGCTTTGACAGATTGGAGAGCTTGCGCCGTGCACAAAATATTTAATAATAGAAAAGGAGATACTTTTCTCACCTTAAGAACACTTCCAAGGCAACCCCTTGCATTATAGGGTTTAAAAACACAAGCCTTGGGGGAGCCATTGTGCTTTGTTGTGTTTTGACTACAAAGGAAGTATCCCGCAGATAAATATCAAGTGTCTCTTCATCCCCCTACATTACAAAGAAGAAAAGGAAAAGATTAAGACCGAGGAGGAAGAGGTGTACATTCTTTGGACCTAATACATACAGAACAGAGACAAAAAAAAAACCTCTTTAACTTAAACTCTTTGATCTCAATAATGTCATAAAAGAGTGTAGTGGAAAACTAAGTTGATCCAAAAAAAAATATTAAAATGTAAAATGTGATCACCAAAACAATAGTTTCTATTTTAAGTACACATTAATGCGCTTATTTTTCACAAGGGTAGATATTACTTGTGTACCCAGTAGTATGAGGAACAGATGTTAAGTTCTGATAGGAGGCCTAAAATGGCAGCCGCCTGCTTTGCCTGTTCTCCAGTCACCGTCTGGCAGACTATTATAAATGTTATCATGTAATGACTGAAAATATGTATTTGTAGAGACACACGTGCCAGAAGTCCCAAGGTATTGTTTGCATTGTTTGTAGTGGAAATAATGTTCATATTGTCGTCATATAGTACGATAGCCTTTCTTGCTACCTTCCAGAAATGCCGATGCCTCCTCTTCTGTTTGAAGTGTGCATGGCACCGGTGTTATGGGAAGCACAGTCCTGCACGAGTCTTGGATACAGACGTACTAGAAAGCAGACTTAAATCTAAGGCTGCTTGCGTGAATTCTTAGCACACCTCCTTGAGGTTTTGGGAGGGGGGTTCTACTTGTGTAATCCTAGCATGAGAGGTTGCTACCGTGGACTTGATGGGTAATTGATGGGTTTAATCTGAACACATTATGGCTTGTCATCCCATGTAATTAGAACCAAAGTGCAGATTTTTCCCCAAGGGTTCCTTCATGATTGAATATGGAGTGAGTTTGAGTGGTGGTGCACAAATACAGATGAAGTCCTTAATCTCCCTTATCAGCCCTGTGTGGTGATTTACATGCATGCATTCATTCATCCATTAATTCATCCATCCATCCATTCATGCATTCATTCATTCATTCATCCATCCATCCTTCCATTAATTCATCCATCCATCCGTTCATGCATGCATTCATACATTCATTCATCATTCCATTCATTCATTCATCCATCTATCTATCCATCCATCCTTCCATTCATTCATGCATTCATTCATGCATTCATTCATTCATTCATCCATCATTACATTAATTCATTCATCCATCTATCTATCTATCCATCCTTCCATTCATGCATTCATTCATTCATTCATTCATTCATCCTTCGATTCATTCATTCATTCATCCATTCATTCATTCATGCATGCTTGCATTCATTCATCCATCGATCTATCCATCCTTCCATCCATTCATGCATGCATGCATTCATCCATCCTTCGGATCATTCATTCCAAGTGAATTAATCGATGCTGCTTTATGAAGGAAGAGAAGAGAAGCAGAGACACAGATAGAAGCAGAGACACAGATACACCTGGGTGTGCTGCTTCATGAAGGAAGCGCTTTGTGCTCTCCAAGGTCCAAGTCTGACTGGCATACACACACACACACACACACTCACACACACACTGGTGTCGGAGACAGGCTGGGCCAGAGTAAGAGACTGAAAAGAGGTCATGACCTTTTTGTGTGAAGCATAAGAATGTTTTAGCGGTTAGGGAGGTGATGGTCGCTCGACACACAGTAGTCAACCCTTTCCAAATGAGTTGGCATTGTGATAGAAGCTTTTAAAGTACAAGCAGATGGGGTTTATCCGATAGGAAACCCCCTTACTTATATCATCAGAGAATCAGAGTTGCGCTCCATTCCCAGTTTAGTTGAGACTCCAAGCCACTGACTCTGTATTGAACCAATAACTTTTCCTCAGGTCCCACAGGAATGTTAGGAGTTACATCA
>NC_137910.1:8655852-8670852 GCF_963457725.1 Sprattus sprattus | reverse complement strand
CTAATTGGGCCTGATCGCGTGTCAACTTCAGCGTGTTTCTTCCCGAGACAGAATGTTGACAGGTTGAGGAAAGCGGAGTACTTTGTTCACACTTGCGTTATGAGAATGTTTGCCACCCAGTTTTGATTCATCTCATTCCATTAATCGTCAGTCTGTCAACCAGTACACGGATAAGGTACAAGGAAGGAATTGCTACAGTGTATTTGAAGCGCTATGCGCATGAATCCCTCTCCTGTGTAGCTGATATTATTTTTCAGGATACTTGATCATTTTTATTTATCTATCTTTCGTTTAATTTAACTTTGGGGAAGGAAACTGTTGTTCTATTTAGTGATGTAATAATGAAACATTTCTGTTCAGGTTTGTAAGGTGTCTGTGGTGTGGGTGTGGCATGTTGCCTTTAAAATGAATCAAAATCCTCTTTTTCCCTTTTATAGTGTCATAGTTTGAAATGATTTGAAAGCCATTTAGTATTAATTTGACTTTTTAAAACCATTTAGTATTAATTTGACTTTTTAAAACCATTTATTACCCTTAATTTGACTTTTTAAAATGATTTAGTATTAGTTTGACTTAATTGGACTTTCTGCTTTAACGTATGTGTCACTTTCCTGCGGAGCTCCGCAGCTGCATGCTCATTAGCTGCATTCAGGTCTTCAATCACACAAGCACATACACCTGTTCCACTCTCTCGCATCACTCACCTGGTTACTAATCACCCACTTCTGTCACAGCCCCTACTTATACCTCACACTCCCTTCACTCTCTGGCTGGTATCGCACTTCAACAGATAACGTTGGAATTCCCACGGCCTGGCTTCAATGTGGATTACCTGCGCTCCTGTTTCAGGTGGTTCTTGTTTGTTTCACAGCCCTAGTTCTTGTTTAGTTCATAGTCTCAGTTCTTGTTTTGTTCATAGCCTTGCCGAGTGTGACTCGTGTTTTGTTTGCCGCTACGGCGTGTACGTTTTTAGCTTGTTTAGCATCAGAACTTCGAGCCTGCGCCCCTCAATTGGTTTTGCCTGTGTTCTAGAGGATCTCCAACCTCATCATCTACAACCTGTGGTCTGTCTTGTTTGTTCCTGGCTGTCTCCGTCTGCAATAAACTTTCACGAATTCCTATCTCTGAGTCTGTTCGTTCCCTGACCATATGAGTCTGGTATTCTATTGATTTGGTTGGACTGCATTTGTTTATTCCACACACCAGAGGCTTTGACAACAGTGGCCCCTTTTAAACTTTCTTTGAATCTCTGCCTTCACAGTAAAAGATGTAAAAGATGAACACTGTAAAAGATGAACACTGACTTCATTTGGCAGTTGGCAATTCACAACTCATCATGATTACTTTGAAAAGGATCTATGATATGGAATTGACATGAGTACCTCTGTGAACATATCCTGTTAAGATGAAGGTAAGACACCCTTCTTATTCGATCAGTTCCACAAAACCTTTGTGATCTTTATCTTAATAAATATATAATTCATTTTCAAACATTTGAACACATTTTAACTAGTACAATTATAAATTTGTGTTACTGTAGGTACAGAAAGCCAAGAATATTTCTATTGAAATCCCCCAATTAACCCATCCCGGGTGGGTTCTGAAGACGCCAGAGAAAGCCATTAATTATGTATTCAGAATCTGTTTCGGAGGAGGTTTCCGTGAGCAGCTGTCAATGCGCTGGATGTTCTCCAGATCCGCTGGAGAGCCTCATTGTCTGCCGTCTGCATCGCTCTGCCATTCAGGGCAGTGCGGCCCTTGCCTTTGATATTGTAATGTGCAGCTAATCAACAATGTAAAGAATCAAAGGGATGTATGGGGGTGCACTGGGGTCCCTCCTGCACCTGGGTCATCTACATGTGGCGGTTTAGAAACACGGGACGCTCAAGGGTCCACATCAGCCTGCAGTGCTTGGCCTCAACCGGCTGAATTGTGAAATGTCATAGATTCAGGAAGAGGCTAAGGACACTGATATGCTGCTCTGGTTGTGGCCGTTGAAGATGAAGGTTGAGTGCCCAGCACTCTCAATGCCAAAGCATCTCAATGAAGCCTACTTGTTGGACAATCTAGAATGAAGCATTAAGAAGCTCATGCCACTGTTCAATTCTAGCTATGAGGGTTTTTCTTTTTTGCTGCTTTTGTAGGTAATGTAGCAGCATGCTGTTGATGGTGCAGATATGTACAACAACCAGTGGACCAGATATAAACAACAACCAGTGGACCAGATATGTACAACAGCCAGTGGACCAGATACGTATTTACCCTGCCCACCCTGTCCACCATCCTGCCCACCCTGCCCTCCATCCTGCCCAACACCCTGCCCTCCATCCTGCCCACTCTGCCCACCATCCTGCCCTCCATCCTGCCCATCCTGCCCACCCTGCCCTCCATCCTGCCCACCCTGCCCTCCATCCTGCCCACTCTGCCCACCATCCTGCCCTCCATCCTGCCCATCCTGCCCACCCTGCCCACCCTGCCCTCCATCCTGCCCACCCTGCCCTCCATCCTGCCCATCCTGCCCACCCTGCCCTCCATCCTGCCCTCCATCCTGCCCACCCTGCCCTCCATCCTGCCCACTCTGCCCACCATCCTGCCCTCCATCCTGCCCATCCTGCCCACCCTGCCCACCCTGCCCTCCATCCTGCCCACCCTGCCCTCCATCCTGCCCACTCTGCCCTCCATCCTGCCCACCCTGCCCTCCATCCTGCCCATCCTGCCCACCATCCTGCCCAACATCCTGCCCACCATCCTGCCCACCCTGCCCTCCATTCTGCCTACTCTGCTCTTTCCTTCAACCTTGAGCTCCAACACGTGGTTAGACAAAAACTGAAAATAACTTGCTGACTGTGGTAGGGTGGATTACGATTAAGGTCCTCTTTGGAGTTTGGCTAGATTCAAATACAGTGTCAGTTTGAGGGCAGAAAACTAGTAACACAGGGGCAAACACAAAACACGAGGGGGCAATTGCCCTGTCGTTATCTTAGCTGCTTTTTAGAGTTCGACACTGTTATCAACTGTTCAGTTGTCGTGTGGCTTCATAAACACCATTGCTGTGTCATAATCACCAGGGCTTTAACCTAAAGCTCAGGTTAAGGTTGAGTTCAGTCGCTGTGTCATCATGGAATGTCACAACGGCCAATATAGATAAGAAGCATTTTCCCCTCAGGATTAGACATCTATAGTAAGTATGAAAGCAGGCAACTAGGCTGGCCAAACCAGCATTTGCAACAGAAGGAAGAAAACTATTTCACCCCACACTTAAAAAAGGTTCTATTTTGACAATAGCTCAATTTATGTGCACTTGTTGAAGAAGAGTACAGTCATTATAAGCTTTATTTGATCACAAATGTATTGTTACACAGAGGTTAGAATGTGGTGTAGACATCTGTTAGCCCATGAACTTGCAGCAGCATAATGTGATGGAAAATGAGATATCTTTGAAACAGCAAGTGTGAGACTTTCACTTCCTTATTTCCTCTTGAGAGGGGGGTGAGAGGACCAGTGATTGAATTCACAGAATGGATGCTATTAATTGAACCGTACTGCTTGATGTGCAGCACTGATTGCCATGAATATCATATTGAGATGTGCCCTCAAAATGAATGGGAACAATCAGGTGTCAGGGTCGGGAATAGAATGAATGTTCCTGCCGATGAACCACGGCTTTCTCAATAGATAGTCAGTAGGTGTCAGCCAATTTTATATTGGAGCTCATTTAAATTCTCAAAGATGGAATTTTAAATCTAAAGCACCCTCTTGTTAGTCTAGACAACTTAAGGCTGTCTAAGAGAGAAAGAGAAAAAGATATTTTTTGCACTTACAAAATGTAGCTCACTGACTGAGCGAATCACTGAGAAAACATCACACTCAGAGTTGTTCCCTTCTCCACAAATCACAAAACACTGTAAACACAGATGCCAGCGCATTCAATTCAACTCATTTTTATTTCTAAATATAGCGCTATAAACAATGAACATTGACCCAAGGCACTTTGAAAGTCCAAGATAGTCCATAGGCCTTACCTTTAATTGTTCTTTGCTGTTTTTAATTCTTCAAGGGTTGTCAGGCCTTCTCACTGTAATTAATCCCGAGAATCTACCCTCAGCTGTTGTGCACTGATACAAAGCAACACGAATGCCCCTTTAGTGCCACTAATGCCCCTTTAGTGCCAGCATGTGGTAATGGCTGTTGTCTGCTACTTGCCAGTTGGTCAAATCAGTCTCTAGGAAAAGAGTCAATTTAAAGTCAATTCTCACCCATCAGTAGCTGCCACTCATTTGGTTTCCTGTGAGTGAAACTGAAGACTGGAGGCAGAATTGCTTTATCAGGTATACATGAAGAGAAATAAGTAGGCTATCAGTGAGTCACAATTGGTTGTATATTCGTACATTTCTTTTGAAAACAATTGTATTATGATTATTGTAAATAACCAATGAAGGGTCCATGTTACTTGTTGTTGGTCTCTCTGGGCGCCTAAGAAGACCAGCGTTCATTTCTCAGTTTCTTCCCTAAACCTAATCCGGGTTAATTTCTCAGTTTCTCAGACCCGCCAGGATTTCGCAATGTTGGGACGTAACTATTGCTGCAAATTCAACCAATCCCTTCAAATTCAACGTGGCATTGCAATTTTAACCAATCACTGCAACTTTCCCTCAAATTTGACCAATCATCGTCGCCTCCCACAACTCCCTCCCTTCCGCCTTACTTCCGTGTTATGCACTTTTTCATCAAATGTGAAAGCTGAGACAGGTGCACTCCTTTGTGGATAAGTAAAGCCTATTTTGCTACATTTTTGTAGTCCTGTTAATCTTTTGTTTGGCATGTTGGTAAGGTTATTTAGAGGACCATTTCTCAGTGGTTTTGTTCTTTAATTAATGTTTGTTTATTAATTACTTAATCTTCATCAAATAACTGAATTATAATTACAAAGGCGGGCATTTGCAACATTTTATTACAAGATTCACTTGCTCCCGCAATTTTTACGCAACAAACACCTAAAAAACACAGCAACTTATAAGCCAAACTGTGTGCCAGTCTATTTACACGTAATGAACACAATTCCCTCACTGACATTGCTCTTATAATGAAAGTCACCTCATGAAGACACTGAGGGCCTGATTTACTAACAGGATTGCGCCCATTTCTGGCGTAAAATAGCGGTCGTAAACATAAAACGGTATTTACTAAGGGGGCGCATTTGACTAGAGTCGCATATTAACGCTTTGAGGGTGTGTACCTGCCAACAGGTGGGATGGCACGGAGACGTGGGTG
This sequence comes from Sprattus sprattus, assembly GCF_963457725.1. Taxonomy (NCBI): domain Eukaryota; kingdom Metazoa; phylum Chordata; class Actinopteri; order Clupeiformes; family Clupeidae; genus Sprattus; species Sprattus sprattus. The sequence continues at coordinate 8,665,581 of NC_137910.1, read as the reverse complement.
GTAACGTAGGCGTGAAGCGCACTTTAATGGGAGGAGTGCGCCTAATGATGTATTGCGTGGTATTTACTAAACTGCCTGGCGAGCGCACGTCTCCGATTTGCGCACTAATTCTCCGCCTCATAAAAGCACGTCTTAACCAGGAAGCGCATTTCCATTGAGTCTGAAAACGTTGATATGGCAGCAGTGATAAGAGCAAGACGAAGAAAGAAGACAGAGACAGCGCACAGAAGTATTTTTTTCAACTCGTATAACACATTTTCAGTTAAATGAACCACAAATCATTAAACGGTACAGGTTAACCAGCCACGCAATACTTCAATTACTGAACCAGATCAGAGACGACATCTAACCCTCCAACCGGAGATCACATTCCATTCAATCAGTTGGTAAACTCTGGACAACATTGCAAATATTGGCATCGGATCATTTCAAACAGTTATAGCATCAGCAGTTGGTATATCTCAGCCTTCACTCAGCCAAATTTTCACACAGGTACTCGACGCATTGCTACCGCGCACTGGTCAATACATTTCCCCACTGCCACAGCTGAAATTAGAGCCATCAAACAGGACTTTTTTTGAAATCGCAAACTTTCCGAACGTAATATGAACCATTGATTGCACCCATGTCCATATATATTGTAGTGAACCCATGTCCCTTGTAGAAATTATTAATCTCGCCATGTACACATCTATATTGTTATAATAGACAGTTTATGCATTAATGCCACCAGTAGCATATTCTTTATAATCGTGTTCTTTTAAACATCTCGCTGTAGGTGATGGCGGGCAGAACAACAATATAGCAGCGCACACATTGAATCAGGTTCAGTGATTGAGCGAACGTGAACCAATATATCTATCTCCACTTCGCTGAAGCTTTATTTTCTCTTCCTAAATAAATACCACGGAAAATGCGCAAAAACACTGTGCGTTAATGTGCGAACGCAGTTTAAGCAGCGGTCGCAATGTTAGTAAATCAGGCCCTATATAGGGCGGAGTAAACACAGTTTGCCCAGCGCATATCTGGTTTGATAAATACCACGGAAAATGCGCAAAAACACGTTAATGTTCGAACGCAGATTAAGCAGCGGTCGCATGTTAGTAAATCAGGCCCTGAGATGTTCTACAATCAGTATCAATTCGGTCTTTCTCCATTTTTAATCCTCTATTAATGTTGTGTATTTTATGCATATACCTTATTTTATATTTCATGGAATCATGTATGGATCATGTGCATATGCTGCATAATGCTGATAATAAGTTGTATCATCTAATAAATCCAAATCCTCGGAAAAATCCATCTGCTCTTGATTCTTACTAGGCCTCCCCATATTCTATCGCTATCTTTCTACACAGCTGCCCCCAAGCAGATGGGTCCCCCCTTTGAGCTGCGGTTCTGCTCAAGTTTTTTCCAGTTACCTTAGTGCTTTCTCTAGGGGGTTCAGGCTCAGGCCTCTGTAAAGCACCTACATACTAGTCTGGGAAGTCCCGCCCCTCTTCTTCCGGCCAATTTGATTTTGCCTCTGAAGTGGGTCTGGCAAACTTTGGATAGCCGTTCATTTCAACATTTCCAGAATCTCTGGAACCAATCACAAACTGGCTTATGGCTACCTGGCGCGCCATTGGCGGATTTAAAATAACCACGTCTACGTGACAAAACAGAAGCAAAGAGATAAGCACAGCAAAACTATATACTGCTCTCGCGGCTGTCTTGGATGATTTCAAAGGCAAGTTTTCTTTGAAAATAGAACAGAAACCTGCTCTGGAACAATTCATACAGAAAAAATATGTGTTTGCTTTATTACCGATCGTTGTATCGTTGTATAGTATCGTTGGTCTGATTGGTTAAAGGTGTGTCCAATTACGTGACTGAAGTGGACCTCCATTTAGTACTTCGCCAGACTAACTGAGCAAATGAAATGCAGTGAAGGGGCGGGGAATTCCCAGACAATTCCATTTTAATGTTATTCGTGCTATGTTAATATAATTTAATTGACTTGAATTAAAAGGAAATGCATGTGTAACAGGTTAGAAAAGCTGTGTTAATAATTGCTCAAGATCTGTTACCTGTATTTCAGTTTCTTTTATTATTACTTTTATTTTGGTATCACACTGGTATTGGGGTCTCTGGTAGCCCCCCCTGTCTCCCCTTGTATTGTCCCTCTCTCCCCCCTTCCTCTTTCCTGTTTGTTTTATGCATGAATGAGGTAGGTGGTGAAGGATTAATGGGATGGATGAATCTGATAGATATTGCCTTTAAAACTAAGCATCTATCTTATTAAATAACCTCTTAAAACATATTATTATTATTATATGTATTATATATATAAACTAGTTATAGGAAATATAATTCTTACATATGTTTAATGTGGTTTTCCTTTTGTTACATGTGGGCTAGCCTTTACAGTATAGGTGAAGCAAGCAGGCTGGAAACTATTTCTGTTGGTGTGTTTACAGGTGTGATACTGTTTTTAATTATCTTTCTTTACGTGTATATTTTTGATGTATATATTACATGTTTGTTTTTATTTTTCCTGTTTGTTTTATGCATGAATGAGCCTTTACAGTATAGGTGAAGCAAGCAGGCTGGAAACTATTTCTGTTGGTGTGTTTACAGGAATAAATTACCATCTTACAACAGTTGTCCACGAGACATTTTTTATAACACAACGCAGAGATTTACACCGGTTACACATGTATAGATAAACCTTTACAAATAAATAAATTGTGTACTGTGTTTAACACATGTAATTTAATGGTATGGAGACCCCCCCCCCCCCCCCCTTCCTAGTCATGGTTATAAAAACTTCTCCCTATGGGGAACAAACAGATAAGTTAATCCACACTGCATCTTGGCCTTGATCTGTGTGAATCTCCTTTTGAGGTGTGTGTGTGTGTGTGTGTGTGTGTGTGTGTGCGTGTGTGGATCTCCCTCTGATGTGTGTGTGTGTGTGTGAGAGAGTCTGAGTGTGTGTGTGTGTGTGTGTGTGTCTTTGTGTGCGTGTGTGTGTGTGTGTGTGTGTCTGAGTCTGAGTGTGTTTGTGTGTGTGTGGATCTCCCTCTGAGGCCAGGGTTTGAGTTAGTGTGTGTGTGTGTGTGTGTGTGTGTGTGTGTGTGTGTGTGTGTGTGTGGATCTCCCTCTGAGGCCAGGGTTTGATCTTTAATGATACACTTCTGTTGCCCTCCCCCATGTGTCTCTGGTCTTAAGCTGATAATTTGGCTTTGGTTGTTTTGGTGTTAACAGTCAGTGCATGTGGGGGGGGGGTCGTTGCCTTTCATAATGAGTGCAGAATACTTTCGATGTCTCAGTAAGGTTATTAGGACCGCAATTAAGACATCATGGTGAAATAGATACATTGAAATAAATAAATTGGTGAAGTTAGAGTGCTTAGCTGCACCGGGCCAGAGCAAGTGGGGGTGAATAAACACTTTTGTGTGTGTCTGTGTGTGTGTGTGTGTGTGCCCAGCATGAACTCTGCATGTTCGCACAGGGGTATTTTTGATCCTCAGCTCAGCAGCAATGCAGCAGATGAAAGACGTCTTTACCCTCCCACTGTGGCTTTAATGTTGAGGTGGTGGTGGTGTTGCAGTCTCTGATTGGTAGAGCATGTTGAGGTGGTGGTGGTGCAGTCTCTGATTGGTAGAGCATGTTGAGGTGGTGGTGCAGTCTCTGATTGGTAGAGCATGTTGAGGTGGTGGTGGTGCAGTCTCTGATTGGTAGAGCATGTTGAGGTGGTGGTGCAGTCTCTGACTGGTAGAGCATGTTGAGGTGGTGGTGGTGGTGCAGTCTCTGATTGGTAGAGCATGTTGAGGTGGTGGTGGTGCAGCCTCTGATTGGTAGAGCATGTTGAGGTGGTGGTGGTGGTGCAGTCTCTGATTGGTAGAGCATGTTGAGGTGGTGGTGCAGTCTCTGATTGGTAGAGCATGTTGAGGTGGTGGTGGTGGTGCAGTCTCTGATTGGTAGAGCATGTTGAGGTGGTGGTGGTGGTGCAGTCTCTGATTCGTAGAGCATGTTGAGGTGGTGGTGGTGGTGGTGCAGTCTCTGATTGGTAGAGCATGTTGAGGTGGTGGTGATGTCTCTGATTGGTAGAGCATGTTGAGGTGGTGGTGATGTCTCTGATTGGTAGAGCATGTTGAGGTGTTGCAGTTAGTCTCTGATTGGTAGAGCATGTTGAGGTGGTGGTGATGTCTCTGATTGGTAGAGCATGTTGAGGTGGTGTTGCAGTCTCTGATTGGTAGAGCATGTTGAGGTGGTGGTGAGGTGGTGCAGTCTCTGATTGGTAGAGCATGTTGAGGTGGTGCAGTCTCTGATTGGTAGAGCATGTTGAGGTGTTGCAGTGAGTCTCTGATTGGTAGAGTATGTTGAGGTGTTGCAGTTAGTCTCTGATTGGTAGAGCATGTTGAGGTGTTGCAGTTAGTCTCTGATTGGTAGAGCATGTTGAGGTGTTGCAGTTAGTCTCTGATTGGTAGAGCATGTTGAGGTGTTGCAGTTAGTCTCTGATTGGTAGAGCATGTTGAGGTGTTGCAGTTAGTCTCTGATTGGTAGAGCATGTTGAGGTGTTGCAGTTAGTCTCTGATTGGTAGAGCATGTTGAGGTGTTGCAGTTAGTCTCTGATTGGTAGAGCATGTTGAGGTGTTGCAGTGAGTGTCTGATTGTTAGAGCATGTTGTGTTGGGTAACTGCAGTCTTTGACTGGTACAGTTTGACAACAGTACTGACCAAAACATGAGGTGCTATAGCAACATATGACTGAAGCTGTGATTTGTTAATTGCTGTGAAATACAAATATTTATAAACTTATATGTGCATATGTGCAGCACCAACCCGTGTGGAATATGCGTCATGGTAAACTAATGAATGTGTTTTAAGTGTAGATTATGCGTCATGGTAAACTGATTAATGTGTTTCAAACACCTACTTAGCAGATGAATAAAATCATGTAAACAAACCTGCCAAAAGACTTTGTAACTAGGGGATGATAAGTCTAAACATAGATTTAGCTGTGCGATGTGAGAAACTCTCCTGCCCACAGCACAGTGCTTTTCTCCACTCCGGTTTCTCTCCACTTCTGAACCACAGACAAGAGCGGCCTTCTCCCTCAACCAGGGGGAGGTGAACCATGGGTGCCCAGCATCCTCCCAGTCAGCAGGTGATCAATTCTCTCTAATGGAGAAACATTTCAGTCTCACGATGACTTTATTTCTTGCCACTTCTATACTTTTTGGATTCTGAGTCGCGGGGAAAATATATCATCTAGGAACTGAGCAAATCACCCTGGGAGAAAAAGCTTGTAACTGACAGTTCAAAAAAAAAAGAAAAAAGAAAAAAGCTCAGGCTGCCTTCCTCCAGATATCAAAGCACAGCAGAGGAGGAGCAGCTTTCTAGGTTTACAGTTTCACTTGTTTAAAGTGGAGAAAAGCTGCAGAAAAACACGGAGAAAAACCATGTTAGAAATAAGGTAATACTGAGTACCCCCTGTCTGTTAATGTCATGTTTTCAACTTAAATAACAAATTAGCATTAGGAAGGTTAGCATCCTGGGGGCCCCCTTGAAGATTTAACATGGTCCCATAAGAAGGCGTGCTGTGCCCCAGACAGCACGAGCGGGCCCCCTCCCACACTCCCACTACTAGCTGGGAGCGACGACAACCATTTGGTAGATCCCTGCACGGTGTGAGCTAAAGAACATTCATCCAAGAACTTGGCAAACTGCAAAGACACAGTGCCGGGAGAAGGAGGGAGGGAGAGAGGGAGAGAGGGAGAGCAGGAGAGAGGGAGAGAGGGATCTGGGCCTTACTCTCACTCTCACACATTTCTGAGGTATTTCAGCATTTCTGAAACTATATTGCTTCTACTGATATGTATAAATATTTTGTAAAGGGAAAATAGCCCACACAGCGTTTGAAAGTGTGAAGTGATTTCAAAGACATATTAAAGGAGCTATCAACTTGTAAACATGATAATATCGTTCTCTATGTCGATGTTGACAAAAGTCAGCAATTACCTCACAGGCACGCAGATTGGATGATTCAAAAAGGGGTTTAGCTCAAAGATCCCCTTTGAATCGTGGCCATCTCAAAATAACCGTGCCTGAATAGAAATGACTGATTTATACGCAGTTCTGAGTCATCATTAAATCTTCAAAGGCATGAAGAGCGAGCAATGTTTTTCTCCTCTCTGAAGTTCTTAGGAACCACGAGCTAAGCCATAGGAGGGGCGTTGCTTACATAGCTGCGAGCAGCAAGCATGTCTTGTAAATATTTAAGGGTACTTTTCACTTCCATGTTCTTCTGCACCCTTAAAACTAGGCCAGTTCGAGGGGAGCACATTGAGTTCTCTGGGCAGACAGAACCTCGGAGCACGTTCCTCTCGCTCTGAGCCCAGTGACAGTAGGACACACATCAGACAGAACCGCGGAGCACGTTCCTCCCTCCTCCCGCACAGCGACAGTGGGACACACAGCAGAACAGCAGTCAGGAGGGGATGCACAGACAGCTACAGGCTCCTATGGCAGTGTGTCACATTAACACATTTATTAGAATGTAACGCTTGTTTCTTGAACTGCAAGGTATTAAAACATGGAACTCAGGTGTCAGGAAAGAATCATTAGACAACTTCTGACAGTTAATGATACGTGCGAGCCATGATTTAAAGCGACACTTCTGCATTCACACTGTGAATACGAGTAATAAAGGAACATTACAGTTAATGGCAAGAGCATAGACATTTTAATGACACTTTCTGGACCCGTTTTTCTTTGTGGAAGGTGAGACAAGGAAAAAGAGAATAACACACTTTTATCTTCAGTGGCACTATGTGTCATTTTATGAAATATAATATATATATTTATATATAAAACATTTTACCGCACTTAGAATGGGTGATGTAGCTGCTGATAAATGGGAGTAATTATAAACGTTTTTTTCTAATTTGGTGAAGTCTTGTACTGCCCTAGATTCTCATTCATTTTGAATGTCCATGCTTGTGTTGTGTCATTTGAGTTAGCCTGAGTTGCCCTTGGCTTCCTGTGTCGAGGAACAGCACAGCAGCATATCTGACGCAGTGCAAAAAAAGACCCAACTCCTTTGAAATGCATACTTAGCAGAGAAGAATCTTAATCAAGACATCACACACACTCTCTCTCTCTTTCCACCACATCGATCCACATCAGTAGATACGCCTTCACATGCATACATGCATTAAACAGACACACACACACACACACACACACACACACACACACACACACACAGTCTTTCCCTCTCTCTCTCTCTCACGCACACACACTATAGACTCCTGCACTCAAACAAGCCCAGAGGTCATCAACTATTCTATTTCTTATGTGTTCTTGAAAGTAAAAATTGCTCAGGGCCTTAGAGGTCTCCGAAGCAGCATATTCATCCTAAATACTGTTTCTCTGCCCGCTTTATCTCCCTCTCTTCCCTTGTCTGCTCCTAATGATTCAGCCACACCTCCCAATTACACCTGCACAGGCACACAACGGCACATGCAAATATGTGAACAAGAACAGCAATAAGTTCTGCTCCGCTGATCTGATTGGACATCTGGCATCCAGTGAATGCTGATATTCAGAATAACAGCTCTAGGACTCTGTGCTATATAAGCACTATTACGCACTCAGTGTCCTCCTATAGGAGCACTATAACGCACTCAGTGGCCTCCTGTATGAGCACTACAACGCACTCAGTGTCCTCCTATAGAGCACTACAACGCACTCAGTGTCCTCCTATATGAGCACTATTACGCACTCAGTGTCCTCCTATATGAGCACTATTACGCACTCAGTGTCCTCCTATATGAGCACTATTACGCACTCAGTGTCCTCCTATATGAGCACTATAACGCACTCAGTGTCCTCCTATATGAGCACTATTACGCACTCAGTGTCCTCCTATAGAGCACTATAACTATTACGCACTATTAGTGTCCTCCTGTTCAGCTGCCTAAGGAACGACAAGGGCAAAGAGGCAGAGGCACATTGAGGACGGTTGCAGACAGTAAAGGACTGCCTATCTGGAGAACCAGGACTAATCCCAGTGGGCCCTGTCGATTTCGTGATCTTGTTGACTGTTTGGTTCTGATAAAGAAGGCTACATTGTAATTTTGGTTTAATGTATTATAGATAACTTTGCATTTTGAATTTCTGGGGAAAAAGACGTCAAGATGTCAAAAAAAAAAAGTTGTCAACCTGTGTTAGTATTTATTATTTATGTTTTTTTTTTCTTTTTAGAGTCAAGCTTGTTCAGAGGTGTGTTACATCCATCCATCTCTGTTCATCACAGTTATGTCTACTGAAGTCTTACAATCTCACTTTGGGGAGGCAAAGATTGGCCATCCATCTCCATGGGTGCACCTTGGTTCAGTTTGGGGAGGCAAAGATTGGCCATTCATCTCCAGGGGTGCACCTTTTTCCCCTTGATCATTTCTGTTTGTCAGAGCACATTATAAAAAGCTGTAGACAAAAGCAAACGTGGGATACAGACAGCCAGCGAAAAACATGTATTGACAAAGAAGAAGAAAAAAAATTGCCCCAGTACCATGACACAGTAGTGCAACACGTTTGAGTTCCGGTTCCTGAAGAGAGCCCCAGTACTTTGACACAGTAGGTGCAACACCTTCGGTCCCGATGAGAGCCCCGGTACCATGACACAGCAGGTGCAACACGTTCGGTCCTGATGAGAACCCCAATACCATGAGACAGTAGGTGCAACACGTACGTATGTGTACGGGGTCCTGATGAGACACTATACTGGGATGCTGTCATCTCTCTGAATGCCTCGTAAGAACACTTCCCTCGTAATCCCCTTCCTTTGGGTTGTATCTTTGTCAGTGGCCTTTCAGAAAGCTGTTTGTTTAGATCCTCTCGCCTCAGAGGTTCCACCGAGGCGAAGACCTTCACGTGCCCACGACTGTGTAGAAAAACCTCCAAGGGTTACCTCCATTTCAAGCTGGAAAACAAAGTCCCCATCCCCCTTTTCTTCCTTGACTGCTTCCAACTTCTCTCCCTTTCGGTATGGAAGCCCCCACGAGCCCATTTGGATTCAAACACTGAAACCAGTTCAGCCCTTTGAGAAGGAGATGGGGGAGCTGTGCGGAGGTGGTGGGAGCTAGGGAGCAGGGTGAGAGATAGAAGTCTCTGATGAAAACATTTAGTCTTCTCTTTCCCCCCTCTAAATCCATTATTGTTCCCTTTTGAGAGGATTCTTGTTGTCTGGCAACATCATTAAATGAGTGTGTGTCCTATCCAGCTCCCAGTGGGTGTGTGTGTGTGGGGGGGGATGAGGGGATGGGGGGGTATTGCTTCGGCACTTAATGGTGCAGAGCTCTTTCTCCCTCAAAATACATTTAATCTCCTCATGGAAGGCAAAAATGAATAGAGCTCGTCTCATGCAGCTAGCTATCTTATAGGCCTATTGTTTGTGATGGATGGATGGACTGTGTGTGTGTCTGTGTGTGTGTGCGTCTGATAGAAAGAAGAATGAACAATGGGAGGAGAAGGTGTGTGTGTTCATGAGTGCTTCGTGGCTGAAGGAGCATCCTCAGAGGCACTCTAATTGAACACGGCTTCATGTCTGCTCACTGATGAAAAACACGTGGAGACATATTGTGTACACCCCGGTGTGTAAGGCTTGTGACCGTGAGTATCTGTGTGAGTGTCTTTGCCTGGTTGTGTGTTGGTGTGTGTGTGTTTGTACGTGTGTGTGTGT
>NC_137910.1:8623352-8650852 GCF_963457725.1 Sprattus sprattus | reverse complement strand
ATAATTTCATTTGAAAATGAGTCTCGGAAAACACAGAATTGTTAGATGTGCGTTGCTTGGATTGAACAACTGTGATGAAATGTAATTAGGCCTAAGACGCTTGTGCATTCCTGTGACGGATTCCTCCCGCCCTGCTTCCTTGTGGCGTTCCCAGCATGACTTAGTCCTCCTTCTTTGTCAGCTTAACATGTTCATAGGGGAGTTGCAACTTCTCTCTTCAGAAAGGAGAATCCATAAAAACAGTGTGATCCCTCATTTGCATATGGGGGGCCATTTGTATTCTATACCCATGCATTATACGGCTCCCGGGATGGGCGGAAATTCCATTCAGCTTTTATTGACTTCTTCTCCCTAAAAGTCACAGCTGTTTTGAGGGGGGAAAAAAACTATTTTGCATATACTTAATTTTTTTTCTGTTTCCATAACATTTCTTCCTCATTCAATTTGAAATATTGAAATATGTAGGGGCTCACATTCATCTTTCTCAGAGGAGATTCCCTTGGTTACCCCCCACCATTAGGTGTTTGTCAACAGGAATTTGTTGGTTGGCAGGCTGGCAGGCTGGCCAATCACAGAGCCCTCTCGGCTAGCAGGCTGGCCAGCCAACCGTCTCCCATTGCATATGTAAATTATTTGAAAATGAAGTGGATAAATAAATGAGCCAGTGAATCTCTAAACTCATTTCTATTTAGTATTACCCTTGGCACTTGGCTACCTCCAGTCTTACAGAGGATGGAATGGGATTCTTTTTTGGGGGAGTTAACAGTACAAGCACATATACCATATAGAAATCACATTCCCCACTCCAATCGATAGGAATAATATCAATAGCTGTAGTATATATCTACCAATTGCTTCAGCTCTGATACACATATTGTAAAAGTAATTAATGACATGTTTTGATACATAATGTTGCCACACATAACCTGATTCTGTAATTCTGTGAATATTGATACAAAATACAATACTATTGTGAATACTGTTATTGACATGGGGCAATGAGTTTGATGCGTTTGCCTGCAGCCAGTGATGCACAGGACATGTGCCGTGTACAGTATTACAGCACAATGTGATTAGAACATATCATTCTCTACGTAATGGAATTAAGATCTTATGAAGATTACTCAAAAATAGAACAAGAGAAAAACTGTATAATAAGCTGTTAATATATGTATTTGAAGAGAGTTTGAATGATTGAAAAGAAAACACTTTGAGTAAACATCATAAATCACAAAAATATCTTTTTTTAGAAATTTAGACAAACTAAAATCTAAATTAGTCTGTGGTGATGAATAATCTGGCTAAGGGTGTAACTTTCACAGATAATGAAATTAGTAAAATGAAAGAACAATACAGTGTCTAATGCGGCGGTGAATTTAAACCATGTAGACATGAGGAATCGAGTATGTAAACGCCATTTCTGTATTTTTCACACCCAGGGCCAAAACCTTTACACTCTCTCAGAGATAGGCATCAGTGTGGCTGTTCCCTTCAGGGATGGGTATGGCTGGAACCTTCTACTCCTCTGATAAAGTGCAAGAGGACCCGTGCATGATGAATTAAAGATAAAAGCGGTTGTGAACACAGAGAAAAAGCGCGAGTGAGAGTCCTATCTCTCTAGCCGGCTAAGCCCCTTTGGCTGTAGTCGAATTCCTTGACCTTATTTGTTAATATGTTGTACCGGAATCCCCATAGTGTTAGTGGATTAAGCCGCGGCTAATCTCTCTGCTCAGCAAGCTGAACACACAAAGCTTCAAATACGGCTGAAGGTGTCAACAGGGCTGCTCTACTGTAACTCATATTCCAGCGAAATAAACACATGCAGTCACGGCCGAGGCGAAGAGGGCCTGCCACAGTTTAACAAACATTAGAACCGCACATGCTTTAGACGGGGGCTTCTGAGGACCTGCCTTTTGACCTGGACTCCTCTGAAGGTATTTGATTGCCACAGTCCCAATCAGAGTAATTAGCTGCCATAGACTGCCATCAGACTGCCAGCAGATGCGTTTCTAGACTAAGAAATAGAGTAAATATCTGAAATGTCCCCTTGAGTAACTGGTTTGCTACAATTTGACTGCAAGTTATTTTTACTGAGGTTTTCTTGCTTGAGTTATTATTGGTTATTATCGGCATTACTGGCTACTTCAAGCTTAATATAAGTTAAGTGTGAAGAATAGTTCAAATTAAACACTTGTTGTTGTAGATGTAGTATGTCTGTAGAATTACTCATCATTAAAATACAGGCCTAATGCACATAAATATAATTTTTACTTTGCCACATGATAAATTCTTGCTATTCTATTCTGTTTTATGAGTAATAATGTTACCATGCGAATGTATTACCCCGAGAGCAGGACCATGCGAAGCGATGCCCATACTAAGATGGGAGATGTGACACTGAGGACCAGGACCATGCGAAGTGATGCCCATACTAAGATGGGTGAAGTGACAGTGAGGAGAACAGCAGCCCTCATCAGAGCAAACTCCATCTCTCAGCTTTGGCCCTCTGCACCGTCATGGCGAACACACTGTGGCCTCATTCTGTCAGGGGAAGTATCACATACCCGTGAAGAGATAGCCTGATCTGTAACAGATAAAGTATGACAATATGCCCTCATTATTGTGACACACATAATCAATATACACCCTTTAACGACATGCCTACTATTCCGACAGAAATGTGAAAGAGACAGATGGGTTTTGAAGCTTGATTTATGATCATTACTGAATAATACTTAATAATGCTGTCAAGTTTCTGTCTTTGAATTTACTATGAGGGGGAATCAAGTTGGGATTAAGTAATGTTGGGAATTATTCAACACCAGTGTTAAGAACTTGTATCATGACAGTCATCTTGTCAAATTAAAGACATAAATAAAAATACTAATTACTGATGAGAGATCTGCTGCCACAGACTTCACTAGTTATGGGTCATGACTACTTTCCCCTTCCATTTTATTTGTGTGTGAATGTTTAATCTTATTTATGTGTAAATCTTTTCTTATCTGTATTTGCTGTTATTAGTTATCAGAGTAAATCAGAGTAACCTGATCAGACACGTCACATTTTGTTGAGATTTTACCTGACAGTTTTCACCGATATCCTAGTTATCAGAGTCATCAGTGCTAATAACACCTAGCTAACACCTGTGCAAGGGTGCTGTCACAATGTCTGTTAAAGTCTGTTAAAAAAACACTGATACAATGCTCTGATATGCTGTTCTTGGACATCACTACCACAGACATGAGCTGATTACAGCTAGAATGTGTGCTCTGAAAAGACCGCTAGGAGAACCCTCAGAATGTGTGCTCTGAAAGAGAGAAACATCAGAAGGAGACACCCATTTTCATCCTCAGATTGATTTCTGTTGTTCTGCCAGGATAAATCACCCACGCTCTAAAGTATGCATTAAAAGAAGCGCACTAATTAGTGTGATCTAAGGCTTGTCTAATACTTATCAAAGCCATTTTAGAGAAAAGAAAGCAATATGGATGATAATGTTATCACCCAGCATTTACAGAAGTAGCTAGGCTAGCTGGTAAGTTTAAAGCCCTGATCCAACATCACTGTCAAAGTTATGTTCCTCTACATTTCAGAAAGTGATATTTTTTTTAAAATGTAATTAAGGAATAATCAACATAATAATGAGGGAGTTGTATCGTTAAAATAGTTTTCATTTCAAAGTTTTCTCTCTCTCCCCCTCACTCTCCTTCTCTGTATCCCTCTCTTTCACTCTCTCTCTCTCTCTCTGTTTCTCTCTATCCCTCTCTCTTTCTCCCCTGTTCCTGCTGTAGGATTGGTAACCCGGCAACAAAAAGCTCCTATTAGCTGGGGAACTCTCCTTGCGAAGTCAACATAGTTAAGTGCGCAGCCTCCGAGTCTGTACTTTTGTTATCAGCGCGCCCCTCTGTGCCCCTCCTCTCCTCTTGAAGAATGTCCTTCCACTCAGTGCAACCCTCCCTTCCCCCAGCTAATTGTTTTTATGAATATTAATTAGATTAGCATTGCTTTGCCTCAGAGGCCAACTTAATTCCAGTCATTTCTAAACTCTTGCTACTAGCTCATATGCTGTTGGGCACAGCCCAAAGGCGTTTGTTTACCTCAAAGAAAAACAAAAAGATCCCTGCATAACGCAATTTAATGAATTGTTCCTTCCCAGGCTTATGGTGAAGGTGTTCTACAGATTAGCATGACTTGCAAAGTCAACATGAACTTTATTCATGGTAGCAAAATGTACATGAGGTTTGTAATCTTGAAGCTAGCAAAGGCTGTGTTTGAACCACCAATATAAATGTATGGTGTTCGCTACGTTAGGAGAGTGGTGGACTTGGGAGGCCGGGCACAAAATGTGTACAGTCCAATGCCTTTTAGACCAGTGGTTCTTAACCTTATTCGAGGTACTGAACCCTGCAAGCTGCATCAGTACATTCGCCGAACCCTTCGTAATCTGAAAAATACGAAAAATACGATTATACAATTATATCATGTAAGTAAAAGGAATGTAGTAAAAAAAGGTTTAATTTAAATCAAATGTGAACATACCCTACAAAAAAAAAAAAATCCCGGACGAGGGATGTGGACTGATGACTGTTAAAGCTAAATACCTCCGAATGATCAACCTTTATGGTGTTGCTGCCAGAGCTGGATTAGTTCCGAACCATAAAGCACTGTACACATTGACCACAGGAAATGACATAGTTCCTCTTGCTTCTAATGTGATTCATCAGTAGAGAAGTCCTTGGCCATTCCTTTTATGGTTCCTCACCACTAGATCTGCTGACTGCTAATCTATAGCAGTAATAAAACAGAGGCCCAACCTTGGCTCAGACATAAACCCGCTCGCTGACATGACCCTTGATTTCCGTGAAAGGGCAAACTCAGGACAGGCCAACAGATGCCAGAGCAGACCACTGAATTAAAGAAGGAGGCTGGGTGTCAGTGGGGGTCAGAAGGTCAAAAGGTTCCTGTTGAAGTGGGGCTCGTCATGATGATCACTTCGAAAACACTAACAAGAGGTCACGCAGAAGCATGGCCTAGTTCAACCTTTAATCAAAGAGATGAAATCCACTGGATAGTATTTGAGCACAGGTCATGCCGTCTTACACTACCTTGAGATCCTCATTTTATCTGCAGCACAGCAACACATTGTAGGATGTTAATCTGTGACCGCAGGATGTTGGAAAGCATGGTATACACATGCCCGTCTTTGCATAATGTAGATCAAGTTGGTTCTAATTGTACAACGGCTGGTTAATTGAATAGCGTTATACTACAAAATTGCTGGCAAAGCTGTTCAAATTTGACCATTCAGGACCTTTATTGGAAGCCATCAAAGGTTTTTATCATCTGTGTCTGTTTCAGGAGAACTATTTAATGGTATGTGAGCAGCACCCTGGAGCCCATATGTATAGCAGCATTGAGCAGAAACATGTAAATGGCTTTGGTGGGGTAGACCCATATGTTTAAAATGATGCATCGTTATCCGGTCTCCAACCAAGAGCTTGACTGCTGTTACTTGAAACGGGTCATGGGCTAAATCACGAGAGCGAGTGCATGTCGTAATGGACTGTGACAAATTAAGCTGGCTCCCACTGCTTTCTAGTCATTCCCCGGGCCCAACCGCCCCCACTTTTTCGGGTGACTTTTTCTAAAGCTGTAATTACAGTCCGAGCTCTGTCCTCCTTCTCATAACAATAACCCGACATCGCAGTCTTCAACCCTGGGCACATAAAGAAAAGGTTCATTACACCCCATTTTCTGATATTAGATCACAGTCCTTACATCAGCGACTGAGTGGGGAAGTTGAGAAACGTGATTGGATTAACAAGAGGCGAGATAGGGAGAGCGAGAGAGTGAGAGAGAGTGAAGAGGGCAGGGGAAGCAAGAGAAAGTGAGATAGAGGGAGAGAGACAGAGAGAGCTACTTAGTGAGTATGGCTAGGCGTGTGTGTGTGAAAGATGTGTATGGGAGAGAGACAAAGAACAAGTTAGTGTGTGTGTGTGTGTGTGTGTGTGTGTGTGTGTGTGTGTTTGTGTGTGTGTGTGTGTGAGTGAGTGAGTAAGAGAGTGAGAAAGAATGCAGTAGTGTTTAAAACAGGTTTAGAAACATGTGCAGGAGGCCTGGACAGTGACCCTCTCGGTATAATATCATGCCTCTGTTGAATGTTTAAGGGGACAGGTGTTCAAGCCTTAGCAAGGGAGCCCCACTCCATGACAGGGATTTATGGAAAAATAAAGTAAACGTACAGTAGCATTTAGTTGAGATGTCAAAGCATAGAATGTCAGCCTGGTAACAATTCGAATGTCAGCCTGGTAACATCTCGTTTGTCAGCCAACAGCAGATAACATTGATAGGTAACAAGATCCATGGGAGTATTCCTTAACTACCCCACTCGCACAGGTACTATATTGCTTTTATAAAATAATTTTATAGTCAACCAATTAACATTTCAACACGAAGCTATTGATTAAAAAATGTTTATTTTCGCCATTGTTTCTCCGCAACAAAAAATTGTTCCATTGTTAAGTCTTAATTATAAGAACTTTGAATTAACGGTGATCATCAACGCGCTAAAGAATGTTTCATCGCGGAGTGATTTATTATTAGCTGTGAAAAGTCAGAGTTGGGATGTCCTGGGATATTCCATCTCATGGAATGTCTCTCATCCAATCAGAAACAGCTAAATAACTCGCTAGAACCCAATTGTTTTATAATATGTTTTAATTTAGGTTTAATTTCACAACAGTGGCAAACAGTGTTGAAGGCGCAGTGTCGTTACCTGGCTCTCAGCAATGAAATCAAGTCAGAGAGACGTGGATGCTGCTACAGAGGGCGTCGGTTGGCATCCGCTGTTGTCATAGCAAGTGAAAGGGGGATGTCTTGCAGAAATAGAACCCACTACGCGGTTAGTTATAACTTGGTGCCACAGTTAATAGCTTGAAAAATAGGAACAGTAGAATAGCTTAGGAATAGGAAGACTAAATATATATCTTGATTTAAGGGCATTCATCAAGTCAATAGGCATAGGGGCTGGTACTTGAGCACCACCTGGGTTGGGTCTGCGCACGTGCCTGCTGTTTATGAATACCAAATGAATGCTTCACGTACTTATGTTTAAATGGAACAAAATATGTAAGATTTTTTCAAAATCTGCTCGCTGGGAGGGCATCACCCCACAATGGGTGACACTGTCCTCCAGTCAGTCCTGACGCACCTGTTTCATTCACTTATTCCGATGGTTCTTTATGGCGTCTCGCTTTCCAATCAGCCTAAAAATAGAAGCAAGGCTCAGCTGTGTGTCGATGCTGACATGTTAAAATGGGCGTGATCACACTGGAAGCACCTCGACTTACTGTATGTGAGAGAGACAGAGAACAAGTTAGCGAGTGAGTGTGTGTGTGTGTGTGTGTGTGTGTGTGTGTGTGTGAATGTGTGTGAGTGAGTGTGTGTGTGTGTGTGTGTGTGTGTGTGTGTGTGTGTGTGTGAGAGTGTGTGTGAATGTGTGTGTAAGTGTGTGTGTGTGTGTGTGTGTGTTTGAGTGTGTGTGAATGTGTGCGTAAGTATGTTTGTGTGTGACGATGCTGACATGTTGAAATGGATGCGCTCACTCTGGAAGGACCTCGCCTTACTCCCTCACAGATGAGGAAAATGAAATGTCTCCTAGAGATGCGCAGCTGTGTGGTCTGAAGACTATGTGTGTGTGTGTGTGTGTGTGTGTGTGTGTGTGTGTGTGTGTGTGTGGGGGCGCAGCTGTGTGGTCTGAAGACTATGTGTGTGTGTGTGTGTGTGTGTGTGTGTGTGTGTGTGTGTGTGTGTGTGTGTGTGTGTGTGTGTGTGTGTGTGTGTGGGCGCAGCTGTGTGGTCTGAAGACTATACCAGACCTCATTTCAATCATCCAGCAATAAAGAGATGTGAAACATATATTTCAGCGAGTTATCAAAATACTAATCATTTCTAAACCGTGTGAATTTATATCTATATTGTTGAGTCAGCTATCTATAAGTAAGCTATTGATGGTTTGATACAAATGGATATTTGAAATATCTTTATTCAGTTATTTATATTATAGCTGGGTATTTATACAGGTAACATAACCCCTGTAACTATTGCAAATGATTACATTTTACACAGCAAATGTCTTTTAGAATCTCTCTAAACTTTGTAGTTTGGTTAGAAATTGTAATGCCCAGACATTTTATGTAGTAAAACTCTCCCCTTCTGTGGCTCAGGAAGGCTGCTGCTGAATGACTCCAGATGATGCTTCACAGGGGTACAATGGCTTCATCAGACCTTTTCTCTAACCATGAGAAGAGGAGGCAGATTATCAAAATCCAAAGTCTAACTGGCAAGGGACTCGGCCACAATAAGTCCATTCTGGCTTCCTTGGGTCAGCTCATTTTTTCTACTAATCACTTCTCCCTTTCCAGCAGACAATGTGTTAACCCCGCAGTCCAATTGCCCCTGTCTGCAGCTGCCAGACAGGTTATGGGCCCACCACACAGCAGGAGTGTATTATTGATTGGAATTGCTGTCTTAATCACTCGTCTTTGTTTGTCGCTGATGGCTTATTCCACTGATATTGTGCTCCTGTGCTTCACTCACACATGGGCCCCACAGAGAGATAACGTTTACATTTCTTTTCTGGATGGATGCATAAAAGACACAAAGCTTCAGCTGTTGTGCACTACAAAATATTATCCTGAAGTAAACAGCACATACTGGAAATATCAAGACATGTCTTTGTGATTATGGTAAATTATAGGTTAACAAATGGAGATGTCAAAGAAGTCTTTGAAAAATGTTCAGAAATGCAGCTGCTGTCACAGTTTGTGCCACGTTTAAAAGAGACAAGGCGCTGTTTCACTTCGGATCCCCTCATTCTGTGAAAATGCAAATCCCATTATTCGCATTCTATGGTTCATTGCAACTGACAGGAGAGGATGTTGGGCAAATGTTCTTCCCATCATCAAGGTTTGTTTCATCAGTAGACACAAAGGGCAGGGGTTGTGCTTCACTTGAGTTCGCAGAATTCCTGATATAACGACTTGTGCAAAAGACAGTGGGACTTCAGAGGGCCGCTCAAAAAGGCACTTTATTTTTTGTACTCAGGTCATGATTCTTGTTTTACAAGAGATGCCGTGTGCCATGTTTTCAGCTAATGAACACAACTGGGGTTTGTTTACGGGCCTAGGATATACTGTAACTTCATGTTGATGTTCAATGTTAGTTTGTGATGGAGGAACATCTAATCCTGTGCTTCCAATGATGTGTGTCCATACCGAAAGTGGCTTATCAAGAAGTCATATTTATTATATGAAATTATATTTTTAAAACTAAATCCAAATTTGAGACAACAGCAACAGAAACAACATGGTGGAAATGTCAACTGCACAGGCTTTTCAAATGATTTCCAATGCCTCTGCTTTGTCTTCACCTAAACCATTGCACTCAGATTGCTGATTGGCAGATGGAAAAATATGGTCTACACGACCATCTGTATTGATCTTTCCCTGTCGGTACTCCCTGTGTAAACCCACATTATATATGCCCAGGGGGGAATTCCAAGTATGTGATTTAATGAATAACCCAGATAAGATAACTTATAATAATTGATGATAAACCTCCTAATAGACGAGCCCTATGGCTGCATTCTCCTAGCAACACAAAGCCACAGGGCTCTTCTATTAGGAGGTTAACAATCTGAGTTAACCTATCCAGGTTAGTCACATACTTATCCCCCAGATATACTGACGCTTTGTGATGACACAAACATATTTTTTGTTTTAAAATGTGACTAAAAGCTATTAACTAAAGGTTTTTATTTTGGTCTAAAATGGGCACTGTCACTTATATATTGCGTTTCGGCCTTATCGCATATCCAGTTATAGGGTTGTCCTTCTAAAAGCATGGAATTCTAAGGTAGAGACTGTGTGGTTCAACTACTGAATGAGGTTAACTGTGTGGTTCAACTACTGAATGAAGTTTACTGTAGGCAACCTTGTTGTAGGCTACATCTTTTTGGAAGTAATGTGCAAGGGGTGTCCTATTTTTAGTGCAGGCAGTTGTTGCCTGTAGGAGATGGTGACTGTGAAGACAGGGAGATATGTATATATCATCTATGTATCATGTGCAAGGATTCTTTTTAGCTTTTGTGTCACCATTGCCTTTTCAAACAATAAGAACTTTTAAATAAAAACTAATTAATAAATTCAATCGTTACAATCGTGTGATTATTTGCATTACGATTTTTAGTAGATAAGCCAAAACATGGACCAACCACACTATAACTATTTGCAATGTTGTCTGTGTCAAAAACAAATAAATGATGTTGATGACTAGTGATAACATTTTATTGATCATTAATCACACAGATGTAATAACAGTTATAACACCAATTTCGCAACTGTGGCATCAACGCAGACTCCAAATCCTCCCACAGCTCATTGTGGCACGCGTCTGTGCCCACTAATCAGTCACCAAGGTGCGCCAGGGTTCCTCCATCCGCAGCATGCAGGCAGAAACATGCGAGTGTCTTGAGTACTACATCCATTTTCTCCATCCAAATGTGTCACTGACTCAAGGTTGAAGACTAATGAGCTTCACACTTCCATGAGCAGAGTCCCTCAACCAAGACATCCTGTATGTAGAACTTCACGGAGTGAAGTTAGCCAATTTGTTCTAATAAATTGGGGAAGGTTCAAGTGCTGTCTATTTCTGTGCTTATGCTCCCTGTCTCCTGGAAGGCACATCCGCGCTGTCTGGAGCTCACCTCTTGCCTGCTGGGGTTGCTGCAGGTCCATTCTTACAGGGATCTCCTGTGCTAACACCTTCATTAGAATAATTCACAGTGCCTAGCATAAAAGCCACACGCTAGGCACAGACAATAGACAACGGAGCCCTTTACAGGGCAGGTTGTAAGCACCTTCGAGGAAACATGTATTTTCATGAAATTACACATAACATACTTAGGACCTAAAGAGAACAGGGCTGTATAGCTGGAGGCCTGGGGATGGTGGCTGGAGCACTTATCTTATTAAAGAGACAGGTCCTACACAAATTACAGCTAAGGGCAGAGGGGTCTGCCGGTGGGGAGGCTTTAGCTTTGCGACCATAATAGCCAGAAACCCAGGTCCTTTTTCTGATGGTGCCATGAGTGTGTGGGATGATACGCTTCCATTAAAGGATTCTGTCGGCGCTAAAAGGCAAAGACAGATAAAACGAATTATCTTGATATGACGTGCTAAATTATTCAAAGCCATCGAGTCCTGTCTCCGCAGGGCCTGGCTGGTTTCCAGCTCGGCCTCTGATGCTCTCAGCAGTCAGATCGCCAGGGGAAGAACTCTAGTCCTGAGGTGGCCTGGAGACGCAGCCTATTAGTGACGACTAATCAGAGCGGTGAGCCATCCATTGGCTGATGCAGTCTAGCTGCCTAAGCAGACTGCTGGATGCCCATTCCAGGGAATAACTATTCGATCTTTGTGAATTGACTAGGCGATCTGCATGCTTTAGAGTCTTTGTGAATTGAGTAGGCGATCTGCATGCTTTAGGGTCTTTGTGAATTGAGTAGGCGATCTGCATGCTTTAGAAGTCACACACAGGCCACTCCTTAAAAGGGGTCGCTCAGCCACAACCAATGCAAGGCTGATTGTGCACTTAATGTTTTATAAAGCTTGTTCTATGGTAAATGCCAAATGTCAAATTGGTGCTTCTTTCTATTTGTGCTAGTTGTCCCATGCTAATGTGAATTCAAGTAATTTAAGTGTATTAGCCACCAATCATTAGCATTAGCACATTACAATGTGTATTAGCCACCAAACAAGCACATTGCAATAAATCTGTGCCCAAAATTATACACACTTTCCTCAAACTGCATTAATTTCTTCACTAAGGTCACATAGACTTTCTGATCTGGCAATTATCTGCAAAAATGAAGTACACTCCAGCGGATAGCTGAAAGCTTCGACCTTGTCCAGAGCTGAAAGCATTGACCTTTGACCTTCGACAGAGTTGGCGACTCTTCGCCCGCTTCCTCATTGGCATGTACCATTAGAGTTTTATGAATGCACAGTTATGCACAAACATAAGTAAGACCTTCTTTTATCTGACAGCACATATCCATGGTGCAGCATTCCCAGCTGTGTTCGGCCAAAAGCAAATAATTTACAATGTGGGCATGTGCATCTACTGAAATCATCAGTGAGTTTTTAAAGTTGATTTTTTTGTTGTTTAGACTGAGCACTTCAAACAGCCTACATAAGCAGGAAGCAGATTTGCATCAGGAGGACTGAGGATTGCATTAATCTTGTTGCAAGCAATGCAAATTTAGGCGTGACAGAGAAGGGGCGTAAAATCCCTGATAAATATCTGTGACGGCCGCCATTTTGCTCCTTTTTTGCAGTGGCGCTTAGTCAGACCTTCACCACACAGGTGCTACTGAACGTTCCACTCCATGTCAATTTACTCAATTATGCCCATAGCAGAGGATGGCGAGTAAAACACACCAGACATGGTAAAGGGCTTAAGACCTGCTAATCGCTGCCATGATTATTTTACGAATGATCTTAAATTACTGAGCAGCAGATATAGATTAATAGAGTTAACACTAAGTTCTAGGGATATGACCTATTATCCTTTGACACAGACATTAAGTGAAGAACGCTAGTAAGTCACTAGACAGAGCAGTTATTAATTTGAAATAGAGTGCTGTGTTTTAAAAATGAGGCAAAGTAAAGTGCTGAAGACATTGATACTGCTCAGTTTCTGTCAGCCACAGTTCCTCTTTTACAACGTTGCACAAAACAGCAGCAAAAAGAGCTCTGCGAGGAGAAATTGAGGAGAATGCACTGGAATAATTGCTTGAGAAAATGACCAGTTTTGTATTGGCAGGCGAGGCAAACCAACACTTCATTCCTGCATTGTTACTCACGGAGAGAATGGACCATGAAAAATGTATGAACTGTACCACCGGCCAAAACAACTGTTTTAGCCCGAGTCCTGCTGATTGGAAATACTTCCCAAGGTTCCTCCGTCCTTATAGTCTGATTCTGCAGCTTTTGCAGCAGGGCTATTTTTGACAGAGGACTTATTTCCTTGTTTCTTTCACTCATTTTACAATGACTTGCCAGATCTGTGTAGCATTTATGTTTCTGTCTGTCTCTGTCCCACACACACACAGGCAGAAAAGGCTTGGTTATGAGTCATGAATATTTTAAAATCCTGTCACAATGGAGCGAAATCTAACACCCCAGTCACATGAATAGAAAAAGGACCATTTTGGAGAGGCAGGGGAGAGCATGGCGGTTATTTCTTATCGTCTGCATCTATCCTCTGATTCCTCTGTTGGCACGACACATGCTTGTCCCAGATAAGGGGATTCTGGAATGATTGCACGTTTGCGAGAGAGAGAGAAAAAAAATTGAGAACCCTCACAGTTTAGGTGGTTTGAAGACACAGGGGGACACTGTAACATACTATTGCACAATGGACTTGCGCAAAATGGCCACAGAATAGAAAATATGCTGTTTGGAAACAACATGTAATTACATTCCACGATGCTGCAAATTGAAACTGCACTCTAATATAAATGAAAATGAGCCTGTTTGCTGTACTGGAGACACAACACATTTGGGGAGAGTTTGCACTACATGTGTAATTGCCAGACTATATAATTTATTTCAAATATAAAGTATATATATAATATACTATATAATATATTTATTTTATATCTATATTAATATATTTTCTGTGAAAATATGACATCCTGTGTATGGATATACAGTTTTTAGATTTGTATCATAATGTTAACAGCCATCTAGAAATGACATATGTGAACATGGTGTGAAAATGACAGGCTTGGCTGCTTTTGGCCATATGGGCCTCATTCAGTATAAGTAGCTCCTCTCCTCAGGGAGGTAAAATGGTGAATTCTGCAGTTACAGAGTCTCTCACAGGGCTGGCACTGTTCTGATATCAGCATGTTTCATTTAATGGAGCTTTACATGCCATTGACAGCTAAATATACTGCAATACTATGAAAGACAACAGGCCTAGTAATCTTGTAGGGCAGAGTTAAGCATAAAGAAACCCCATATATCCTGTAATATGTCTTAAACAGATGGTACATATACATACAACATTCCCAAAGGTACGTAGCAGACAAGGAAGTGGATGGGTACTGAGTTGTGCATCATCTGAGGAAACCCCAGAAGTAATACTGTTAAATAGAAAGTAACCTAACACAATACGCTTTTAGAGTAACAATGGAGTAATAGTTATGTATAGAAAGTAACCTAACCAATACGCTTTCAGAGTAACAATGGAGTAATAGTTTTAAATAGAATGTAACCTAACCCAATACGCTTTCAGAGTAACAATGGAGAGAATATTAGCATTACATTTGCTTCCTTGTTCCATGTAAGAAAAAAAAGTTTTTAGGGAAAATTGGCATCAGGGCCACGGACATAGAAGGAGCTTGGGTTAGAGTCTAGGGCTGAAATACTGCATAGACAAGAGCAAGGAGAAGCCTAAAACTGAGAAACTGGCTCTACCCTATGCAGTGACAATATTGTGTGTGATAGCTTTTCTCTGATGCTTTTGAATTGTTATAAGTGGTTTAGGTCTAGAGAGAGACTTAAAACATCTGTGAACTGCATCGCTGAATAATGCATTAGGGTGTCTCGGGGCATGACACATAACATGTAAATTTAGCACTGGCAACGGTGCGTGTGTGTGTGTGTGTGTGTGTGTGTGTGTGTGTGTGTGTGTGTGTGTGTGTGTGTGTGTGTGTGTGTGTGCGGACACTGGCAACGGTGTGAATGTTTCTGCCTAACTGGAGCTGACTCATCAGTTGGGCCCAAAGCACGTCTAATATTGATGTCATGAGATCAGATGTGGAAGAACTCGTCAGTCCTCACACTCAAAAACATTCCCAGGTCGAGCAGAGTCAGATTAATAAGGCAACAACCGTAACCAGACATTCTAAGCAGTCTGTAGGGGCACTGATGCTACAAACCCATCGGATTACATCATCCCAGTTTAAAAAGGGCACTTTAAAGGAAGAACAGATCAAATAACAAGCTGTGATGACGAATTAGCTTGGATTTCAACCTAATCTATCCTTAATATCCTTTATCTTTTCAGCGCCACTGATTGCAGCCAAAAGAATGGTTGATTACAGACAAGAATAGATTCACAAGCCAACGCTGAACATGGAGGGTAGGGTAGACTACACAGACTGTGGTGAGGGTTTCACCAGGGCTGCAACATCCTCCATCTTTCTCCGGGAAGGAAGACTGATCACCTGCGCCCAAATGCCTGCTAATTGCATCATCCTGAACCCGAGCAGCCGAAAGCGGCGCCTATAAATAACCGCAGCCACAACCCAACCAAACATTGTCTCCTGCCTGCTGTGCTGGGGCCTTGAGAGGGATGTCCCCTTCGGCCACTCACCACCTGGAACACTAAGGATGCTCCCGGAGCCATATGCTCGTGTCACGGCTGCGTCCCGGCGGGGTCCCTCGGAGTGGAGCGGTGGTGGTGGGGTGGGGGGGGGGTGGGAATGAATAATGAGATGGGTGCCATGCATTAAAGTAAAAACGAGACCCCCGCAAGGTGTGTGTGGTGGCAGGTGATTGTTCGAAACCTCGGCGGGACTGTCAGTAAACACGCGCCCCCCGCCGTGAGGAGCTGCTTTTTCTGGAGCGCTGGGGGGGGAGAGGAGGAGAAAAAAAAAGATTATGGATGGTTTCTCTCCCTCGCTGTTGTTCGCTCTCTGTCTGTGTGTCTACGGCTGCCGTATCGTCAATCCAGCTGCCCTCAGTGTACATGCTGCAGTTGTCCTTCCCTTGTCTCCACGGGCCCTAAAAACAGATCAAACCTATATAAAGGTTATAGTTGCTGAATTGAATTCTACTTTCCACCTTCTTCACCTTCAACTTGTACATAAGTGTATGGTGTACATACATAAGTGTATAAGTGAGTTGATATAAAAGTTTAGTTCTCCACTTGATTGATTGGTCATACAGGTGACTGGAATATCAGTGACGGAGTTTCAGCGGAACTATTTTAATGGCCGGCTTCCTGCAAAGCTCAAAGCAAGGGCTTTATGACATTATGGACATCATAAAAGCTGGGAAAGCTTCTGACATGTAATTGCATAATGATTTTTGTCTGAAGCTTTTTATCCTTGCCTTATTACTGTATTCAACTTGTCATAAATGTCCAGCTAATTGAATGACAGCCGTGGCATGCAGGTTTTGATCAGCAGAGTGACCGCTATGAGCTCCAGATGGGGTCATCAATCAAACAGGAGCTGGGAGAACACAGGAGCACACTTTAACGGGACGGAAATGAAATAGATGATGCTTTCAAAAGACATTATAGTCAACAGGGCTGTCAGTTCTGGTTTTAGTGAGACATGTTACGGCCACATATCACACACACACACACACATCAGCTTGAGGAAGATATTTTGATATTTTAGAATTTGACCATGAAAGCATAAGTTACTGCCTTGAATCATTTATGTCTCTTATTTTCTCTCTCAGTGTTATACGTACATTTGAAAATAAACAATAGTGGTGACATACAAGCTAAAGGTTTTATGTCACTGTGTTTACCTTGACATATCATGACAGCCTGTTGTTTCCGTTATCATTCTTACGATCTGGGAGTATTCACCCATTTTAACATCCATGCAACTGAACGCAGTGTGTGTTAGTGAAACTCCCGGCGCTAATGACGGCACAGGATCATTAAGTCCTCTGCCAGCAGAGATGCTATGCAGAAAACTAATGATTTGTTTCCAGACGATTCGAGTGTTGGGCATCTTCAACGACTCTGTGTTTTTTTTAAGACGAATGTGCCTTGGTTCAGAGCCCTCTCTCAAGCTGCTCGGGGACTCAACCCCCTCACACACGGTAAAATACTTTCCAGTGAGAGCCTGGAATCTTATTAGAGGTTGTTCGATGTCAGTGTTCACATTCTGCCGCGCCGCTCCCAGCTGTTTTTCATATTCAAGCCCACAATCTGTTTACGTAACAAACGAATACCTTCTCCAGTGCCTTGCAGTAATCTCCCCGCAGACCCTGATAATGATACGTTTCCATGTGGGAACCCGACTCAACAGACACATGGGGTAGAGATGGATGCACACTATATGGGGGTATAGTGTTCACACTTTAATGGATTGAAAATTGAGTCTGTTATAAAAGATTTGACAGCGAGAAGGACAGTGCATTTCAAAGATCAAAAACAGACTGCCCTGTACAGCTTTATAACTGTGCTCTAAATAAAAATCAGACCAAAAGTATAGTCAAATGTGCAACTAATTAATTGTGTTTCTAACAGATATACTGCATGTATGTTGTGATAGCAGGGCTAACGGTTTGAGAGAGTTTCCTCTCTTTTCAAACGGCATGTAGATGCAGCACCTGTTATTTGATTTGATATCATTACCTACATCAAAGTGTCTTATGGAAAAAAAAAAATGTCCCTTATATATTCACATATTCTCAGAATTCATCTTTTTCTTATGGAAAACACGATGACCTCCTACTGTTGGCCCTTATATATTCACATATTATCAGAATTAATCTTTTTGTTATGGAGCGGAGCCCAAGTGATTATTCATAACAACAAGCCTTGTACATAAACTTACTTGTACTTCATTCCTTTTTCTTAGTAGCTGTTCTCACTATTCTTATGAAACTTGCAGAGCGGAAGACTGGCTAGCTGGCTATGTCTGTCTGAGGAGGAAAAAAGATACAATTTTGGAATATCCCCCCCCCCTCCCCCCCTTCTCTCTCTCTCTCTGGGTGTTCACAGCACACAGTCCAGCCCAGATCCATGCATAGAGATCCAGAGATGAATATAGTGTGTGTATCACGAGGAGGAAGTCCATTATCCATCAGCTGGGAACACAATTGCATGGGTTGAGGTGCAGTAAGGTCATGTGATTTGTCCACTGTGTAGTGCCTGGCAGAGGGCCAGCCCGCTGAGAGAAGGCTTGGGGGGGTGGGAGGGGGTGGGGTATGGTACATTGGGGAGGAAATTATCCTTCTAGGCACTGTAGCAATTAGATAGATGAATGGCCATGGGTTTTAATTAGAGCACTGGGCACACATTCCACTTCATTATTCAATGAAACCAAGCTAATTCCACAGACCAACAGTGAGAAGTGCCAAGGCGTTCAATCAGCTTCAGATAAGAGAGTGGGTGAGAGAGAGAGGAAAAGAGACAGAGGAAGAGAGAGAGGGAGAGGAAGAGAGAGAGAGTGGGAGAGAGAGAGAAAGAGGGAGAGAGGGAGCGAGAGAGAGAGAGAGAGAGACGAGGGGGGGGGGGGGGTTATTCCAAGATTGTATCTTTTGAATGCTTGGCGGATTAAAATGAGGGTCACAGCAGTAGGAGATGCAATGATGTGATGAAGTGAGATGACAGATTAAAAGGAACAGTACAATATGGAAGTGTGTCCGTGTGTGTGTCCGTGTGTGTGTTAAGAACTAACATTTCAATGAAAGAGCCAAAAGTCACAGATGGCTCCCTGATGGCAGACAGCGATGTAACTAGATTCACTCATTTCATATTCCCTTTGAGGGGGAAACTGTGGTGGTGGGGTTGTGTTCATCTAAGGCTTGCTCAGTAGATTCTAACCACAGGTTACTGCCAACCAATGGGTTTTCTCCACATGAATGTTGGTTTGTATTTTACCTAATTAGTTCACTGTACAGTAAGTGTTACATGACCCTGTTAGATGTTAGCAGCGGCTAACAACCAGTTAGTTCTGACCTCTGTGTGACTGGAGCTTAAGGGCAGTTGTCATGGTCACCATAAATACAGTGTATTCTATATTCTGCTATTCTTCAGCATTTAGCCCTTGGGTAGGCCGTGTGTTATAAAAAGTTTAATATGATTAATATGTTACCTAAACTCATTAAGGCATTCATTACTCTGATAGCTTCACCTGCTTCTTCTTCTCAGTTCTCTAAAATCCATAAGTATTGTTCTCACGTTGTGTCACAGGTCGGTGTTATCCTTTAAGGGAAGCCATTTGTGAACTTATATGAGTTACACCACAAAAGCTTTCCAAGAGAAATAGTCTTACGCCTTGAGTTTTTAAGTGTCTGAGGTGTAAAAGCAACTTATTGGCTAGCCAAGCTGAACTACATCATCTGTCAACTTCTGCTGCGTTAATGGAAACAGGATCTTCAAACAGCACAGATGTTTGTGGAATCAGGGTTGCCAACTCTCAAGGCTGTCTTGGCAAGAAATGGAATACCTTGTCCTAAACCTTAGCATTCATTACAGCGAGAAAGTACATTACAGCTTCAAATTGCCTCGAAGGGTCTCAGACCAGTGATGTGAGAGTTGAAACCATGATGTGACACTAAGCAGTATATGTTCCCCACCTCAGGCTGGGGGGCACTGAACTATCTACACTACATGCTTCTAGGTGGTGGAAAATGTGTTGAGATGAAGAATGAATTCTTACGCCGCTAAACAGTGCTGATCAACACAAATGTCTCAGAGCATTTACAGAGGTTTTGACTAAAATGACTAAGCTAAGTAGCTAAAAGCTAATACACTGGCCTTGCAAATGCAAAGTGGCACTGATCAAATCCAGCCAGTTTGCTATAGTTGATGATGTCAGGATGAAAAGGCTTTTCCTAAAATATAACAGGGTTTTTGACCCAGATCACACAAACACATGGTAATATATCCATCACATGGCCAAATACCCTCTAACTGAATCTAAGGATGTTATAAAAGCTTGTTACCTACAAAACCAAACATTACTTGTATAGTGTGGCCAAAAGTGTTTTTCACACTCTATTTGTTGTTTAACCAGCTGTTGTCAGGGAGGACACCCTACTAATACGTCTAAACATGTATATTAAAAATGTATATCCTTTTTGTATCATATGCACCAATAACACTGTCATCCAATACTCACTTAAAGGTTTCTATTCACCTCCATTTTGTTGAAAATAAAATACGTGATCTCTCCCTGCTCTTTCTCGTTTGAACACAGCGTCCAGAGGATATTAATCTCATATAAAGGCACACACTCCTATCAGCAGTGTTCTGGTACACATACAGACTCACAAACACACACACACACACACACACACACACACACACATACACACACACACACACACACACACACACACACACACACACACACACACACACACACACACACACACACACACACACACACACACACACACACACACACACACACACACACACACACACACACACACACACACACACACACACACACACACACACACACACACACACACACACACACAGACACAGACACACACACACACACACACACACAGACACACACATACTCCAGCGGTCAGCAGTGTTCTCGTAGACTATTGCTCTGTTCTCAGGATTCTTCTGGTTTAACTGGCAAAGTGAATCCAGCGCTTGTCACTCTCTATGAGTCATTTTTCCTCTTTGTCATCGTTGAATGAGTGTTTAAGGTCTCATCGTTGAATGAGTGTGTAAGGTCTCATCGTTGAATGAGTGTGTAAGGTCTCACTGGTACATGTGCCACCGCTGAAGGATTCACAAGGGACACGATGGTAAAAGACACGTTCAGTGGCCATTATGAATCAGCCGACTGGTCAGAGAAGAGAATCAGCGCCTTGTATTCGATGGATAGATGATTTTAGCTCTATTGTCTGGGACATGATTGACTTTACACTAATTGGGGAAGCTTAATGAGCAGTGACTTATGGGATCAGAATAAACAGTCACATAAAACAGGAGAGAAAATTGTCCTCAAATTGGTTCCTGCATTGAGCTCATTTTCCAGACACCCCTAATTTTGGAGGGAGAAAGAGGGGGAGGTACATCAGTTATAACATTGCCACCCACCACCCCCCTCCCCACGACATTGCCACCCCTGGTAATTAACTGGGTTGTATAGTTTGATGCTTTCTTGATTGCGGTGTAAAGAAACATGGTGACAAGAGGCAATAAAGAAAAAGAGGCTCTCTCTATTTCCCCCCCCCCCGCTCTTCCCCACTGACTTGAGGATTCAATTTTCACTCTCCGGCGGCAAACTGCGATTGGTGCTCCCGAATCAGCATTTCAATTCCTCCTGTCATCTCACTGCTGACTCCTTCCAGCTGAACACTTGCACTCGCAGATGTTGCCTCTCCCTCCCACCTCATTTCTAAAGATGAACTGCAAGGGAAGTGAAAGAGAGAGACGGAAAAAAAACTAAGAAATAAAGAAAGGAAGAAAAAAATACATATGTATGCCGAAACTGTCTCTCTTTCACCTTGAGAAACACAATCAACACCTGTGACTGCAGCTTAGGCTGCTTTGAATTGGCTCTTTTTGTGGATAAAACCAGCTCCCCCACCACCGAGCAGGGCCCACGAGCCCCAAGCAGGTTAATGTTACACTGGGGAGGCAGTTTATGTAGTGCTGCCCCAGTTATGGTCCTCACAGGATGGGGCGACTGGACTTAAAGGTGACCCGAAGGAGAGTCTGGGTCAGGGGGGCGGGGTTAGGCTCAGGGGACGCGGCAGGTCAGGTGGCGGGGGCGTGGTCAGGGATCAGGGGGCGGGCCGGGTCAGAGGAAGTGGTTCAAGTCTGAGTTGTGTTAACTCACATTTTACATTTGACTTCTTTACATTGCACATTGCACTCTCACTTTTGCACACCTGCCCTGCATTTTACCTCTCACTTTACTTTTTTTACATACACTCTTTTTTATCTGTTTCCATAATGTGTTCTATCTGTAGTACTTATGTTATGTGTAGTACTTATTGTGTGTGTATGTTTATGTTTTTTATGTTTACTGTATGCACCCATGCACCAGTGCAAATTTCAGGTAGGCGTATACCTACTTGACGATAAATCTGTTTCTGATTCTGATTCTGAGAAGGCTCTGTGTACTGCATGCAAACAGTGCCTTGCAATGTTTCAGGTGTCTTAGGTCAGATTAGGGTTATTATTAGGTTAGATAAATGATTTTTCATCTTGTTTGGGTATATCGGCAGGAATGTTAGGTAAACACTCTGCCCGATCGTGACTGACTGCCACCAGTCCAGAACTGGCTTTGTTCACAATATGATCGAAGAGTACTAAATCAGTGTGGACCAACGAGAATGGAAAGAGCAGTGCACTTCCCCTCTAAAATAGGATCGCTCATAGGACTAAGTAAAAGGTTTATATGTCTACACTTGCCTAAATATGTCTGTTGACTGTTATCAGGAGGTGCTGCACTCTCCTCTGGAGTCATTAAGCACACTTGCTCACTGCCATGAAACCAGTTCCCTGAGAAAAAAGGACATGAAAGTTTGAGTGAGTGATGGTGCTAAATCAATTTGGTGTCACGCGAGACAAATGTGACGAATTGGCCAGAGATGGAGGTCATGTGGAACAGAATATTTGAGGTTCTGTTTACGTGTGCAGCTTTGGTCCCAGTCGGCACCAGAACATTAATGATTCATTACTGCAATTAAGTTATTTTAAAGTGGGCTTACAGCTAACACCAATTTACTATTCAATCAAACGTTATGAATGAAAGCCGGTTGTGGACCGGCAGATCTGGTCATTATTATTGACCTAATGTACCGGTCGACTTATCTGCTTACCTTGCAGCTATGAGTTTGTTAGTAATTGCTTGTTGTTGTTGTTGTTGTTCTTAAGACTAACCTCTTTAAATGAGGCTGGGCCAGACAGCACAGCTGGTCTAGTGTGAGCTTGATGATTAATTAAATTAATTAATGATATGTCCACATCTACAGGCACTGTTGTAGGCCAAGTGTTTAGTGTTATTAAGATAAAAGGGCTCTAAACATATGGTTGCAGTTTGGTCCTTTTTCTTGGTTGTTTTTAGCGTTGTTTTAGCGTTGTTTTTGCTTTATGGCGTACCCTCTGATTCATGCAAGGTTAGGGGTTCCTGCATGTTCAAACAAACAGCTCCAGCACTGTTGCACCAGGATCTAGTTTAATCAAACCAAATCCCCCATATGGGGCTACAGCCAAAGATTTCCCAGCTGTATAACAAACACTCCAAGACTTATCGAGGTTTCTTCATACCAGTCATTTTCCCAGTCCTTGCGTTTATGAGACTATTGGCAGGGCTTATTAGGGCCTGTTTTCACAAGCATATGTATTTTTCAATCCCACATGGTCTGTCCAAATACCAGCTGGTGCCACTGATGCCTGTTTACAATACCAAACCAAAGATCTACAACCACAGCCATTTTTGTCAAAATAAAATGCACCTTCAAATGTGTGTCTGTGTGTGTGTGTGTGTAGGGGGAAGAAATCAAGAGAGACACAGACGCGATCTCGCATGCCAATCCTTTCTTCAGCACTCGATGTTTGCTGGTGTAGCGAAATGTCCCTTTCTCTGTCCTCAGGAGCAGGTCTGGGAGCGCAAGGGGGATTTATTGGCCCATTAAAACACATTGTCTGCTTTCTCTGCGGTGGGGAATGTGGCTTCCTAAAAGCAAACACCAGTTTGCGGTCGCTCCAGGGGGCTTCAGGAGATGAGCTTCCCGGTGATTTAGTGGTGAGGCTGTAAAACTACCCCAGTGAAACTGCAGCGCGAAATGGACAGAAGGGCTATTTTATTACTCTTTGCCCAAATATAATGGCTAAGAGTCCCCTTAGAGTCCATGTTAAAACTAATCTGACTGAGAAAATTGCTCAAAAATGGACTGAAGGCTCAGGCAGCAGATAACACCATGAACTTTATCTGCAGGGTGTGAACACAGCGAGTGAGTCGTCATTTGACAGGAGGAATCGATGGTAGGGTAGTTAAACAGACCAGTGCCAGAGTGGACACACACCTACCTGAGGAACGACAAAAGGAGAGATGAAAAAAGATAAATAAATATAATAATAATAATCATAATAATAATAATAATATAAAACCATTGCAGTAGATGTGCTTGATCAATCCAAGATCCATCGCCAGATCGAAATGACTGTAAACAAGTGGCAGTTATGCAGCCCTGTCAGTACAGTGAAATAGAGATAGCTTCAAGACTAGCGATAGCTCCAAGACTAGCAATACACTGTCAGTACAGTGAACTAAAGATAGCTTCAAGACTAGCGATAGCTCCAAGACTAGCAGTACACTGTCAGTACAGTGAACTATAGATAGCGCCAAGAGTAGCGTTGAGTGAGCGTCATAAATACATGCAACAGATTTGGTTCTCAGTAGTACCTTGTCTTACCACCTCAGGCAAACCATCTGCTCCCTCGCAATCCTTCGACTTTTTCACTGACTGGAGCGAAACAGCGTGATAGGAGGTGAGACTATCCTGCACCTTTTTTCACTGACTGGAGCGAAACAGCGAGATAGGAGGTGAGACCATCGTTCACCTTCTTCACTGACTGGAGTAAAACAGCGAGAGAGGAGGTGAGACCAGAACAGAATCCCCCTGCATGTGTTCACTCCACTCAAGAATCAGAGCCACTTGGTCTATGAAGACGTTTAGGTTGTCTATATCCCTGCATCCTATTTTGGCACAGGAGTTTGAAAAGAATGACACAGGTTTGCTCTGTAGGGGGAATTGGCAGTTAAAGGAAAATAATTACGCAATAAAGCATTGGCACATCATTAATCCCAATGTAGTATTACTTTACAGCATATTGACCAATGGAGTATTACTTTACAGCATATTGGCCAATGGAGTATTACTTTACAGTATATTGGCCAATGGAGTATTACTTTACAGTATATCGTTATCCACTGTGAACATAAAGTTAATATTCTTGCTCTGCATTGCCAAAAACATTTAGCAATGTTTATGCAATTTCTGCATTGGTAAATTACAATTCAAAGCAAGACTCAGCACACACACAGTCACACACACTAGTTCAAGAAGACATCGGTGGATCAGTCTGGGAGAGAAACACTAAGACAAAAGATTTTTGGGAGGGCTCTAAAATACTGCGGGGGAAATAAACAAAGAGGCTGCGGTTTCCCGTGTTATCGGACCACTGCTAGTATTTCACACACACACACACACACACACACACACACACACACACACACACACACACACACACACACACACACACACACACACACACACACACACACAGGAACACACACACACACACGTCAGGGAGCTGCTCCGTTCTTGCCGGCAGCTCTGCAGCTCTCCAGCACCAGCAGCAGCACGCCAAACGACCTTGAAGAGACAAAGCCGAGACAACAGAGGTTCAGCAGGCCCACTGAGCCTTCCCTCGACAGGGTGCTCGGGGAAGGGTAAGTGTTCAGGAGTGACGGGGAGAGATGGAGGGTGGTGGATCAATAAGTGCGATGCTCTTGAAATTTGGTCAGGATCACTGATTCTTCAATAAATACTGCAACAAAAAAGATGGGGGGGAAAAAATCATAATGACTGACAACAACAAAAAAGCTTTGCTTGGAAATCTGGCATGAGTGACTCACTGCGGAGCTCTTTTGTCGCAGGTATCAGCGGCTATTGAATTGGGGACATAATAAAAGACAGCCTCTCCTCTGAAGAGAATCAGCTCAGTGAGTGACTGGCTCGCTGCTCACGGCCCAGACCCAGCCAGGTCAGAAGTGGCACATGGGACTCAAACTGGCATGGCTTTGAGGTTCTAGTAGAACAAATGTGTTCTCCATGCACCTCTGTCTCTTTCTGCCTCTATGTCTCTCTCTCTCCTGTCTCACTCTCCTCCTGTCTCTCACTCTCCTCCTGTCTCTCTCTCCTCCTATCGAACCCTACTCCTGTTTCTCACTCTCCTCCTGTCTCTCTCTCCTCCTATCGAACCCTACTCCTGTTTCTTACTCTCCTCCTGTCTCTCTCTCTCATGTCTTACCTCCTCCTGTCTCTCACTATCCTCTTGTATCTCACTCCTCCTGTATCACTCTCTCATCCTGTCTCTCACTCTCCTCCTGTCTCTCTCTCTATCCTTCCATTCTCATTTGGCAGAGACAACTAATCCAAAGAGCCATTTTGGCAGAATTATTCTTAAAATGAGAGGCCTATGTGACTGATGTTTTTCAGACAATTTAAATCAAAATATGATGGCTGGGGTCAATAACAGACTATAGACTGAACCTGTAGCTATCAGGTAGATCAGGTACACCCTCACAATTCTGTTCAATTGTTTACTAAATTCGAACTTGAGAAGGAACATTGTACTTCAGTACAAACTGATCCTGAAACCAAGTAAGCTACTTAAGAAAGCCTCTCTGTCTCTCCTCCTGTCTCACTCTTCTCCTGTCTCTCTCTCTCTCCCTGTCTCACTCTTGTCTCACTCTCTCACTCAACCTCTTGTCTCTCTCTCTCCTCCTGTCTCTAGTAAGCTACTAAAGTAAACCTTATTCCCTGGTTCTGACGGCAGCTCAGAGGACATGACAAGAGCTGATCAAGTTTTGGAGAAGAGAACTTTCTGTTGTACTCAGAGCCAGTTGTGAAATGTTAGATGAGTTGGGTCCTATTTATTATCAATGGCACATCCTTAATAGGATCCAACTCTTCAACACTGAGTAACTGCACAATCAGTTTGAAGTATCTAGGCAACTATGTGTATTCATAACACGACAGAAGTTGACAAAACAGATCACCCACCTCTTTTTGAACTCACAGTAGATAGTTCCTTCTTGTTAACTGATTGGTGATCCATGCCAACCGCTGCGGCTGGTTTCCATGACACTGAGGAAGGGGCGGTCAGGTCTTCAGAAGTCACAGATCTGTGGCCTGTCTCTGGACCTCTGATAACTAGCTACCACACATAGAGAGGAGCTTTATAGTGTGGATCTCTGGCAGTCCTTAGGAGCTTGAACAATGCTAGGAGGGAGCTCAATTTGTTTTGTTGTCGCTTTGCAATAGGAGTGTTTCTGAGAAGCCATTACTGGTAGGTTTTTTTTTTCCACCGCAGGCTTCCATTTGAGACGGACGTGGGCGTAGAGCTCAGACAGTGCCAATCGGGTTACATTGGGCTTTTTCCCCCTTGGTAAGCCCATTTGCGGCAGGGGTGAATGTTTTTAAGATTGCTGCTAAGCTGTTTGGTGCCATGTGATGATGTTTCCAAGAGCACATTTTCATTATTACATTATTAGGTATTTGGGTAGACAACTTGACAGGTCCACATTGAACTAATGGACCTCTACTCTGTCTTAACAAGGTATAGCAACTCTCTCTGGCATAATTAACAATTATTCTAAAAGAAACTGCTGTTTTCTAATGCACCTTTTGAGCAACTCTCCAACTAATTCTATCTTTGCCACTGATCATTTCTTTTAGTCTGCAGAGTTTGGTGAACACACATATTCTCTGATCCCAAGATGTCTGGGCCATTATCATATAACTTCTCTTGGTTACTTGCAGTTACCTGAGATCCATCAGTGAATGGAAAGGAATGTCCTCTTAGGGATCATTACATTTAACTGAGAACCTTTCTTGAGAAAGCATTTTATACATTTCTTGAGAAAGTGTCTAGCACAAGAAGATTTCAACAAATCACCTCTG
>NC_137910.1:8603352-8618352 GCF_963457725.1 Sprattus sprattus | reverse complement strand
TGTGTGTGTGTGTGAGTGTGTGTGTGTGTGTGTGTGTGTATGTGTGTGTGTGTGTGTGCCAGTAATAAGCCCAAACTGGCGCAGCAGAGGGGGCGGGTGTCAGGTGTGATAAATGACACCAATGCATCCGGAATGGGCGCCATGCGTACGGTGCCCTTGCCATGTGGACAGGCTCTTCGTAGGGGTCGCCTGCTCTGCTGGCCAGGCCTAGCCCGGGGCAAAGACCCACAGACCTACACGCGTCTGACCGACGGCACCAATGAGACATCATGGACACACACACACACACACACACAAACACACATGCATGCCAGGAGGTTTGACTTAATTTATTTAGAGGTGTGTGTTTGTGTGTGTGTGTGTATGTATGTGTGTGTGTGTGTGTGTGTGTGTGTGTGTGTGTGTGTGTGTGTGTGTGTGTGTTTGAGTTTGAGTGAGTATACAGTATATTTTCTTTTACAAAAACAGGAAGGTTATAATTTACTGCCATTATAAATAGGATTTTCAGTCGCTTTATTTCAAAGCTGCCAAGACTATTCTGGCCTCTACCAAACAATTATGTTGTTGCAAAGAGGTGGTGCAACTGGCTCGTGATATTTTGCCTTGGGCCGTTTATTTGAAAAAAAGCTTAGCTACCAGAATTCTTCAAATTCATAACTGCACCAAAAAATTGTGAATATAGACTATTTAAACACTAATAGTGAATATAGACTATTTAAACACTAATTGTGAATATAGACTATTTAAACACGAAGGGAAATAGTGAATATAGACCATTTAAACACCAATTGTGAATATAGTCTATTTAAACACTAATAGTGTATATAGACTATTTAAACACTTCTAGTTAATATAGACTATTTGAACACTAATAGTGAATATATGCTTTTTAAACACTAATAGAGAATATAGACTATTTAAACACTAATAGTGAATATAGACTATTTAAACACTAATAGAGAATATAGACTTTTTAGACACTAAGGGAAATAGTGGATATAGACTATTTAAACACTAATAGTGAATATAGACTATTTAAACACTAAGGGAAATAGTGAATATAGACCATTTAAACACCAATTGTGAATATAGTCTATGTAAACACTAATAGTGAATATAGACTTACACTTCTAGTGAATATACAGTAGACTATTTAAACACTAATAGTGAATATAGGCTTTATAAACACTTATAGAGAATATAGACTATTTAAACACTAATAGTCAATATAGACTATTTAAACACTAAGGGAAATAGTGAATATAGACTTTTTAAACACTAATATTGAATAAAGACTATTTCAACATTAATAGTCAATATAGACTATTTAAACACTAAGGGAAATTGGTGCCGTGTTTTGTGATTTTCTGAAGGTAATTCCCCTCTTTTCTTGCTCTCTAAAAACACTGGAACATTAATTTTGCATTAAAGTCACTCACACAAATCTCACCAAACGTCCCCATAACCAGCACTCTGAGAGTCGTGTGTGTTCTGCAAAATGGTGTGCTTTTAGCATAATTCATATCTTTTTCGCCTGTGAAAGCAGTAAAAAAATTGTGGAGGAGAAAAAAGTTTCAGGCTGTGTTCAGATGAAACATTTTCTTTCCCAGGGGCCTTTCAACACACACACACACACACACACACACACACACACACACACACACACACACACACACACACACACATACACACACACACACACACACACACACACACTCCCTTCCTCTTCGACAGTGAGATGGGAGGTGGTATATATGATTAAGTGGTATGAAAAGAGGAAGAAAAAAGAAACAGTATGACTTTGAGCTCACTGCGGAAGAGGAAGGGAGTGTGTGTGTGTGTGTGTGTGTGTGTGTGTTTACATGTAAAGATGAATAATAATGGCACGTGTGGGTCTAGCACATGCCGCCTCGCTTCTATTGTGTGTGTGTGTGTGTGTGTGTGAGTGTGTATGTGCTTTATTCTATTTCAATAAACAAATCCTACTTTGAAACAAAGGGTTTCAGAATATTAAAAATGTCACGCCCGTGCTGGAATAAAAGAGTGACAGCCATCATCTACAGGCTCCTTTATTATCATACTACCGACCCAAGAGGTTTGGAGAGCAATACAGGCATCTTGAATATGTCATCAACTGCAATAACTCTAAAAATGGAGCTCAAAAGAGTGAGGATTTTCGTATCGGATTAAACTGCAGAATGCAGCACAACCTTGATTTCAATTTTCACATTTCAGCATCCTTGTGATTTATCATCACACCGACGCAATGAAATGGTTTTAAAGACATCACTATATCCCAGCGATTCTCTTTACTCCATTTCTGCTTCAAAGCACAAGCCTTATAAGCTGGACCTCCCAGGAGATCACGCTGAATACTGATCTCCCAGGCTGTCACTGGCATACATCAAATCCTTGAAAAAGAGAGAGTGAACGAAGGGGAGCAAGAGAGAGAAAACAAGAAAGCGACAGAGGAGAGAAAGAAAACAAGAGAGAGGGAGAGAGAAGGTGAAAAGAGAGAGTGTGAGAGAGAAGTTGGGGTAGAAAGAGAGGATGGGTTTGTTCCATATTGATTGGTTCATGATATTGCTGGGCTGTGGCAGCACTCAAGAGACGGAGAAAGAGGGTTGATTGGAGATCATCTGAGGACCTGACAGGAGACATCCTGTGACTCAGCTGAAAAGGAGGATACATGACAACCCAAACGGGGGAAGGATGCGTCTGCTCGTCTGCAGAAGGAAATGGACATTCTATCAATACAGCAGAAGCTGGATAGCGGTAGCCATAACAACAGGACCCAATGGTAGCAATGGAAACAGGCACTGAAGCAGTGGACCAAAGGAGAACATTCTAGAGCTTTAATAAGAATGTACAGGAGCACATGGAAATACACACCGAAGGAGAACATTCTAGAGCTTTAATAAGAATGTACAGGAGCACATGGAAATACACACCGAAGGAGAACATTCTAGAGCTTTAATAAGAATGTACAGGAGCACATGGAAATACACACCGAAGGAGAACATTCTAGAGCTTTAATAAGAATGTACAGCAACACATGGCAATACGCACACCATAGAAATAAACACTACGCACACAAGGAAGGGGTTATCTTGCGAGGATCACACTGCCCTGACAACTGGGAGAAAACAGAACTCTAGCATCCACATAAGACTATAGCAAAACAAGCTTGTTCTTTTATTAAAAATGCCTGAATAACCTGTCATTTAGTGTGCAGTGCACAAACGGACTTGGCCAGTCCATAGAAAGAGCATTCTGTTTCTTTTTATTTTATTTTAAGTGTAGAAAACCTGCAGCTGATCATATTATCAACGCATGTCAAAATCCTAGGACTGTAATTTGCGGCACTCCAAACTGAAAGGAATCAAAAAGGGAAGCAGAATTGACTGGAAGCAGGGAACCAACTGTGTGGTTTAGTGACAAACCTGGGTAAGTTCATTTAGAGTAAGTGGTAAACCTCCTAATTGTTTTCCATTTTCAATATCAATTTGTTTTTTCGATCAAGAGGGACAGTGTACATTCATGAACATTAAACTGTAAATGCACCCAATTATAGCCAAAAGGCTAGTTTCCATTTGCAGCCCCCCTGCCAGAGTGAAAAAGGCTATACAACCGTAAAAAGGCATTAAAGTATACATCATACATAACATTGACCATACATTTAAAAAAAAAATCCCAATATACAAGCTCCACTTAGTCCTTAACCATGGGTAGAAGGGAAAGAACAAATTGGTAAACAAAAATAATTTCTACTGTTTACCCACTAATGATCACATTTTTGGTTATTTATCAACGATGTAATAGAAGAGCGTCATTCTCCTTGCAATGCAAAGCCATGGTGCTCTTCTTTTAGGAGGTTTACCACAGACTCGTCACTAAAACACCCTCCTAGAATACCTCCCAAGAAATATGTTGGATGCTAGTGAGGTGTCATCAAACAGAGAGAGATTATGGGCCCTTAATTCTACACCCACTCACCCACATTTGGGACAAACGAAATCAAAGCTGTTGCAGCTACAAAAAGGGAAGTGGATAAAGCCAACAAGTGGAAATGAAAGGGAGTACAAAATTAAAAGGTTGCAAAAACTGGAGCTCAAAATAATGCTTCCATTCTTCCTAGAAGTCTTGCTATGCACACATAAAATGTGCAATTGGGATATCACATTTGCTTTTAAAAGACGGAACAGTTTCACCGCAAAACTCCCCTTCCGTTTACATACAATCTGACGACCTATTCAGCCTGTTTTTAAATTGCCACTTTCCTCACGACCCTCCCATGTTTAGGGGGGTGTCATATGCTTAGTAGGAAAAGTCGGAAAACGTAACTGGTCTTTTTGTGTGTGTGTGTGTGTGTGAGTGTGTGTGTGTGTGTGTGCTCCTGCAGCACGCAGAATGCAGTTTTAGGAATTTGTGCGACCCTCTGTGCCATGTTTCCAGGCGCAGGCTGTGGTGAAATCATGGCTAAAGCGGGCGTTAGCGTGCTAGTGCTCACCCAAGATGTCTTCTCCTTGCAGATGATATTCTCCTGCTGTCATCGTCAGAGGAACGCATAATCAACTATTGAGTTAACTGCTTATTAAGTTCATTAAAGCCCATTTTGCAGGTAACTTCATTTAATTAAGTGATCAAAGTTATCAAAATCAAAACTGTCATGACCTTAAGAGCAGAGGCACAATCAAAGAAACTATACACATTATGTGGAACAGAACCACAATAATCAGCCTATCAGCAGAGCAGTGCAGACTCGGTCAATAGTCAAAACAGATACATTGAAGGAGGTAGGAATCCAAGGGCTTAGTTTCCTCAGGACGTGGCAATGTGTGTGTGTTTTTGTGTGTGTGTGTGTGTGTGTGTGTGTGTGTGTGTAGGCCT
Organism: Sprattus sprattus; assembly: GCF_963457725.1. Classification (NCBI taxonomy): domain Eukaryota; kingdom Metazoa; phylum Chordata; class Actinopteri; order Clupeiformes; family Clupeidae; genus Sprattus; species Sprattus sprattus. Next base: position 8,613,462 of record NC_137910.1, on the reverse strand, counting down.
TAGTTTCCTCAGGTCCTGGCAATGTTTACTTGATGCAAGCTGTAAGGGATGAAACATGCACAGCATATTTTTTTGCACACTGCACAGAATACATTAAGAGGTTTACAAATACCTCTGTTTTTACACTGAAACACAAATTGAATAAATATTGCTGTATGAAAGGTCATAACACTCCTGCTTTTGTTTCATTTCCCCTTCGACCATATGTTTGCAACACAGGGTTGTTAACCGTGAGAGTGAGAGTGCGAGACAGAGAGAGAGAGAGAGAGAGAGAGTCTGTGTGTGTGAGAGAGAGAGAGAGAGAGAGAGAGTGTGTGTGTGTGTGTGTGAGAGAGAAAGAGAGAGATGTGGACAGGTTTTTTTCACATACTAGGATTCCCAGAGTTCCAATTAGCATGTTCAAATGGCTAAGTTCTGTCCACACAACTTTCACTAACGTGTGTCTGATGATCATGGATAAAAGCAATGAGCTCAGTAACAGAGTGACTGCCATACACATGCAAAGCTTTGTGACAGGAATGTTTAAATGAAAAAAAAGTGTTCCTTATTAGTGGAGTTTTCCTGGAAATGAGAGGAGGTATGTGATGTGCTTTTAAGACTACTCAGTCCACGGCTTTGAGGCCACCATCTCATTTGACTCTGAGAAATGTCCATGAAATTCTGAATATTCCACGGCGAGACACCCCTGCACTTACTTCAAAGTAATCTTCTCCATATGCCATTTTTTTTGTTATTTTTCTACATCCTCCGTCCTTTGAGAGAAATGTGTGGAGCTATCTGTCGCCCATATCAGCACTGGCCTTCTGTTGTGCTTATGATGTTCCATGACCTTGTCAGTGTCTGTCAACATTTCTTTTCTGTCTTTCAAAAAAAAAAATCTTATTTAGACTCACTGAGAAGGTGCTCTTCACAGTGGCAAATCAATTCTATCATAAATGTATTGATCTCCGCACGGTTGACATGGAGGTCTTCACACAGGTTGGCCCTCGAATAAATAATCTGGCAGTGTCTCTGCCTGTTGGGCGCTGAAATGCACCATGGGAGAGTGGCTTTCGAGGCGAGATGTGCGGTAAGCCTTATCGGCTTGCTGATCTGTGTCTGGGTCTCCTATGTCTTGCTATCAAGATAAACCCTGGGATTTTGTGCCTCACCATATTACATTGGTCACAGATGCCTAACTGCCACAGGTCTCTCCTCACTGAGAGAGGTTCTATCAGGACATATCAGCAGTGGTGTAGTGGTCCCTGGAAAAGTGTGTATACTCTTAATGATTTTAAACAGCCCATACAGCACAGGATAAACGCCCTGATTTTAGAAGTGGGTATACGCAATGCTGACTGAAAAATAAGTGGGTATACTCCGTATACCTGCGTATACCCTGGACTGCACCACTGCATATCAGACTCTACTGTGATGTCAAAGAAATGGCCACTCTTGATTTGTCTTGTGGGTTTCAATGATTCAAAACACAAAAAATCTGTGCATGTTCATGATATATCCGGACAGGCTGGGTTTTAACAAAAACATGTACCTGAATGTGTGAGCACATATCACCTACATTTACAAACACTGATACACCTTGCATCTGACAGGCTGGGTTTGTTCACAAGCACGTACCTGAATGTGAGCACATATCACCTACACTCGCACACGCTAATACACCTTACATCTGACAGGTCTGAGCAGTGTTTGTTTCTGTTAATTCTATGCATTTTCAGAGGATTTGAGGTTTGTCTTAACAAATGGACCCTCCAACATCCCAGAAGTCTACTGTCTAGATCGCTCAAGGGTTCTTTGGCCTACCCTCACATCTAATGTTTGGTTCCATCGCATAGAATAAAAAACATATCTGTTCTACTGTCTTAATTTCTTTGGAAATGTTGGTTGACCCAAACTCACTTTGCATTTATCCTTTTCCACACACACGCACACACACAAACACACACACACACACACACACACACACACACACACACACACACACACAAACACACATTAACCACACCTTTGTCTCTCTTGACTGCTGTGTAAATGTTTTTAACATGAAATAAAAATATAGAAAAGTAAATATTTTCACATTTGATTTGGATCTGAGCTATGAAAATCTAGATAATAAATGTTTTCGGTTGTCTGTTCAATTTTTTACTGTGTGGAATGTACTGTAGTGTTTTGACTCTGCAGTCACGAGGACAGTGAATGGGATATAATCATTTTCAGATCTGAGCCTTATCCTTACCCTTTTAGTGATTGAGTAAGTCTGGATATGCATACACACATGTATATGTATATTGTTCTGTTTGCTTTTGTGATGTGTGAAATGTATTGCAGTGTGTTGACTATGTGAAAGCAATCTAAAACAAATGAAAGAAAACACATGTCAATAAATGATCTCCATTGTGAGGGAGAGGCTTGAGTTCTTGAGTTTATATATTTAGGTACATTTGCTCCATACATTCAGGCCAGACTTCATAGTATGTTATACATTCAAGATATGTAGGTTTTACGATGGTGTTTCAATGCTATTTACATGACTTGATTTATTTGTTTAAGAGTTTTAATGCGACATGTTTACATCTGAGTGTCGACCCTCTTAGGATGAATCAGTTTCATCAAAGAACAGCTATAAAGACATGGCTCATAATGCTGTATGAAGACATTGCTCATTATAACTGTGCTTCTCCACTCATGGGCAACAGAGTGATGTTTTCAAACATTACAACATGAGACAGTAATATGGGGATTTGTGTGAGTGGACATTTATCATAATGTTTATACAGAGAAACGTTGACTTCAATCTTGCATCACAAACAAAATTGCATGAATTAAATACATTAGGCTGACATTTGCTTACAGCAGCAAATGTTGCTGGGTTTCAGAAAGATGACAAACTCAAAAGTCCTAATTTTGATCAGTGTTGGGCTATCCTAGAACTGAGCTGTCATCACAAATCAGGCATAACATGATGAAATACTAAACTTCTGTAGCCTTGCTGTCGGCAGTCAGTGGAAACACAGTGACAATTATTATAGGCAAAATATATATATACTGTGACTCAGTCATGAACTTTATTGTCAAAGGATCCACACACATACGCACACACACACACACACACACACACACACACACACACAAACACACACACACAAACCGCACGCACACAGACACACACAGACACAAACACACCCACACACCGACCCACACGCACACCCACACACATGATACCCTGTTTAACGGCCATTGTCCTCACCGTGTGTGTGCGTGTGTGTCATGTCTTCTGCACTCCGGCATGTGATTTGCCGCTGTCACTCCTGCTGCTGGGACTTCATTTAGCATTCCTCCCTCCTCCTCCTCCTCGAGAGGTTACATCTCCAACCCTCCCAGGAGGCGCAGATTTCGAGCCATCTCCTCTCTTCTACGCTGGAAGTACCCCTGGCTAATGTATTGTCTTTTGTGTTCCCGCGGTGGATGTGTGTGTGTGTGCGTGTGTGCGTGTGTGTGGCTAATGTATTGTCTTTTGTGTTCCCGCGGTGGATGCATTACCATGGGGCTTTATTGCCCATAAATAACTGTGGAATGTTAAAAGCCAGCTGAATCGCTCTCAACATGGGGACTATCTCTCCTGGAGTTCAAAGCCAGCTGAATCGTTCTCAACATGGGGACCATCTCTCCTGGAGTTCAATACCCTTTTCTCTTTCTCTCTCTTTTTCTGCCAGCGCAACGCTGTTTGTGAGGTAGTTTATGAGAATGTGCTAGCTGAAAATAAATGGGAGGAATTGAATATAAAAAAGAAAAAGTACATAGAAATGTACAGTGTGTGTGTGTGTGGGTGTGTGTTTGTGTGCATGTATGTAAAGTGTGAAAGTATGAATAGCTTGGAAGATGTGCGATATGTATAATACACCGGGCCTATAGATATGTATAATACACCGGGCCTATAGATCTTTCTATAAGAGACATAATAAACTGTTTAATAAGCTACTCACATTGTGACCAGGTCAATACTTGAGAAGAAAAATGGCACTGCAATGTATTCACTTAGGTAATATTTTATTTGTTCATTTAATTTTTCAAAACTATCTTTCATAATAAATTTTTACTTTGAGGTCAATAAAGAATTGCCACGATAGAACATAAAATACTGTAGAAAAGAACAGCACGGTTATAAATAAAAAAATAAAACAAACAAAGAATTCAGATTTGCGGTTAATCATAGCTTTAGTTCCCCCCCCCCCCCCCCCCTCCACATCCTCTTTCCTCTCGCTCTTTCTGTGTGCAGTTCTCAGGGACGTGGAACAGATGGAGGGTCAGGACAAAAACAAACACGTAAGGACGGACATGGCCACCTCTTCTCTCGAGCGTCACCGCAGCGAGTAACAGGAAACCATTCAAGACCACTTTAAAAACACATACAGTGACAGGGCTATCTCTCACGCCACTACCATTCTCACAGAGGAGTCATTTAAGGGGGCAGGACGTGGGACTAGGCAGTGGTTCCACCCGTAACCATGACACAGAGTTTGAATGACCTCTGACCTGGGGTCATCTTTGCATTGCCTTGGTCACATACCATTAACAGGTTGGGATTATCTATATGTTTTTTTTTGTATGTGTATATAAAAAAGGGTAGCAGGAGTTTGTATTTAGGGGAGAGAAAGTAACAATGCAACTGAAAATGTCATCTGCGGATGTCTTCGTAAAATTGTCTATACCTAGCAACACTTAATAACATTTACTTGTTTTTTATTCTTTTTGTGGTTTTATTAGTAAAAAATGGTTGAGGAGGAGCAGTTATAGTTTGCATCATCTATACAACAGGCTATAAAACACCACTTTGTCACAGTCCAGAAAGCACATATAGATGTGGTTGTACTGTATAGAAACATATGTAATAAGATACTTTTGCGTGCATGGAGTGTTCCCAAATGATCATTTTCAGACACCCAGATTCGGCGTAAAATCACGAGCCATAAGGTTTCACAGCTGGCAAAGCTAAGGCCTCCATGCTCTTCCGTGACTTGATCCCAGTACTTGACAAGTGTTCAGCCTTTAAAGTCTTTCTTCACCAGTGGCCATTCCCTTCTTTGCACCTTTGATAGATCTCCCAGCAGGCCAAACAACAGTTCGTGTTGGCGAGCGCTGCCACTATGAAAAGTGCAAATACTTTGGCTGATTTTCCTCGAACCATACGGTAGGTAGCGTCTTAGTCCTCTCGTCTTAGTCCTCTCGTCTTAGTCCTCTCGTCTTAGTCCTCTCGTCTTAGTCCTCTCGTCTTAGTCCTCTCGTCTTAGTCCTCTCGTCTTAGTCCTCTCGTCTTCTGCAAGTGTTTGTAGGTTGTGTTCACCATCACTTCTTTTAGTGTTGTTTTCTCAGTCGCTCTCCTTTTTTTCTCGTTAGAAAAGAAAATCCCAGCAACACAAACACAGGCAACGGAAATGAATACACAGACAGTTAGTGAGACTGTATCCCTCCTCTCTTGCGTTTTCTTATACAAGAGGGAGAGATTTAATTTCTCCAGGCTGTGGAATACTTGATATTGATATGGGTTTGGTTTGGTAATTTGCTCGTCAGTCAAGTCCACTGTATTATTTTAGCTGTCTTGTATAGATATCAGTCAACTCCAGGGTGAAGTGTATTGTCTTTCACTTGTGAAACTGTCTGTTCAGATCTGGACTTATAAAACCGTGTTTTATTCAGTATTTTTTTTCCCCATTTGCACTTTATGGTGTAACACCATGTTTGATAAAATGAGGACCAAATGTTTTTTTTTTTTTTTTTTTCCATCATCAGTGTTTATGTTTTGTTCCAATTTTTGCTCTGTTTTTTTTTGTAATTATGATACACATGTAGGGCCTTGCGGGCCTCGGCTTAAGAAAAAAGTCTGGGAGACAGGTCCGTGGTGAAAGCCCAGCGCTAATGCGACCGCGCTCGATCACACATAGTACTCCTTGTCCTTATTCTTCTTTCCCTTGCTGGCGGGCTTGGCGCTGTTGGCCTGCTTCTCTTTGACCACGGTGCCGTTGGACTGGGCCGTGTTGCTGATGTAGTTGCGGCTCTCGTCGACGCTGTAGGAGCCTTCGTCGCGGTTGCGGTACTTGTACATGGCGTAGAGGAGGATGAGGATGCACAGGGCCGCGGCCGCCACGATGCCCACCACCATGCCCGTGGTGCTGCTCGACTCGCGGAACACCTCCACTGGCAGGCCCGGGTACAGCTTCCCTCCGGCCGTTGGGTTAGCTGCACAGAGGGAGAGATGGACAAGATGGATGGAGAGGAGGAGAAAGAAAAGGGTTGTTATTGACTGAGAAGGACATGTGGGCCCAGGCTGCTGGAGAAAGAGCTCATTGGCTACCCTGGAAGGCTGTTGACAAGAGCGCTGCTACAAAACAACTCTCTCAGCACTAAAGTGCCCGCAGCCACTGCAGGTGATTACTCTTCTGCCCCCCACCCTACCTCAGCACACTACCTGCCCCCCCTACCTCAGCATACCTTTCATACTTCTCTTCTGCCCTTTCCTACCTCAGCATACCTTTCATACTTCTCTTCTGCCCTTTCCTACCTCAGCATACCTTTCATACTTCTCTTCTGCCCTTTCCTACCTCAGCATACCTTTCATACTTCTCTTCTGCCCCCCCCCCCCCCACCTCAGCATACCTTTCACACTTCTCTCCCTGACACACATTCTACATTTTTATTATCATCATGATCATTTCCTGACCCATTTACAAGAACACCTCTGATGCTTTTCCTCATAACTCCATCTCAGAGCTCGCTTTTGCCTTCCATTATCAGCAACTAGCCGAGCTGCATCTTCTGTTTGAGCTCAGATAAAAAAATAAAATAAAAATAAAAATACTGGCCCCGTGAGCCTCCCTTTGTAAAACAGACAGCACAATACTCGCACCATGACGTGAAACGCAGCGCCCCCCAAGGCACCAACATGACTCACACATGATTCAAAGACACACTGTGCATGCAAAACATGTCACTATGATGCAAACTGCAAGCCAGAAAGCAGGGCAGCCTCGGCGAGTGCCGGGTCCTGCTCTCCCACAGCAGAATGGGCTGGCCTCCCCTTAATGAACTCTAAATGTTTGATAAAGGGGGATTAATGTCTGAGTGGCCTGTGCTTTGGGAGCCATTTGCCAGGCTGAATGGGAGGCTGATTACATATCAGTGAGCCCCCATTATGTACGAGAGTCATCCAAATTATAATCCGGCTCCCATCAAGTCTGATAGCTCTCTCTTCAATCCCCTCTCATCACTCGCTCCCCACTTCCCCTCTGTCTCTCTCTCTCTCTCTCTCCCTCTCTCTCTCTTTCATACACTCTCTCATTCTATCTCTTTTTCTCTAATGCCCTCTTCAAATAAAGCACTTTTTTATCTACTCATCAATTCTTCCTCTCCTCCCTGGGTTCCTCTTTTACATGAACCAGAGCTGATCTCCATGGAGATGTCGCCTTGTTGTCATCCTGATGAACCAGAGCTGATCTATCTCCATGGAGATGAAGCCTTGTCCTCATCCTGCCAGTGGACCTTCTCAGGGGAAGGGTCCATGGCAGGAAAGTGCTATTTTTTTATTCAGCTCAAAATGTAGATAGTATTCTACTAAAGGAATACGTGATAATATTAACAAGGAGTATTATCTGTGTTTCTTTAAAAACCACACATTTCATAACCCATCTGCACAATTATGCCCCTCTTGTCTTCCTCTCCATAAAAGACGACCGGTGAGTGTATGTATGTTCGTGTGTTTTCTTTCTTTTTTGGGGGGGGGGGGGGGGGGGGGGGGGGGGTGCTGAATGTGAGTGGAGGTATGCTAACCCATGCTAGCACACTCTCAAGGACGCGGGTATGTCTGGCATCGGGGGATAGAGTGTGACTGAGTGTAAGAACAGATTAGCTGCAGCGGCGACAGACCCTGTTATTCTTGTGGACAGGTGTGAAAGAAGCTTGCTCTCCTTCCAGGCTGAAGCCCCTGGCTGACACCACCAGACTGCACTGGCGGGGCGAGCTATGACTTCAAAATGTGAACCTCAAAATTCACTTTCAGGGTCAAAGCCCTAAAGGAAAAAAGATACATTTTGACATAAAGTAAGGTAAATAATCAAGTGAGTATATAAGGGCTAAGGGGCCCTCTGTTGCTGGGATGGAGAATGGTGAGAGAAAAGAGCCTTTGGTCATGTGACCATTCCGCCAGGTGCTTCGATGCCCTCATCGCCACCCCACTCCTCATTTCCTCTTCCTGTTCGACAGGAAGTCCTCTGGCAACCTCCATCCCAGGCCGACTCCCACACCTGCTCCGAGTGCAGACCCATTGATTGGTCTCCCACTGAGAGAGATGTAACCGGTGTTTGGGCTTTGCCACTGAGAGAGATGTAACCGCCGTTGGGGCTTTGCCACTAAGAGAGAGGTAACCGGCGTTGGGGCTTTGCCACTGAGAGAGATGTAACCTGCGTTGGGGCTTTGCCACTGAGAGAGAGGTAACCGGCGTTGGGGCTTTGCCACTGAGAGAGATGTAGCCGGCGTTGGGGCTTGGCCGACTTCAGATTCTCTGCGCCTCGGCATCCCCAACCACAAACAAGTTCTCTGCATGAATATACATGCGAGGGCCTGATTCCTGCGGAGCTGCGCTTTAATTGGTAGCGTGTGAGCCACTCGACATGTGCGAGTGGGAACCAGGGGAATGACTCATGGAGATGAATTTATCAGCGCAAGAGCAGAACCTCCGGTCCACGTGTTTTTGCCTTTTTTGGAACTAATTGATCTCTTGTGTCAGATTCCTCATCTGGACACATGCCAGACATAGACTGTATATATGTATATATAAATATATAGGGGCTGCTGGATTAGTTTGACAATTTTCACTGCACTGTGCTGTAAGTGATACAGGTGTATATCGGACTCAGGCACACACACTCGCACACACACACACACACGCACACATACACGTACGCACCCACACACAAACTCAAATAAAATGGCTAGAGGGAAGAATTAAGGAATTTGATGCAAAAAAAAAGAAACTGGGATTAAAAAACCACAATTGCCTCCATTTGTGCAAATTAATTTCTCTGAAGAGAGAGTGGGGAGAGAGAGAGAGAGAGAGAGAGAGAGAGAGAGAGAGAGAGAGAGAGAGAGAGAGAGAGAGAGAGAGAGAAAGAAAGCAAGACCCTGGAGCAGCGCCACTGCTTAAAGGATTAAAGTGGCCATCTCAATGTGCTGACACTGATATGTCTTTGTCCACTGTGATTAGGCTTCATTATGGCGCATTTGCCAGCAGCTGTGGTGTCCATCAGCACCCCTGCTGGCCAGGAGGGCAAGGGGCGGGCGCTGTAGGCCTGAGGAGTGCAGGGGAGCGGGGATCATCCCTTCTCTCTCGCTTTGGCTGCAGACCAGCTCTCATTTAGACCAGCCCACATTCATTTAGCCACATGCAGCTCATAGCTAGGGGGAGGACAGCCCCAGGGGGGGGGGGGGGTGGCGGACACGTCCCCCAGGGAGGGGAGGACGGAGGGGAGGGAGGGAGCCAAGGGAGATGCTCTGGTGCCTCACTGAATGTGTGGGAATTAACGAGACTGATGAGGATGATTGCCAAATAACTGAGTGACACCAATGAAGCTGAACATGTGACACTGTAGCTGGTTGGATTCTCTCTTACCCACAGACACCCTGATTGTATTGTTCTTCTTCTGCCCCTCCACCCCATCCACAGGTAAAGGTACCCCCTTTTCTCTTCGCTGCCCCCTATCTGCCTCAGGGCCCTGGTGTAATCCCCTGTCCATATGAGTCACATTGCACATGGACGACTGCTTTACTCTAGACTATTTGTTTAGTGACAAGCATCATCTGCAGTTTTGTCACCGCTGTGAGTGTGAGTGTCAGGGTTGAGGCTGTAGTCGACGTCATCTCCATCTGCACATTACTGCTCCATCACCCCATCACATGGAGAGGGGGGGGGGGCTGGAAGAGGGATAAGGCCTGGGACGAGTGTTTAAAGTAATGGCAGCTCTTATGAGTTTTAGTCAAGCGCGCCCAAGGGTAAAATTAGATGGAGAGAAAACGACCTCAGAGTGGCGCCTCTCCACGCGATGGCTCCGCAGGGGGTTGCAC
>NC_137910.1:8568352-8595852 GCF_963457725.1 Sprattus sprattus | reverse complement strand
GGGCCTTGGTGGAAGATTAGCACTCTGCTGAGCAGTCGCCTTGGGGGGGGGGGGGGGGTTCTGGCAGCGTCGGGGTGGGTGTGTGTGTGTGTGTGGAAATGAAGCATGGCAATAAGTAAGCAGGACCAGATCGATATCGCTCGATCGCTGATAGCCAGGAGTCCGCCACGCCACGGCAGGAGTCGGCCATGATCTACGGTGTGCTGTGCAGACTGCACCACTGACCTTCAGGCACAGCACGACTCGGGGACAAGAGCTCAGCCCGCCGCTACAAGAGTGCTTTCTAACATTCACTCCGCTACAAGAGTGCTTTCTAACATTCACTCCACTACAGGAGTGCTTTCTAACATTCACTCCACTACAAGAGTGCTTTCTAACATTCACTCCACTACAGGAGTGCTTTCTAACATTCACTCCACTACAGGAGTGCTTTCTAACATTCACTCCACTACAAGAGTGCTTTCTAACATTCACTCCGCTACAAGAGTGCTTTCTAACATTCACTTAGTTACAAGAGTGCTTTCTAACATTCACTCCACTACAAGAGTGCTTTCTAACATTCACTCCACTACAAGAGTGCTTTCTAACATTCACTCCACTACAAGAGTGCTTTCTAACATTCACTCCGCTACAAGAGTGCTTTCTAACATTCACTCCACTACAAGAGTGCTTTCTAACATTCACTCCACTACAAGAGTGTTTTCTAACATTCACTCCCCTACAAGAGTGCTTTCTAACATTCAAGAGTGCTTTCTAACATTCACTCCGCTTCAAGAGTGCTTTCTAACATTCACTCCGCTACAAGAGTGCTTTCTAACATTCACTCCATGAGATGTCTGGCCGTCGTCGTATGTGGGTTCCTTAACAGATTGGAATTGATACCCCAGTTCTTATTACAAAGATGCCACAAGCCAGTGTTTTATAGATAAAGAGTCCGCAATTCTAATCCGGTAACACTTTTTGTCAAATTCAGGTAATTGCTCCTCACTGCCCGACCTAACAGAGACACAGAAATACTCAACGGTAGTACCATGATGGTCTCCTGTTTGTGGGTACAATTCAGAGGAGAGAGCCCCATGATTGTTTCCTGTTTGTGGGTACAATTCAGAGGAGAGAGCCCCATGATTGTTTCCTGTTTGTGGGTACAATTCAGAGGAGAGAGCCCCATGATTGTCTCCTGTTTGTGGCTACAATTCAGAGGAGAGAGCCCCATGATTGTCTCCTGTTTGTGGCTACAATCCAGAGGAGAGAGCCCCATGATTGTCTCCTGTTTGTGGGTACAATTCAGAGGAGAGAGCCCCATGATTGTCTCCTGTTTGTGGGTACAATTCAGAGGAGAGCCCCATGATTGTCTCCTGTTTGTGGCTTCAATCCAGAGGAGAGAGGCTCTCTGCCCACCCCAGGCACTCGCTCTGCCTGGGCAGCCGGTGGATCTAGTCCTTCACGCACCGCTGAGCCATCCGACACACGGCGTCAGCCACACACACACACACACACACACACACTCACACACAGACGGCGTCAGCCACTCCACTGGGTGTGTGAGCGGCCCTGAATGTAGATATTAATCAGTATGTGTGTGTTAGACAGCTGTCGCCATGGCAGCTCCCACAGACGCTGTCGAATCTCACAGCTGATTCTGGACCGAGCTCTCTCTGTCCTCTCACCAAAGAAAGATGGTTTCTTCTATCACAAAGGAGTTTGCACCGAATCTGTCGCTTTGTCTAATGCTCAGCTGTTTCGAGCACACCGGCGACCTTGTCCAGGACACAGCTGCCAGACACCTCCTTTGCTTTTGACATGGTAAACAAACTCATCAAAACGAAGACAGGACAACCTTTGAGGCAGACTGTAGTATCGGCTCCTAACCAGCGACTCCTACCATCGCCACTGCCGTTGCTCACAGCGACGAGTCTCAGTTGTCTGTCAGCGTTAGGTGTACCCGACAACGGCATTCATCAGCCGACTGTGTGCTCCCCCCCTCCCCCACCCCCCCATTTTACAAAGGCGCCCATGGCCTACATTGGCAGACGTCGGCAAGCTGACGGGCCGACATTAATTTAGTCTGGGCTTTATTGCCGCCAGCAGATCGATCGCAGAGAGGGAGAGGCCTTAAGTCGAGGCTCTTAATTGTTCTCCCTTCTCCCACCCCAGGCCTGTTGATGTCTCGTCTGAAAGCTCTTTATTCTGAGCAGGGCACCCCAGGGAGCACTTCACACTCAAGGATGTTAGTTCACATGCATACAAACACACTTAACTAATATATAGACTCATAAAAACATTTTCATTATATTTCTATGTATAAATTATTACATATTCATGAACGTTCTGCAGTTCGTTATAAAAAGCCTCTATGATTTATTTGATTTTTTACAGAAGTTGTAGTGCAACCTGACAGTTGTTTTAAAGGACCAGATGTCTGCAGCCATAAAACAGCGTCTGGTTCAGTGGCAGTTCTCACCCTTGAGAGGTCCACGGGTGGAGTGGGCCCTCTTGAAACCCAACAGCCCTACAATGACTCCAACACAGTGTAATCTACCGCACATAAAACAATGTACAAATTAACTACAGGGATAGCCTGAGTTTCATTTATGTGAATACATTATAAACATTTATGATGATACCGCTTCAATAAAACTTGATCTACGTATCGAATGCTAATTAAACAATTAGATGACTATGCAGGATGTTCCAAAGCTGAGTAAACAAGGGCTTCAGCACAGTGTGCACAGATCCCACTCAAATACATATCTCTCAAAAAGATAGGCTTTGCCCGGGGATAAACTGATTATCTTTTAATCCGGCTCATATTTCTCATGTCCACGCTTTGAAATCCTTATTGCGTGTCTTCTGCATTGTGAGGCCTCAGGTAGGGGCCTGGTAATGCATTGAGACGGCACATTTGACTGGACTGGAGCCCAAAAGGAAGGACGCTTTGATGTAACGCAACATATTGTCTGTCTGATCTTCTCTTAGCTCCCGTTCAAAGGAGCTACTTCTCCCTGTTCCTGCCTACCTGTCATCTCATTGAGGAGTTCGCATCCTGACTGGAAGTCTCACGCTAGTGCGCCGCCGTCTCATATAAAAAAAAACTAAGTGCGGGGAAAAAAAAAAGGTAACACTTGCAAGAAGTGGGTGTTTTTTTTTGTGGTTGGAGTGTGGGGAGGGAGGAGGGTGTTTGTTGTTTTCCTTGAGAGCAGTGTACACACAGCCCAGACAACACACCTAACGTGCACGTCAACAGTAATCAGCTCGCATAAACACAGGCGCTCGTGCGATGAAGACAACAGAGCCGACTCGCTCGCTCACGCACTCGCTCTCTCGCTTGCTGCCGAGCATAATTGATGACGACAGGGACCCGGCAGGCTACGCGCGGCGTCGGAGGGTCGAGCCGAGCTCGCCACTCCCCACAAGCCCAACCTCTCTGCTTCTTTTGTGGGCAGAGTGGATAAAGTGCAAAAAAAAAAGGAAAGGAAAGAAAAGAAATCTGTCATGGAGGCCTTATGTGGTGCAGTGGCATGGTGAGGGAACACAGAGAGGGCATGGACACAAACACACACACACACACACACACACACAGGGAACACAGAGAGGGCATGGAGCTGGGGAAATAAACCTGCAGGAGCTCGTCCAGAGTGTCACCAGCTTGGTAAGAGACGGTGAAAACAAGGTTCTGAGTGCTCTGGCTGTCCTTGGGGGGTGTAATGGTGTATGGGAGCGGAGTGTCGGACACGAGGCTGTGGCGAGGCTTGAGATACACAGAACAGAGAGAGAGAGAGAGAGAGAGAGAGAGAGAGAGAGAGAGAGAGAGAGAGAGAGAGACAGCGACACACCCCGGGGACAAGTAGTAATAAAAAAGATGACTAACCTAACCCACCTGAGCTCGGCTCGCACGGATCGTCGTCCTCGTCGTCGCTGTCGCTCGGGCACTCTGCTGAAGCCACCAGCAGGTCGTCTGTCGTCTGCAACACACACAGAGGTGAGGATGTTAACACAACACACACAGAGGTGAGGATGTTAACACAACAGGCCAACACAACACACACACACACACACACAGAGGTGAGGATGTAACACAACAGGCCAACACAAACAAACTCATAACGCTGACGAGTTACATAAACTTTTCTGCCATTTTGGCCTGAAGGACGGACGTTTTTTTCTCATGTCCCTCTGTCTAATATCCTCACACATTCCATCCCTTCATGATCCCACACATACACACACACACACACACACACACACACACACACACACACACACACACACACACACACACACACACACACACACACACACACACACACACACACACACACACACATCCCACGCTTACCCTCTCAAGAGTGACATGGTGTTTTCAAATATACTTTGCTGCCTGAATATCTCACAGAAGCGAACACAAAGTTTCTTTTTTCTAACCAGAAGACATCAGCAACTCCTGTTAAATAAGGTTGTGTAAGTCCTCTGTACTCGAAATGTTCCTTGACTACTTCAGTCACCACTGGGATTATTCACGCTAGTAATGATGACTGAACGAGAGGCAGGGAGAGCATGTTTGCAGAGATATGGATACGTCAGCTGTAGCTTACTAATGTCAGGTTGTCTTTAAATAGACACTCCTTCCTCTCCTACGCCCGTGTCTGCTCCGTTACCCTGAGACAGAGGAGGAGCAGTGGCGGGGGGCAGACAGGAGAGCAGACAGGAGCGGAAAGGGGAGGAGAGGAGAGGAGAGGGGGAGTGGAGCGGAGCGGAGTGGAGAGGAGTAAAGGGTGAGTGGAGAGGAGAGGAGAGGAGAGGAGAGGAGAGGAGAGGAGAGGAGAGGAGAGGGGGAGCGGAGCGGAGAAGAGAGGAGTAGAGGGGGGGACCTCTTCTTCTACATCTGTGTACCCTAAAGCTTGAGGAAGTGGCGCGAATGTAAATGTGATTTGCTGTGCATGAGGCTGATATACAGTGGCGGCGGTGCAGATGGCGGAGCCAGTGGATCCTGGAGTGCCACATCCATCACTTTGCCCGTGTGATTTGTTTTTCCTGGCGGGAGATCCTGGCACTCGCTACTGACGGGCAGAGGTGCAGGAATCGATACACTGCCTTCCCTCCCCACACACACACACACTCACACACACACACAATCCCTCCAGCCTGGGTGCTCTTTTTACCTTTCTGTCTCTGTACACACTCACAAGCTTTCTCCCTCTCACAGAGGCACACACACACACACACACACACACACACACACACACACACACGCGCACACACGCACGCACACACGCACACACACACGCACACGTACACACACCTTATCTCTCCATCTCCCACTCTACTCTCTGACTCAAACAAACACAGACTCTGTTTGCACATTCTGTCTCATTTCCTCTCTCTCGCTCTTCTTCTTTCTCACACACACACACACTCACACACACACACACAAACACACACACACACACACACACACACACACACACACACACACACACACACACACACACACACACACACACACACACACACACACACACACACACACACACACACATAGACAGACAGGCCTGCACACCCACACGACTATACACACACTCCCTTTGTTGTTCTCTTGATCACACACTCTCTCTCTCTCTCTCTCTCACACACACATGCGTACACACACTTCTCTCTCTCTCTCTGTTTCATGTGTCTTCTCCTTCATGCCTCTCGGGCCTGGAGTGCAGTGGAGATGGATGGAGATCTGCCTGTCAGCAGCACACCTCTCTCCCCTCGGTCTCTGGCTGTGGATTCTGCACAGGTGTGAATACAGCAGCGGTCCTCCAGCAGACTCAAAGTCATCTGCGGTGACTAGGACAATGATTACAGCTGTGGACCTAGGGCTTGTGGGGATGTATGTCATGGTTCAGTGTGCTGTTATTGGCTTATTAAGAGGTGACCTCATGATTCAGTGTGCTGTTATTGGCTTGTTAAGAGGTGACCTCATTTTACTCATTTAGTGCTTAGCGCACAGGCAAAAAACACAATTACATCCTTACTCAGTATTCTTCAGCAGTATTCTACAGCTTATCTGTGAAACAACAGTATTCTACAGCTCAGTAGCACAGGGCAATGGCCAGTCTGAGAGGAGCGCTGTTGCTATGGGTCAGTTCTGTGATGTGGTTCTGGTCTGCACACTGGGTCAGTTCTGTGATGTGGTTCTGGTCTGCACACTGGGTCAGTTCTGTAATGTGGATCTGGTCTGCACAGCATCCCATAATATTCTCATTCATGACACAGCCCCATTCTGTCTTAGAGCTGACAATCTTATATACAGGCAAGATGCCATGACAGAAACCCTACTCAAAGAAGAAGGCAAAAAAGTCTCACACAAACACAGTGTACATAGTCAAATAAACACACACACTCACACACACACACACACACACACACACACACACACACACACACACACACACACACACACACACACACACACACACACACACACACACACACACACACACACACACACACACACACACAAACACACACACAAACACACACATAAACACACAGACCCGGAAATGCGACGCAGTAAGTTTCAGTGCAAACTAGCTAACTGGAGCCTCCGTTGGAGTTCATTAATCTGCCAGTGTTTCTTAAAGTGCTGAAGCAGAGGCCTTGGGCAGGGAAGGCCTCATTACTCTGCCTGCTCTTCCCAGAGTGCCAAAGCAAAGGTAGAGGAACAGCTCATTAATCTGGTCTGGCTCAGAGCAATGCAACAGGCATTCTCCGACGGAGAGATCAGCTAGATGGGGGCGCCTACCGAAGCAAAGACCTTACACCCACACGCACGCACGTACGCATACGCACACGCACACGCACACGCACACGCACACGCACACACACACGCACACACACACACACACACACAAACTGCTCGGCAAATAAAACCAAGTTCAGGCTAGAGTGAAAGGTAGATCATTTTATGTCTTAAAAGCAACCAGCTCATTCCAAATGGTGGGTAAGTCGTGGCAGACCATAAAGAGGCTATGCAAAATGCATACTAGCCCGAGGCTTCACTTCATGGAACACAGCCGTGTAAACAACTGCTGGCAAAGACAACACAAAGGCTGGTATTTTTGAATGCTAGCTAATTGGTATTTCAAATCAATCTCTCAAATCCCTTAATGCACAGAAGCACACAGAGAGCGGGGGCTAAATCTTTCCAGACCATATTTCTCTGACAAGAGAATTCAATTTGGCCGGAGGAATTGAACGATGCTGACCTTGACGAATGACTGAGTCATTTGCGATCGCTCCTGACCGCTAAATAAAAAAGCCTTCTGGACTCGGAATGGGTGCACGAGGTCAGTCAGCAAAACCCCTGTCACATTTTACCCCTTTGATCTGTTGAGACTGGCAATCCTTCGCTCTTAATCTCAACTAACTCTGCCCCCCCCCCCCCCCCCCCAACCACGAGTTCTTCCTCCTCTGGCCCCTGTGTCAGCAGTCCGGTTCGAGTCCCAAGCCTCCATCTGCAGCATGTAATGGCTGCCTCAGTCCTGTGTGCTCCTCCCCTGCATGCCGTGGAGGCTACCCTAAGCACTTAGCCACTGCTCTTGTCTGTGGCCTTTTTGTCAGCGTACGAGGAGATCGAAGGAGATACTTGGAGGTAGCTAGTGACTAGGTCAGCCGGTCGGTAGTTAGAACATATTGTTATTTTTTTAACACCTTAAATATTATAAATTAAACGCAAAAAAGGGGGGGGGGGACCCGGGCTGAACAGTCCGGCGGCTCAACAGTCTCACACACCGTCCTGTCTCACACACCTTCATGTGTGATGACCTGTCTGAGTCCAAGAGGAGCACTGTATTTTTTTTATTTATTCTTCTCTTTTTTTCTCCTGTTTCTTTCTTTTTATACTTCCTCTGGTCTCTGTTGTTTGAAGTGCTGCATGGAGATGATGAATGCTCTCTGGCACATGGAAATGTCTCTTTGGAAATAGGCTGAAAGTCAGCAGGACGTGTAAGGCATCGCACAGCTCCAGGGACTCTATCCAAAGTCAGCTTCCCCTGGACGGCATAGTCTGTTCAGAATGGTTTAGTGTTTGCTTAAGGATTTGATTTAACCTACGCTGCTGCTATGTAGCGGTGACCAGTGCAACTTAACCTTTTATGAAAAACACTGTGGAAATATGCCCCCAGTTATCTACAGGTCACAGATGTTTGGGGAAAGAGTCAAATACCGCATGAACTTGACTGCGCTGAGCTAGGCCCCTTGCCCTTGACCTTCTAAGGCTGTGGGTACCATTGCATTGTGGGAAGACCGTGACCTGAGGAGACTCCGGCCCCTGCAGGGTCTGTGCAGGGCCAAAGAATGGATTTCTTGGATTCCATAGATCTACACATTCAACGTCACAAAACAGGATGTACAATTACCCTTGTTCTTACTTACTCCATTCATACTTTTGGATTTACCAGAGGATATTTCAGCCCCAGACGCCCGACGTAAAGAATTTGACACAATCAAAAGTAAAAATGCATATAGCAAACACAGCTTTGTAGACTGTGCCTTGTTGATGGGTTACGACACCCGAAGTAGCAGCAGTTGTGATTCTTTGTTTAAACTGATAACTGTAGACTAGAGCCTGAGGGCACCGCTGCCAAGACCCTGTGCTCCGCATGTTGCCATAGAAACTCACTCAACTCACTGCCAGCCAGAAGCAAGAGAACTTTTGGGCGTTGATCAAGAGACTGCAGGGCCACAGCAGTCTGCACAAGCTGGATATTAAAAGTCAACATTCAGGTTCTTGCTGCGGAAGAGATGTGCTGTGGAGAGGTCTGTCGCTATGTTTGCCTGGTGGTCTAGTGATGATCATTTGAGTCATATGAGGGACTGGGGAGTCCACACACACACACGCACACACACACACACACACACACACACACACACACACACACACACACACACACACACACACACACACACACACACACACACACACACACTCATATTAGGGACTGAGGAGTCTAATCCCCTATTCTGAGGCCGTGTGGCCTTCCCTGTTAGCCAATAGACCAACTTTAAGCACACATTTTCCATGGCAATTCCCATGGAATCTGGGACTGGCTAACAGCCTTTTAAGTACACTTTAAATGAGATATCTGTTGACAGGCATGACATCCCTGTTACAATACTGATGATATCTTAATATGACTAACGCATCTGATCTCTGCACAGTCCTCTCAACGCGTAAAGAAATAGCAAGTCTCATGTCTACTCCAGCATCTAGCTGCACTGGGCTGAAGGCAATGGATCATTTAGACTGCCAAGCACAATGGACTGCTGAATAATGCCCGAGACAGCGAATCCTCCATACTGTACACCATCAGGCTGTTTGCGTGCGTGTGTGTGTGTGTGTGTGTGTGTGTGTGTGTGTGTGTGTGTGTGTGTGTGTGTGTGTGTGTGTGTGTGTGTGTGTGTGTACACCATGAGGCTGTTTGGCTACGTACTGGTAATGGATTCTATAAGTCTCAGCAACACTGTGCATAGCAACCCACCACGCTGTTTCTATTATGTTTCTCTATTATGTTTTCACAACTGTTTCTGCCCCCCAGTGTCACACAGAGTGCATCTGATATATGCTCTTTCCTAATTGGTCTTTCCAATTATTTGCCAACAAGGAGACAGTGCTCTACGCTAGAACTATTCCATTTCACTTTGTAATTAAAGAAGTTTGGCATGTCGAGTGAGTTCTTCTAGAAACATCTGAAATTAAATATACACAGTATATATATATATATATACGCATATATAGGAGATGAAAAGGTCAACTAAGACAGTTTGGTATTGCCGTACTTTTCCATCTGATGGGTGAGAGAGGGCTTTTTTCCTTTATTTAAAGCCAAGCAGCTGTTGCCAGACCTGGGGCTCAGTATTAGCGAGAGAGAGAGAGAGAGAGAGAGAGAGAGAGAGAGAGAGAGAGAGAGAGAGAGAGGGAGAGAGAGAGAGGGAGTGAGAGAGGGAGAGAGGGAGAGAGAGAGAGGGAGTGAGAGAGGGAGAGAGAGCGAGAGAGAGAGAGGGAGAGAGAGAGAGGTAGGGAGAGAGAGAGAGAAAGAGAGAGGGAGAGAGAGGGAGAGAGAGGGAGAGGAAGAGAGAGGAAGAGAGAGAGAGAGGGAGAGAGACAGAGAGAGGGAGGGAGAGGGAGAGAGAGAGAGGGAGTGAGAGAGAGGAAGAGAGAGAGAGAGGGAGAGAGACAGAGAGAGGGAGGGAGAGGGAGAGGGAGAGAGAGAGAGAGAGAGGAAGAGAGTACAGTCTGGAGCCTCGGCCTCCCTCCCCAGACACTGCTCCTGCTCCCCACTGCCATACGTCTTCCGGCAGGCTACTGTCACTGCGCACAACACCCTCTAACGAGGCACAGAGGAGCCAGACTCCTCACACCCCTGCCTCAGCTGGGCACTGCAGCAGAAGGAGAGCAGACACACACACACACACACACACACATACACACACACACACAGACACATACACACACACACACACACACACACACAGACACACAGACACACAGACACACACACCCACACACACAGACACACACAGACACACACAGACACACACACACACACACACACACAGACACACACACACACACACACACATACCATTGCCCTGCCCATCCCAACAGGGTGCTGATCTTTTGTCTGTTTCCTAGTGAGCATTCATGAATATCTCGTACTTCAAATACTTTTCTGCCATTTCCAGTCTATCCTGAATAGAAACCGTTTGTTGATTAGTACAAACAAGACTCGTTTTTCATCGTTAGGGGTGTTTGCAAACGCGTCTCGCGTCCCATGACAGTCTCTTAATGAATTTCTCACGGCAGCAAGTAGCTACTGCGCGAGGAAGGAGGGAAGAGAAAAAGCATCTTAAAAATCCCTCATTATTTACAAATTCCACTCCAAATAATGTTTGTGTCCCACTATTATCTGTTGTGTGCTCTGCCTGGGAATGATTACCATTTTATAGATTAACTCAGCCTGCCAGGGAGGCCAGGCACAACGACAGGCTGCTCAAATTGAGATGAGACGCTGAGTGAAATTAAATAAATATATCAGAGAGGGGAAACTTTCCTTCCTGAACACACAGACTATTTTTTGAAGTGTATGTGTATTTGAGTGTGTAGGTCTGTGAGTGTGTGTGTGTGTGTGTTTGTGGGGGTGGTAGTGTTCTCTGTCCCTGCAGCGTTTCTATACTCACACACACACACACACACACACACACACACACACACAACACATTTCACCATGGAGCAGTAACAATAGAGGCCTGGAGGGGTCTGCCTTCATGGTGTGTGTATATGTGTGTGTGTGTGTGTGTGTGTGTGTGTGTGTGTATGTGTGTGTGTATATGTGTGTGTGTGTGTGTGTGTGTGTGTGGTGTGTGTGTGTGTGTGTGTGTGTGTGTGTGTAAGAGAGAGAGACAGTTACAAAGAGACTAGGTGGGAGAGGGAAGAAAGAGAAAGAAAGAGAGACTGGAGAGAGAGAGGAGAGGGGAGGAGGGAGAGAGGAAGAGAGAGGGAGAGAGACTGGAGGGGAGAGGAGAGGAGAGGAGAGGAGAGGAGAGGAGAGGGGAGGAGGGAGAGAGGAGAGGAGAGGAGAGGGGAGGAGGGAGAGAGGAGAGGAGAGGAGAGGAGAGGAGAGGAGAGGAGGGAGAGAGGAAGGACGACACAGTGACATTGGGAGAAGAGTGAGAGAGAGACAAGGCGCTGGAGAGAGGGGGTGAGGGCTGTGTTAATTAGGAGATTTAGGCAGCAGTCTTCACACACACCCCTCATTACAGCCCCTTCTCAGGGACAGGCCACCAGGAGACGACTCCTCTTTTCTGCGCCTCCTTCAAGGCCACCAGGAGACGACTCCTCTTCTCTGCACCTCCTTCAAGGCCACCAGGAGACGACTCCTCTTTTCTGCGCCTCCTTCAAGGCTCGGCTTTGCCAACATGTTTTGCCCGCTCCCGCCGAGACTCAACTTTCACTCTAGCATTGATCATGTTCAAGACATTTTTTAAACTATCTTTACTCTCTCTCTCTCTCTCTCTCTCTCTCTCTCTCTCTCTCCTCACCTGTTTAAAGGGGGAAGCTGAACTCTTCCATTGATTTTGTCTACAAGTATAGCCAAGGTGATCTGACTTCAGTTTGAACCAAGTAAATCAAATTCAGCCATATCCTTCGATCATGATGTTCAAAGCCTTATTCTTCTCTTGAATTTAACATCTGCACGTGTGTGTGTGTGTGTGTGCGTGAGTGAGAGAAACAGAGAATGTGTGTGAAAGTATGTGTGTGTGTGTGTTCCTGATCCTGACAGAAACAGAAACCGTCACCTCCGCTTAATTGCTATTTTTCCATCTGCATTCCTATTGAATTTATATTTTTTTCTATGACAACCCTGGGACACATGTTTAACTCAATATGTTACAGTCACGAAGCAGCCATGGAGTTGCTAATAAACTCAACTGTCATCCACTCAGAAAAAATAAAACCTACACACAGTAAGAAATGTGCGCCTAAAGTCAAAATAAAAAGTGTGAAGAATTGATGCTGAAATATCAATGAATATATGATTGGATGATCCCCATCTGTTCATGATATACTCAGATAGAAGGATTCCTCTCTGTCGCCTCACACAGTGCAATGCAGATTGATTGTGTGAAAAAATGTACTGCCTGTAAGAGTGTAAGTGTACTGACTGTAAGTGTGTAAGTGTACTGACTAAAAGTGAGAACTGCAATGCAGAATGTTTCTCTCCACACTGTATGGGTAGGCTACTGAAAAAAAAAAAAAAAAGCTACTCTCACTCTGCTCTGTGTAATGTTCTCATGTATAGATGTTCATGTTCTCCTGTTCTACTGTATAGATGTTCATGTTCTCCTGTTCTACTGTATAGATGCTCCTGTTCTACTGTATAGATGCTCCTGTTCTACTGTATAGATGCTCCTGTTCTACTGTATAGATGCTCCTGTTCTACTGTATAGATGATCCTGTTCTACTGTATAGATGCTCCTGTTCTACTGTATAGATGCTCCTGTTCTACTGTATAGATGCTCCTGTTCTCCTGTTGTACTGTATAGATGTTACTGTTCTCCTGTTCTACTGTATAGATGCTCCTGTTCTACTGTATACCCTGTAAGCAAAATGACGTCCCCTAGACGTCCCGTAATGGTCTCTCTGAACGTTCTAAAAACGTAAATGTGTATGGTTCCCGTGACAACTTTAAGACGTTTTGCACGACGTTCCAAGACCGTCCCGAGGACGTTGCGGTGACAACTGGGAAACGTTTTCTATAGGTCCTGGGAACGTTATGCAGGACGTTGCAAGCACCTCCCGAGGGCATTGTGGTTACGTCTGGGGAACGTGTTTCTATAGGTCCTGGGGACGTTCTGCAGGAAGTTGCAAGAACGTCCTGAGGGCATTGTGGTGACATCTACAAAACCTATTTTAGACGTCCTGGGTACGTTATTCAAGGATGCACCGCGGACGTAGCAGGCACGACCGTTTTTGCTGAGCTAAATGAAGAAAAAAAAAAAATAATAGATCGTGGAGCCGTCATTTTGCTTACAGTGCGCACACACACACAAGTTCATTTATATTACACATTTCATATGATATGCATAGACACAGACACACACGATTACAAACTTGATTGCGGGCATGGGAATTGAACCGTAAACCTCCCTATTACTAAACGAGATCGCTACCTACTGTCCTAACACTGTCTGATTACTATAGTGCCACTTTAACAGGTTTATCACAGTGTGAGACAGCCAACAAACTTAGTCTTTTTTCCGAGGGTTTGAGGAAAAGCATATTGTAGCAATCTCAGTCACTACGCATTGAGGGTTTTCCGTAATGATTCCTTTTTTAATTAACATCCATGGCACATCACGGACGTGCGGGCAGGGAGGCAGAATAACTAGCCAAACTAAGAATGATGAAATAAAATAAATATGAATGCTTCTGTACTGATCTGTGCTATAAATGTAATGTCTGCATGATTCCAATACAATGCATACATAGGAAGGTGACCAAGTGTCTAGCTTTAACATATTGAGCTTTCCACAGGCCTTCAAAGATAGTGCAACAGAACGAAGAGCTCACCGGTCAAATTGTCTGATTGGAATTTCTTTAAAAATCCCGTCTCGCAAACACAATTTTGACAACAATCCTAATATTACGTAAGGCCTATAAAGCAAACGTGCACTGCCCTTATTATGTTTAAAAGGAACAGGCTAATCTGCCGTTAGAAAGTTAATTAACAACACGCATATGCTGCATTTTAAAGCGCAAACCCTCGGTTTCAAACGAGGAGCGAACTGAGTGAGAAGGATCCAACATGGCCAAGCAGACTAGCCTTAAAAGCTTTTTTTCAGAGGCCAAAAACATCTGATGAGGGTAAACCTTCTGACGAGGATGAACCTGTAATACCTGCAGTGTTGCGCGTTTCCTTTTATTACCGTGCGTGAGCGCGCGGAAGAGCCGAGAGCGGTATTGCAGACAGAGATTTTGAAAAATTATAGCACTCGCCTCATATTGAAAATTGGAGCTGTGAACGTAGTTCAAAATTATGAATTATCAACAATGAACTGAGCAAGTTCATGTAGAAAGTGAACTTTCCAAACACTGAATACCTGAAGCCCTAGATGTTCGAACAGCATCACCAAAGAAAAAGCTGAAATGTCGGGCGTTTATGTCGTTATGGAGTGACAAGTTCTCTTGGCTCAGGTGCGAGGTAATTGATAGTCACAGTAAAATGTGCAAAGGATTCACAAGAGGGTCGAATAATTTAAGAATCTCTGCTCTCATTGAACAGAGCAATGACCATGTTGCGGCGCTCATTTTAACGCCACAGCAGGTTTTGCTTAAAGGCCACTTATTGACGCGCATCAGACATAAATGTTTTTGTTTCCCATTGTAAACTTAGGAAAATAAACATGTTGCATTCTAAACTACCTGATTATGTTATTATTTAAGCTATGCAGGCCGTCAGTTTTCTTCAATGGGCTAATTTAGAAGCAGAAATAGGCTAGATATTTGGCCGGCTTATCATTAAAATGTCGGGCAAATGAAAATAATTTTTCTCTAGCGGAACTTCTGGTTCAGAGAGGACCATCAGAGGACCAAATAAGAACGGTCCCTAAAAGTCCGTTTTAAGGCTCATGCGAACGTCACGCAGAGGACCTGCAGGTAAAGGTTACGGGACGTTTTTAAATGACGTCCTGGGGATGTGTGCTGAGTTACCAAATTATAACGTTCCTTAATAGTCCGTTTTAAGGCTCATGCGAACGTCACGCAGAGGACCTGCAGGTAAAGGTTACGGGACGTTTTTAAATGACGTCCTGGGGATGTGTGCTGAGTTACCAAATTATAACGTTCCTTAATAGTCCGTTTTAAGGCTCATGCGAACGTCACGCAGAGGACCTGCAGGTAAAGGTTACGGGACGTTTTTAAATGACGTCCTGGGGTCGTGTGCTGAGTGACCAAATTATAACGTTCCTTAATAGTCCGTTTTAAGGCTCATGCGAACGTCACGCAGAGGACCTGCAGGTAAAGGTTACGGGACGTTTTTAAATGACGTCCTGGGGACGTGTGCTGAGTGACCAAATTATAACGTTCCTTAATAGTCCGTTTTAAGGCTCATGCGAACGTCACGCAGAGGACCTACAGGTAAAGGTTACGGGACGTTTTTAAATGACGTCCTGGGGACGTGTGCTAAGTGACCAAATTATAACGTTCCTTAATAGTCCGTTTTAAGGCTCATGCGAACGTCACGCAGAGGACCTGCAGGTAAAGGTTATGGGGACGTTTTTAAATGACGTCCTGGGGACGTGTGCTGAGTGACCAAATTATAACGTTCCTTAATAGTCCGTTTTAAGGCTCATGCGAACGTTACGCAGAGGACCTGCAGGTAAAGGTTATGGGGACGTTTTTAAATGACGTCCTGGGGAGGTGTGCTGACAGACCAATTTATAAGGTTCCCTAAAAGTCCGATTTAAGACTCATGCGAACGTCACAGAAGGACCAAACGTAGACTTGCTACGAACGTCAAAAACGTTCTGGTAACGTCCTCTAGCGAACGTTGTGGCGGGGACCAATTGGGGACGATTGGGGACCTTGCGAATGTCCTGTTAACGTCCTGGGGACGTTCCCTGTTTGCGGGGTAGATGCTCCTGTTCTACTGTATAGATGCTCCTGTTCTACTGTATAGATGCTCCTGTTCTACTGTATAGATGCTCCTGTTCTCCTGTTGTACTGTATAGATGCTCCTGTTCTACTGTATAGATGCTCCTGTTCTACTGTATAGATGCTCCTGTTCTACTGTATAGATGTTCCTGTTCTACTGTATAGATGCTCCTGTTCTACTGTATAGATGATCCTGTTCTACTGTATAGATGATCCTGTTCTCCTGTATAGATGCTCCTGTTCTACTGTATAGATGCTCCTGTTCTACTGTATAGATGCTCCTGTTCTACTGTATAGATGCTCCTGTTCTCCTGTATAGATGCTCCTGTTCTACTGTATAGATGCTCCTGTTCTCCTGTATAGATGCTCCTGTTCTACTGTATAGATGCTCCTGTTCTACTGTATAGATGCTCCTGTTCTCCTGTATAGATGCTCCTGTTCTACTGTATAGATGCTCCTGCTGTACTGTATAGATGCTGGGCTCAGAGGGTGTTGTAAGCCTATGATCTTCCTGCTGTACAAATACCTCCTGAGCATGCTGAACACACACACACACACACACACACACACACACATACAAACACACACTCTGTCTGTCTCTGTCTCTCGCTCTCTCTCTCTCACACACACACTCTGTCTCTCTTTTTCTCTCTCTCTATCTCTCTCTCTCTCTCACACACTCTCTCACACACACACACACACACACACACACACACACACACACACACATTCACACACACACACACACACACACACACACACACACACACACACACACACACACTTGCATACACACATACTGTACATGCACACACACAAACACAAAAGGCATAAAGAAAAGCATGCATACACAAGTGCACATACTGACAAACACATGTAAGCACGTACAGTAACACTCATACTTGACATCTGAAAAAGCACAGATGCACACACTCACACACACACACACACACACGCACACTTGTTTACCACACACTCTTTTCTTTTCTAATGCATAACCCAGAGCTGAATGAAAAGCGTCTCTCTGACA
Source organism: Sprattus sprattus (assembly GCF_963457725.1). Classification (NCBI taxonomy): domain Eukaryota; kingdom Metazoa; phylum Chordata; class Actinopteri; order Clupeiformes; family Clupeidae; genus Sprattus; species Sprattus sprattus. Next base: position 8,578,621 of record NC_137910.1, on the reverse strand, counting down.
CGTCCCCCATCACATCTGTCTATCCATAACTCACAACACTGGTACTGCACTCTGTCTCTGCCTCTGTCTCTCCGTCCATACATATTCCATACACTCTGTCTCTCTCTCTCCATCCATATATATTCCATACACTCTGTCTCTCTCTCCCATCCATATATATTCCATAAACTCTGCCTCTCTCTCTCTCCATCCATATACAGTATATTCTGTACACAAACACAATAGGCCCGCCATATGAACCCTCTTTGTCCTTCCCTCCCTCTCCTTTTTCACATTTCTCATAAATGAAATCCCTCTGCACTCAAGAGCCTCCCCCCTCCCCTCCATCTCCCTCCATCACCACCCTGAATATAACACCTTCACTGTGCCGTGATATGGGAGTTATCTGAAATCGAATCTAAAGGTGGGGGCCGTCTTCTCAATGGCTTCTGAATCTGAACCAATCTGGGCTGATTGTAGGGGGGCTACCCGTAAGTGAGATGACCCACTGGGGCGGCTGGGAAGGGGTGGGGGGGCATGAATGTGTGATACCCCAATCCACCCCCTCAATATGAGATGGGAGTGTGGGCCTCCCGTTGGGGCCCCTCAAGTGCAGAACAGAACAGAACAGAACATTAGCACGGGGTCAAGAGAGCATAGTATGGAAGCACCTCAGTACAGAGCCAACATGGAGGAGGTTTCTTTGGGGGGGGGGGGGGGGGTCCTCCAAGTAGAGAGAGAGCATGGACATGGCAAAGGACTAGAATGGACATTGGACAAGAATGGAGAGGAATTTACCCACAACAACCACGGACATACAGTATATACTGTGTTCTGTAGTACTTAAGTTATGTGTAGTACTTAGTGTGTTCCTATGTTTTTATGTTATGTAGTAGTACTTACTTATTGTGTGTGTATGTTTGTGTTTTTATGTTTTTATGTTTACTGTATGCACCTATGCACCAGCACAAATTTCAGGTAGGCGCATACCTACGTGACAATAAATCTGTTTCTGATTCTGATTCTGATTCTGGACACAGATGGTGGACTGTGTGTGTGTGTGTGTGTGTGTGTGTGTGTGTGTGTGTGTGTGTGTGTGTGTGGTGTGTGTCTGTATGTGTCTGTCACTGAAACCATGTGTTATTCTGGTCAGCACGCGCACTATGCTTTGTGAAATAGGTACCACTGACTCGTTTTCAGGATTAATCACTGATAGTCAACTGGCATCATGTCACGGGTTTTCTTTTTTTTCTTTGAAAGAATTTCATTAAAAATGTGCAAAGGCAAATGCTGTGGACAAACCTGAAAAAATGAGGATGAAATTGTCTAGAGGAAATTATCTTGTCTGTAGTTCAGTGTCAAATCATTTTAGGACATGATTAATGGAGGGGTTTAAAATGAAGCAAGAAAGAAAAAAGAAAGGCAGAAAATTAGAATTTCAGTAGCATCAGCCAAAAAGTTTGAAGTGTGAGGGGATAAAAAAAAATATGAGAGAGTATAAAAATAAAAGTGTGAGAGCATGTGTGTGAGAAAGGAAAAATGGAGAAAGGGGGAAAGAGAGAGGGAGTGAGAGAGAGAGAGATAGATGAAGTAGAGAACGAGAGGAAGAGAGAGAGATGTAGTAGAGGAAAAGAGGACGAGAGGAAGAGAGAAAGAGAGAGAGATGTAGTAGAGGACAAGAGGAAGAGAGGAAGAGAGAGAGATGTAGTAGAGGAAAAGAGGACGAGAGGAAGAGAGGAAGAGAGAGATATGTAGTAGAGGACAAGTGGAAGAGGGGAAGAGAGGAAGAGAGAGATATGTAGTAAAGGACAAGAGGAAGAGAGGAAGAGAGAGAGATGTAGAAAAGGACAAGAGGAAGAGAGGAAGAGAGAGAGATGTAGTAGAGGACGACAGGAAGAGAAACAGTGATGCTAAGCTTGCCCACAAATCATAGACTGCCTGACTTTGCCTCCATGTTGACATGCGGTCCCAGTCCCTGATGGGGTGACAGTGGCACATCCGTCATCCTAATATACATGTGGGCCAGGCTCAGGATTAATGGATGCTGGCATGTTTCTTGAGCTCAACCTCTGCCTAAAAAACATGACAGAGAAGGGGGGGGGGGCACATCGCTCCACCCCTTGCTTGCCCCTGTAACACTATCAGTCTTTGCTCTCTCTCTCTCTGTCTCTCTCGTAGCGTGCCTTCTACTTGCTCCGCAGGCGTGGGTAATAATGTGCCCATGGGCTGGCGAGCCACACACATTCCTAATCAGCCGTGGTTTTCATCGGCGAAAGTATGTCAATGACAAAAAGGATGTTATTGAGGAAGCTGTGCCACGAGAGATGATGGTGATTATGAGGGAGTCCATTTTCCATTTGAATGTCGTGATCAAGTGTGTGTGTGTGTGTGTGTGTGTGTGTCAGTGTGTGTGTGTGTGTGTGTGTGTGTGTGTGTCTCTCAGGGACAGTATTTTCAGGGCTCCAGGTCGGCGCCTGGAGGGCCATCATGTTCTGTTCTGTAAAAAATCAATTAACAAAAATCGAGCTTTAAAATGTTTCGGATAGCAGCACAGGAAGAATTCTGTTCATTCTGAATTCATTTGAACTTATTCTTTTTTTTTCATTCGGAAATATGAGATAATGCCATACACTGTTTCAACAGTCTGCTCTCCTCTGTCTGTGAAAAAGAGAGAGACTGAATGCAAAGATCCGGAGACCTCTCCTAACCTCGGAGATGAGACGCGGTGACAAGAGAGGGTGTGTGCTGTGAGCAGGGGCGAGGACGAAGATTAATGGGGTGTGTGTGCATCGGAGGAGACTTCAGTGACTCCTGCACTGATCTGCGGAGCCTGGGACTGACTCAGACGCTGACAGGAGGAGAAGAAGAGAGATGAGGGAGGGTGGGCGAGGAAATAGAAGAAAAAAACACATCTGTGATCACATGACCCACCCAGAGTGATGATGAGCTCTTACTGAGTGAGGGAGAGGGCTAGCACCGCTGCAGCAGTCGAAGGGTGTGTGAGTGTGTGTGTGTGTGTGTGTGTGTGTACGTGTGTGTGTGTGTGTGTGTGTGTGTATGTGTGTGTGTGTGTGTGTATGTATGTGTGTGTGTGCAGATTGAGAGCTGGGTGGTGAAAGAAAGAGCCCAGCTGTATCACGGTGGAGGACATATTTCAGCTTTTATTTCTTCTTCTCATCACACAAGCCAGGATACACACACACACACACACACACACACACACACACACACAATCTGACAGAATGAGGAACCTGCCAGGCGACGAGTCTTATTACACTCCTCCCTTGGAGTCGAATCTCGTGGCGGAGCTGATATTTGAAATGGCGCCATGTAACAAAATCATGTTCACGCTTCAAATTGGAACATGGCGTAATTGCAGGGAATGAAAAACTACATTTGAGAAAAAACTTTTTTTCCCCCTCATTTCTGTCTGCCACACGGGAGACAATTTGGGCGGCTGATCACTAATCACACCCAGGGAGCCGGACCACACAATGAATTATTGATGTGATGGGCATAATGAAAGATGGCTGCCGCAGTCAGGGCGCCATTACGGCAAGGGGGGGGGGGGGGGGGAGTAGGGGTTCCCAGCGCCCAAACAAACAAACACCAACAGGATTAATTAGAGAAAATAAAGATGGGAAAGGATGGAGGAGAGAAACAGTGAGAGAGAGAGAGAGAGAGAGGGAATGGAGAGAGAGAGGGGGGTGGGGGGGTGGGAGATAACAATTGTTTTGCACCAAGGACTGCATAATGAGGCTGGGGAAGAAGAAGAACTCATGCGCTGCGTTTAAACAATGGAAAGAGCAGCGATATTGCAAAAGCAAACCCAGAAGAGTGCAGGTTGTAGGGGAGGTATAAAACTAAAGAATATAAACCCTGAGCGAATTGAAAAATGAAAATATTGCCAGTTCTTCTGTTTCACTCTAATGAAAGTCCATCGTCTATCTGAACTTATGCAAAGGCCTTAAAAGAACTACTTCAGTAGCTACCACCCAGCTCCAGATAAGACTGATAAGTCCTATATAGTAATATTTATATTGCAGACATAGTTTGATAAAAAAAACAAGGCAAAGGTACTCTAAAGTGCTTTGAATTGCAAGCACTTCGCACTGTGAAATGGCGTACCAAGGCTTTTTCTGTTTCTAGAACTGTCCCTTTAAGTAGAAAAACATGCAAACTCTATACCAAATGAAGCCTATTTGTTGCTAGAACTTCAGACTAAACACACTAGAAAGTGAACTTCAGTTGATTGGGGGACTAAAAAAGCTAATCCCATATCAATCAACTCAAAGTCAAGATGTGGTGTGTTGCAGACATAAAAAGACTTCAGTTGACTGCTGTTCCCAGAACAGGGAGGTGTTGTGTAGAACAGGGAGGTGTTGTGTAGAACAGGTAGGTGTTGTGTAGAACAGGTAGGTGTTCTGTAGAACAGGGAGGTGTTGTGTAGAACAGGGAGGTGTTCTGTAGAACAGGGAGGTGTTGTGTAGAACAGGTAGGTGTTCTGTAGAACAGGTAGGTGTTCTGTAGAACAGGGAGGTGTTGTGTAGAACAGGGAGGTGTTCTGTATAACAGGGAGGTGTTGTGTAGAACAGGGAGGTGTTCTGTATAACAGGGAGGTGTTGTGTAGAACAGGGAGGTGTTCTGTAGAACAGGGAGGTGTTCTGTAGAACAAGTAAGTGCTTTTTAGAACATGAAGGTGTTCTGTAGAACAGGAAAGTGCTCTGTATGTCTGTATTTAACTGAAGGACATTTGAGTAGAATGCATCCACATATATAAAGACCTGAGGGGCCAGCCCAGGTTTGTTTACCTGTATGTATCCGTTCTGTATGTTTGTTTACCTGTATGTATCCGTACTGTATGTTTGTTTATCTGGACAGTATGTTTGTTTACCTGTATGTATCCGTACTGTATGTTTGTTTACCTGTATGTATCCGTACTGTATGTTTGTTCACCTGTATGTATCCGTACTGTATGTTTGTTCACCTGTATGTATCCGTTCTGTATGTTTGTTTACCTGTATGTATCCGTACTGTATGTTTGTTTACCTGTATGTATCCGTTCTGTATGTTTGTTTACCTGTATGTATCCGTTCTGTATGTTTGTTTACCTGTATGTATCCGTACTGTATGTTTGTTTACCTGTATGTATCCGTACTGTATGTTTGTTTACCTGTATGTATCCGTACTGTATGTTTGTTTACCTGTATGTATCTGGACAGTATGTTTGTTTACCTGTATGTATCCGTTCTGTATGTTTGTTTACCTGTATGTATCTGGACAGTATGTTTGTTTACCTGTATGTATCCGTACTGTATGTTTGTTTACCTGTATGTATCTGGACAGTATGTTTGTTTACCTGTATGTATCCGTACTGTATGTTTGTTTACCTGTATGTATCTGGACAGTATGTTTGTTTACCTGTATGTATCTGGACAGTATGTTTGTTTACCTGTATGTATCCGTACTGTATGTTTGTTTACCTGTATGTATCCGTTCTGTATGTTTGTTTACCTGTATGTATCTGGACTGTATGTTTGTTTACCTGTATGTATCCGTTCTGTATGTTTGTTTACCTGTATGCCTCTCACATTCATGCATGCCCTGTAAGTGCCTGACAGTCAGAAGCCTATTTGTTTTCCATTTCCAAATAAACAAGATGTCAACAATGCCCTCTTTTCTTGAACAAGCTCCGGGGGAAAACAATGTTCTTCTGCTGACCATATGGCTGCAGCCTGTAGGGGAACCCAAGCATAAAAGGAATGTTTTGTGCGCAATAAAAGAGAAAAAAGGACAGAAAGCCTCAGAACATAACAAACCAGCTGACAGTAAACATGAGAGTGAAATGTGCTTACTCCTCCACAACCCAACAGCATCCACACAACTCCCCATACACACACACACACACACACACACACACTCCTCCACAACCCAACAGCATCCACACCACTCCCCATACACACACACACACACTCCTCCACAACCCAACAGCATCCACACCACTCCCCATACACACACACACACACTCCTCCACAACCCAACAGCATCCACACCACTCCCCATACACACACACACACACACACACACACACACACACACACACACACACACACTCCTCCACAACCCAACAACATCCACACCACTCCCCATACACACACACACACACACACACACACACACACACACTCCTCCACAACCCAACAGCATCCACACCACTCCCCATACACACACACAGACACACACACACACACACACACTCCTCCACAACCCAACAGCATCCACACCACTCCCCATACACACACACACACACACACACACACACACTCCTCCACAACCCAACAGCATCCACACCACTCCCCATTTCCCTATGTTTAACCCTAATGAGCACATCTCTCTTTCTTCTCCTCTGTTTCATGTACAGTATATGTACACACCACACACCACCACATGCACACACACACACACACACAACCACATGCACACACACACACACACACACACACTGCAAAGACAATGCCATCCTCATTCCTTTCCAAGCATTGACCAACCCAGCTGATGAAAACCCATCGACCCCTCCTGCTGTCTCAGAGTTGGCTAATCGCTTTAGGATAACGACCAACATAATGACAACATAATTTAACACTTTGAAAGAATCCAGCTGTCAACATATTGATCCAATGAATTGAGCAAAACTGAATGTGCCAAAAAATTTCAAATACTTCCCCAGGTAAAATACTGAAATGTGGAATATTTGACCAACTGCTGCGTGCCAAAATGGAGTCCTTTCGGTGTACCCCGCTATCAAGCTGCCAAAAGTCTTTCCTGGTGACAGCGGTAAAATGATGGCGCTCTGTCTCCACTGCATCAATACGTGGAGATGCTCCATATCCCTCGCTTGTCCACGGAGCTCACCTGTCTCCCCATCCATCCACTGCCACTCGGACACGCCCCCTCAGCGCCTCTAGGAGGGCAGCACAAATCAAGACGTACTGGTACTGGTGTGTGTGTGTGTGTGTGTGTGTGTGTGTGTGAGCAAGCACAGACATACTGGTACTGGTGTGTGTGTGTGTGTGTGTGTGTGTGTGTGTGTGAGTCTGTGTGTGTGTGTTTGTGTTTGTGTGTGTGTGTATGTGTGTGTGTGTGTATGGGTGCGTGTGTGTGTGTGTGTATGAGACTCTTTGTGTGTGATTGTGTGTGTGTGTGTGTGTATGTGAGTCTGTCTGTGTGTGTGTGTGTGTGTGTGTGTGTATGTCTGTCTGTGTGTGTGTGTGTGTGTGTGTGTGTGTTTTTCCACACAGCTGTGAAGGGCAGGTTTAATCATTAGGCCCAGAAGGGGACGGGGTGATGGATACGCCCTGTCGCCCGCCTTGGCCACCTCGGACTCGGGGCCACCGCAGGTCTCTGACATCACTTCCCCCATCATCCATCAGTGTGTGAGTGCCTCCGCCCCCGCTGCCCCCACACACCCCAGGCCTCCGCCCCGCTGCTCCAGGTGGTGCCACCCAGCTAGGGCTAGCCCAGGGAGGGGTGTCCTCCATGTGGACGGAGCATGGACACGGTGAAGGACAGGAACGGTCCTGTCCCTAATTCACCCACAACGCACGTGGACCTACATCGATGGAGTAAGGCTGTCTTTCACTGAAATGCATTATTCTATGCTCTGTGTTATTCAATATTCTGGATGTCCTGATATTTATATTGATACTGGATACTGATCATGTCCTGATATTAATATTGATACTGGATACTGATCACATCCTTTTTATCAAATGATTTTATGAAAGACACTGAAGGCCTGACTTATTTTATCCAAGTAACATGCAATAATTGTTATTGTAAAAGATTAAATATCCCCACAAAATCATCTTAGTAACTAATAATATAATGCCCTTTTTTAATATATAATCTCAGGCATTTCTCAGATGAACACCCATGGCTGTCAGTCTAACATTGTTGTGCGTGGGCGAAATGAGAAATTACAAATTGGTTGTTTTGATTGGATGAGTTTCTCTTTCTTCTGGCAGCCAGCTTTTTCTCAGGCTTCCATTAATAGGAATTCCTTGTCACCGAGCAAGCCGAGTGGAACAGTCTCCCGTCCCTGCCAAAGAGCCGGGGCTAGTCTCATAGCGAGGGCGGGAACCACGCTTCTCCGCCGACAAACTTTTTTAATCATTTCTGCCATTCTCAGCGCTCGCTAATTGTGAAGGAGACAGAAACATCTGTCGCTCGACTTCGGTGGTTTCTGGGGAGACGCACAAAGAAGGCAGACCCAACAGATTTGCCGTAGGTGGCTGGGAGAGCGAACGACACGCATGCACTCATCTGACACCGCTAGCTAGTCCATATTCCCAGGGTTGTATAATGCATGGAGATGGATGTTCTAATCCATATGCCATTTACATAATTATGTACCAAACTCTCAAAGGTGAGCGGAATCGAAGGGGCACATATCTCCAGACCGAGTATGCTGATTATGAACTATAATATATATATATCTGTGCGTTATCTGTGGTGAATTGATGTATAAGGCTTTAGAATGTAAACACATTTGAAATTAATTCATTTCAGTATTTCCTGATCCAACTATTGATTTAGATGGACACATTTGCCAAGCCTGCATAAATGCATGTTAACAACTCAACGATGTGCGTATAAAAGGACAAAGCCTCAAACAAATGCAGAACATTTAGTGTGTCTTCAACAGTCCACCCATGGACAAATGTGGATTATGCATTTTGGTTTGGTGCAGTAGAGCTCAGGGTGCTGCAAGGGGCCACGGAAGAGGTATACGCTTCAGACACACACACACACACACACACACACACACACACACACACACACACACACACACACACACACACACACACACACACAGGGCCACGGCAGAGGTATACGCTTCAGAGACCGACATCAAGGTTTCAGCCGCGAACGGATCCAAGGTCACAAGGTTCAGCCAAACAGATGATATTGATTTTTGTCACAAAATGGATTTTTCTTCCCTCTCACTCTCCAAAGAAAGCTGAAAAAAATATCTAGGCAGCCCCAGCAAACATAAACATGTTTCAACGTATATTGAACTTTTACATCTAAACATCATATCACTCAACATTTTTTTTCTCTTCTATTTACCATTTTACATATCAACCTCCTCATGTAAATAAGGCTCACAGGCTTGTGATGTAACATATGTCAGATTGTTGACGTGCAAATGATGCCTGTTATGTAATGCTTCCTGTAATAAGCAGCGAAGCAGCACTGTATTATTTAGACCTCAGAAGCAGGGGTCTTAAGAGCACGGAGAATAAATCTATTGTGCGCCCAATCATGGCGACTGGCAGATGAGAGCTTATAAATAACACATCTCTGAAAAAAGATATCAGATGAGGCCGGCTGAGATCTGCCGATGATGAATGCATACTCATCAAACAGACGCAACTTCTGGCATCTAAGTATCAGGCATTTATCCTGATATCCATCCTCATTTGTGCCACAGATCTGTGCAGAATGAGCAACGGTTTCCTCATGGAGAGATAGTAATACTCTCCATGAGGAAACCGTTGTTCATTCTGTACAGCGTTCATTCGGGATGCTGCAGGTCAGATGCTGCAGGTCAGGCATTGATTTCTACTGCCACCACACAATCACAACATCCGAGGCACAATTTCAACCAACAGCAGAGTCTAAAAGCACACCACACAAAAGATATCTTTATGCTTTATCTTAATGCAGACATTTCTCTTTAAAGGAGACACAAAGGCATGTGTAAATGCAACCCAACATCTGAGAAGTATCTTTGCTCATTGTCTCATGGACCCATTGAAGGAGTGTATGACACACACTCTCTCTCTCTCACAGACACACACACACACAGACACACACACACACACACACACACACACACACACACACACACACACACACACACACACACACACACACACACACACACACACACACACACACACACACACACACACACACACACACACACACACACACACAGTTACACCTGACACATCCATTCATAACAACTGATGCAACTACCAGCTCAACTACCAGCTTTTTCCTGCTGCCTCAATTACTTCTCATCCTTTCTGTCTTTTTTCACTGTCATTACCCTCTTTCTATTATCATCTTCTCTTTTCTCTCCTTATATGCTACTTTCATTAAGCCTGCAGAATACAAAACTGAAATGACAACAGCGACTGATAAACGTATCCATGGTAACAGGTGAACTTACATGAAATCTCATGTTGAAATTCAACACCAGAGACCATGTGCATGGGTTCA
>NC_137910.1:8530852-8563352 GCF_963457725.1 Sprattus sprattus | reverse complement strand
ATGCCAAAGGGAGAACTCAGTCGTGCTCATCCTCCATTATATATACGTATATATATATATAATTGTATAGCTTGTGATGCCTGGGCAGTAATCATCCGTATTGTATACATATACAGTATATATCTATATATATACTGTATATATATCTATATAGATATATATATATAATATAGCACGCGATGCCTGGGAAGCAGAGATGGCTCCCAAAAGCTACTAATCCTGACCTGTTTGTGAAAGGGAAGGAGAGGGACAAGAAACTACCACCCACGTCTTGGATTTAAATTGATCTTTAGCATTAGACCTTTCATCATACACCTGTCATGCCTCTAATCAACAGACTATAATTGATATGTATGATAAAGTGTACATTAAGGCACCAGGCAGAGGGAGAGGCTCTATGGAAGCCATATGGATGGATGTGACTTACAATTAAGGATATGGGAGTGCAAGTCCTTGGCTGAATTAGAGTGAAAAGATAGCCGTCAGGATAAAAGGCAGACAGATAGACAGAAACAGAGTGAGTGAGAGGGAGAGAGAGAGAGAGAGAGAGAGAGAGAGAGAGAGAGATGGGAGTGAGGCGTCTTTGTGTCGTTTCCTGCTGCGCGCGATCTGGCCCTATCTCTGCAGGACTCACAGAGTAGCTCTTTAACAAGCTGACCTTCTCCTGCCTTCATGCCAAACTCCCTCTCCACAGCCTTTTCATTACCCACCCATCCACCCACACACACACACACACACACACACACACACACACACACACACACACCCAGCCAGCGCTGACGCCCGGCCCTGCACCTCTCGAGGCTCCGTGGGCCCCCTCTTCAATACCGCTCCCTGCGCCCTGAGAGGACCTGACATTTATGCGCTTTCAGACACACTCCTCCCGTTCAGACACACTCCTCCCGTCCTTGAGAGCGTTTGAACTTTGGGCATCTCTATCAGCATCGGCACCCTGTGCCCTGCCTGCCTGTGCGTCACAGCCAGGGCTCTCAGGTGCCAAGGCTGTCTGTCTGTCTGAGGTGTTGTCTGTCTGTCTGCTGAGGTGCTGTCTGTCTGCTGAGTCTCTGTCTGTCTGTCTGTCTGCCTGTCTGCCTGTCTGTTTGTCTGTTTGTCTGTCTGTCTGTCTGTCTGTCTGTCTGTCTGTCTGCTGAGTCTCTGTCTGTCTGTCTGCTGAGGTGCTGTCTGTCTGTCTGTCTGTCTGTCTGTCTGTCTGTCTGTCTGTCTGTCTGTCTGTCTGTCTGTCTGCCGAGTCTCTGTCTGTCTGTCTGTCTGCTGAGGTGCTGTCTGTCTGTCTGTCTGTCTGTCTGTCTGTCTGTCTGTCTGTCTGTCTGTCTGTCTGTCTGTCTGTCTGTCTGTCTGTCTGTCTGCTGAGTCTCTGTCTGTCTGCCTGCTGAGATGCTGACTTGCAAGATGGCAAGGAATGAAAGACAATGGTCCACTAATTGATGCCAGGCAGAATGAATGGTTTGAGTCATAACACAGAAAAATACTCCCGGGATTCACAGTACATCTGCTTAGATTGCAGTGACACTTAACTGAAACTGACAACAGACTCTAACAACATGATCATAATGCCTAAAGCTACACAACAATGAACTTGAGCAAAAAAAGCAGCATTTAATAGTCCATGTGTACTCGAGAGGCTAGATTATTAACTGTGCAGGGATGGGCTAAGTGCTGGTTTTCTCACAGCTGAAAAGATGGCATATATCATGACACAGTTGGCTCTGGGTGGAGTGGATGAATGCATGTGTCCCCACATATGTTGTGGAACCTGTTATAGTTATAGAAAAGGTGCGCGGCCCTGGTAGATTCTTAATGACGTGTTTATACAACAATCACACAAATAAGTAGCCACTGATGTTGCCCTTTTATTTTTTTGCACTACATAACCTCACTTTATAAGGTAACTTATGCTGCTATATGTTTATCTGTATGTTCTACTTGTATTATGTAATGTCTTGTCTGTATGTTTGTATGTCCTCTCTGTTGTGCCTGTGCACTTTATATGTTTCACCGTAGGAGAGTGGGAAACGTTTTTTTCGATGTACGTCTTGACATTTGAAGTAACTGACAAATAAAGCTACTTTTACTTTGACTTTGAATATCACCATACAATAAACCTCAAACCATGCTGTCATGTAAGGTAAAGGTATTTTTGGGTGCAAAACTATCTTTACCTGACCAGCAAGGTGCTGACATGACAGGGTTATGTGGGATAATATGAATGATTTATTATTCAGAAAAGTTTCCAAAATCCCTCACATTGAAAAGGTGAAGACCATGTCTGAAGAAAGACAAAAAATCAGCTCCTTTTTTCCTTCAGTCACCTTCTGACATTGCACACAGAAAATGTCTGCTCTTGCAGGAGATCGAGCAGGAGGAAGGAGGGAGAGAAAGATGTCTGCCTTTCAGGAAGGAGAGAGAGAGAGATGTCTGCCCTTGCACTCTCCATAACTCTTGTTACACACGACCCCCCTAGGCAGAGAAGACCTCCACATCCTGCTTCCATGACTACCCTGAAGGCTTGTCAAAACACCTAAAACCCTTTGGAGAAAAAGCAAGTTTCTCAACTTTCTCCAGTCCAGCAACATTTCCGTTGTGAGAGAAAAATGCATTAGAGAAAACAAATGATGTGCTATTTGTATTTAGGTTTGGATTGTTAGTGATTGTTAAGTAAGACATCTAACGAGTTTCTACGTGAGAACATAGTATGGTTTAATTTAGTATTTAACATGTGAGTACATAGTATGGTGTAATTTAGTATTAAAAATGTGTGTACAAAGTGTGGTCTTATTTTGCACATGGATTATTACATAATCTGGCAATGGATCAAGACAAAACCAATACATATTTACAGGACAGCAGTAGGTGCTTAAATGGATTTGCTAATGAAAGACACTCTGGTCTTTCCAGAAGCTGGGCTTTGTTGGGGCTTAGTTGACGGTGTCTTTTCTCTCAGCGGACATGTTCCACTTCTCTACACTGGGATGGAGCGGGGAGCCACTTATTCTGTTTTAGGGAGCTAGGATTAACTGGGCCACTCACCACTGCCGTGAACACAAATAGTGTAATTCAACAAATTGTTTATTCTAAATTGAATTTTGACACTGCCATTCCGGTGGATACAATGTGCAATATGTGGTAAACAAAAGGCTTGCTACATGCTACCGCTAGCAAAACATTCTATCTGAGGTAAACAATAGGTTTGCTACATGCTACCACTAGCGAAACATTCTATCTGAGGTAAACAATAGGTTTGCTACATGTTACCGCTAGCGAAACATGCTATCTGAGGTAAACAATAGGTTTGATACATGCTACCGCTAGCGAAACATGCTATTACATACTATGCTTACATATTATGCTTACATACTAAAATATCTCATATGTTGCATTTACTCAGAGAAGGCGTGAGAAGAGATGTGCCTTTGGAACTATTATTCTGGGATTTTTGTTTAACATGATGTAAGTGTTTACCATTCTAAATTAAATTCCCTACATGCATCAAGTGATATCCTAATAAATCATGAAGCAAAATTATTTAACATTATCTGTACCTCAAATCTGAAGTTTTTGAAGGCCAAACACTCTCAGTTTATTTTGGTCCAATTCTAATGACTTAAAATACTAAAAAACATAAAAGTCAATAAGGTGCTCTATATAGTGTTTATGCCACTGGGGACAAATCTGTTACTTGCTGAGGGGTTCAGTGCCGGATCGCTGCAGAACCACTGTGGCTCTTCAGAGAAAATCAAACCTGAACCTGACATAATTCCACTTCAAAATATCTGCTGAAGGCAATCTACTTAGCCATCCACTGTGTGCTGGGCACAATGCCTGCCAGTGATTGGAGGGGGCATGTGGGAAATGTCGAAATAGACACAAGTGCTGTACCAGACTCTGAACACACAATTCAAAACATTTGCATTAGAAGAACAGCTAGCAGACATTAGCATGGCATACTGTCACAGCTAGACATTCAGGGCTGTTGGGTGGAGGTTCAAAGCAGATCTCTAGGCAGCGAGAACCTTTCTTCCCCAAATGTATTCATCCAATAATTTGCAAAGAATAATGTGGCAGTCATTTCTTATAAAAACACCACAGAATAGCACACTGAGGATGAAGTACACATTATCTGTGCTCTATCACAACCTCCTTCAACATTTCACTGCTGACAATCACAATAACAATAATTAGAACAAAATTATAATAACAGATACCACCTAATACATCTTATGTACGTTTGAGGAATTAAGCTGTCCAAAGTACAACAATCACCAGTTTATTATTTATGAACTACGTTATAAGCCATCTTGCAATAAATATGATGTTTTGACATCTTCTGCCTAAGTGAGTCACAGAAACATCCTCTAAAGCTTTATGAATACAACCCCGTGGGGGGGACGGGGGACGGACGGACAAACTCAGGCCACCGCCCAGGCCATCAATTTAGCATGAAAGTGATTCAATGTGCGACGCCAAAACCCCCCACCGCCACCAAAGGAAAACGTTAAAAAGAAACCACACCACTTCCTTTTGCACCAAAACATGCAATCACCGGGACACACAGGGAGCAATTTAAGTGCCACTGCTCCAGTCTTTCATTGGCGTCCCTTTTATTAGAGCTCTTCAGCGCCAGCCACAGCCCTCCAGGCAGTGCATCTTCACTTTCTGTTTTTATGACAGCTCCACTAAAGGAAGTGGTCCTCATGCAGACACACACACATATACATGCACACACACACACATACAGACACACACACGCACACATTCAGACACACACACGCACACATACAGACACACACACATACAGACACACGCACAGATACATGCACACACACACCGACACGCACGCACACACACACACACACACACACACACACACACACACACACACACACCGACACACACACACACACACAATGCTCTTTGTTTCATGCTGTTCTTCATCACAGTGTACTGAAGGGGAGCCATGCCGAGGTGCACTGTCCTCCAACACACACACACCGTGAGTGCCCTGTCCTCCACACACACACACACACACACACACACACACACACATACATACACACACATAAACACACACACACAGTGAGTGCCCTGTCCTCCACACAAACACACACACACACACACACACACAAACACACACACAGAGTAAGTGGCCTGTCCTACACTCCCTCTGACCTAGATGCAGCCCCTCTGCCTTTCTCTCCCCTGTCTGCACATAGAAACCCACTTCAGCCTCATAAAGAGAGCATGGCGTATGTCCTGCACTTACGGGGTCCCTCTAAAGCAATGAGACCCGTACCAAAGCTGTATTTGCCCATCAAAAGAGACCATACACGGAGCAGAGAATGCTCTGTCAAACACACACACACAGACACACAAACACACACACACAGACACACACACACACACACACACACACACACACACACACACACACACACACACACACACACACACACACACACACACACACACACACACACAACGCCCCAGTGAACAACACTCTGCAGCATTGTAATAAACCAGGGCACAACAGCCCGTGCATGTGTGACCGACCTAGTGGGAAATAAATGCTCTCAATAGAGGGAGAGGGAAAAAAATTGAAGAGAATATTTTGGTCCCTATAAGACGGCACTCTGTTTAGATTTGTAGACATCCCTTTAGGCCATGGCTGATTCATGCACTGCCTCAGACACATCCTGCGAGCCATTTGTAAAAGCCTCAGTAAAACCTCTCCAAGCAGTCTGGGAGGGATTTTTTAAATCCAATAATATGAATGATATAAAAGACAGCGTCATTATTCGTAACCTTTATTTTCAACATGAGCAAGTGGCCAATAACAGCTTAGAGAAACTTTGTGAATTTACTTGCAAGAACTGGTTTGTTCTTCAGTCGCATTCAGTAACAGAACAGACATGTTCCACACAACCCGTTTGGTTCTGGAGAACACACGTGTGACAATAACGCTGGAGCAAGGAGAGTGTAAAGGAGAGCGTAAAGGAGAGCGTAAAGGAGAGCGTAAAGGAGAGCGTAGGCTTGGGCCTCCTTACCTGCTGCGACTCCCTCGGGGTGGTCTGTTTGACCCGCCGGCTGGACGCGGTGGTGGTGGTGGTGGTGATCTCCATGATGGAGGTGGACGTCTCCGAGCGGTTGGCGGTGGCGCTGGACTGCGGGGTGATGGAGGAGGAGGGGGCGTCGCCCACCAGGCGCACACTGCCCTCGATCTGGACGTTGGCGTCGCCCTCCACCGCCATGTTGAAGACCTTGAGGCCGTTGTAGTAGAGGCCGGACAGCTGGCCCTGGAAGGAGCGGCTGCGGTCCTTCTCCAAGCCGCCGATCTTAATGGTGGTCTGGCTGTTGAAGATAGTGAGCTGGCGCCCTGCGGAGAACAAACGTTACATACGTGCGAGAGTGTTTAACAGCACTCTCTCTCTCGGGCTATTAGAAGAGAGAGCCAAGAGAGGGTGAGGAAAAATAATCACGCCAGAGAGAAAGACGGATTATTTGCCCAGTGGCTAATGAGGGCGATAAATTAGCTGGAGCTAGCGCAGACCCCGGTCATTTATCGCCATTATAATGATGGGATGCTTATGAAATGCGGATTCAAAGGGGAAAAAAAAAACAGATGCAAAAGAGAAACATTTGTGGTAGTCTTAAATGAATGTGCCTTTGCTAAAAGGACAATCAAATCAATGTATTTCTTTCTCGCAAAAGAAAGGCAATTAAGAGTTTTATCCTGCGTCTTGTCAAAATGAGATGTATTGACAATGTCTTACAACAGCACAGCTTTATTTACATGATTTTTGATCATGGAAACAGGCTGCCGGTATCTATCCATCACCGAAGATACTTTACTGTAAACAACCACAATACAACGACCCTTTCCAAAGATATCGCATATTCTTAAGAACACAATTTGGTCCTTGATAGTGTCTCAAATTAAATTAAGAAGTGTAGTTGGTAAAAAGGTCAAATTTGAATTTTCTTCAGACTGCCTTTTAGCAAGAGTGGCTAACAAATGAGCAAACATAAACTAATCAAACCATGGACACATTAAAACAGGGGTAAATGAGGCGTCTGGAGATTTGACTCTGTAGAATAAAAAAATACAAAACTTGAACGAAAAATAAAGAAAAATCAACGGAAAGTGCAAACAAATGACAAACATTAAGTGGGAGATACAGGTTTAAATTTTCAACACACACATGCATGCACTCAAAATGTGTGTTTTATTTTTTTTATTGTCCGTAATAGTCTATTCTGTGTTCATTACCTGTGCACATTTACAATGGTCGTTAAAGGGACTCAGTACTGAAGCCAATTAATGTTTTACTCTATTTAATATATCTACAAGTTTAAAGTGTGCGCTTTTCATGACAAAAAAACACAAATCAGTATACATGTGTAAAGAATATGTAAATATGATCTCTGTCTAATGGGTTACTTTTATCCTGATCATTTAAATGTTTAAGACAGATAAAAACAAAGCTATATGTGATTTAAGGATAGTTTAATAGTATTAATATTACTGACTGAGTTAGATTTATATTTACAGTCCCTTTAACCTGAAGTATTAAACAGCTCAATACATTATTATGCAAAATGTCAAGGAACTACAAGCTACTTTTACTTCATTTTAAATCGTTTAGTTTTATTGAGTTTACAGAACATTTAATTCGATTTGTTTATTCGTGTTACAAAGTATTACTTTGTTATGTTCAGATTATTTTTATTTAAAGTTTTAATCAATGTTTACCTTTGTCGAGTAGCCATTCGTCAACTACTCGACCAAGTCGATATGGGATTCGCTGTCTAGCAATCGCCAGGCGTTCGTTATCAATGTTGCCTTTAAAGTTTAAAGAGACATTTCATTGGTTAAAATCTGTAAGGTCAAAGGTTAAATGTTAATACTTATAGCTTGAGCTATACAACTGTCACAATCGTTTGTTTGGAAAATTTTAGATATTTATAAACAAAGCTACCTGCAACATCTCACTGACCAAACTTTTCACTCAATACATTTTATTTTATTTTATCAAACAAATTATTCCTATGTTAATTATGAATTAGAGTTTTCATCTAGATTAATATTAAGTTAAAGACCAATCCAAACCACAAATTTAAAACATAACCATGACATAAATATTTACAAAATGTCCAATCCATGAGTTTCTTTGCTCTTCTTTGGTCCCCTTATTTTCTCTCTGGACAAGTTTAAATCTAGTTATACAAACGGTGTCTCACCTGGAACATCCTTTTATTTATTATTAGAATAAAAGACCCAATTATTAATTTAGATCCACACAAAATACCTCCATGGTCACACATATCTCCCATTTCCATTTAAAAAAAGACTAATTAACAAGTCAAAGTATGCTAACAGGATATAACAATGGTGACGACACTTGAAGATTTGCAGGTTCAGGACATAGAAAATGAATAAGGTTAGATACCTGGAACAGGTAGAACACACAACATTAGAGAAAAAAAAGTCCTCAAAAGAGATATACACTGTGGAAGGCTTTGATAAAAGCTGACATTTAGATTGTTTTGATTGAAACACAAAATCTACGTCACCTCTCTTTCATTCTCATTCTGGAACAGACGAAGTTACCAGAATCCCCTTAGACAAATTTTGAAAATCTCACCCCTTCAACAGCAGAGTTCTAGTCACAGGAAACAGGAAACAGCCTCCCTGTCATCTCCTACATCCCCACCTCACTGTGTGACTCAAAGGGAGGCACTCTAATTACGCCACAACAGGAACATCTGAGGATTTACACAAACTAATATTGATTTGTTATCTCTCACTTCATTCTCACTGAGGATAATGGTGAGGGGATTTGGGCCCAAAATTCCTCATATATATTGATTACAGAATGCCTGAATCCCTTTCCTTTGTAGGAGAAAGAGAGAGATAGAGAAAGAGTGAGAGAAGGGGCAAGGTAATGAACTTGAAGAGGAGCTTGGCACAGCGTCCAACAATAGAGTGAATGCTGCCAGTCAAAGGGGAAACAATGCGGCGTTAGCTTCCAGTTAGAGCTGATGGTGAGATCTGGGCTCCGAGGCTTAGCGCTGGAGAGAAGCGTGGCTACACACAGACCAATAACCTGCGGAGAAAAGGAGGAAATCCAGTGATGTGGACGTTGAGTGACACCTCACCCTTTCTATAGTCTTCCTAAATTGGATTCCGTCCAGTTCAATTGTTCCACAGGTTGACAATATTCTGTCACATTTCAGGTTCATTCGTTTCTCTCGTATCTGTCTCGGTTTTTTCTCGGCTCTAAGAGTAAAGGTTGAGGGTAGAGGTGCTAATCTTGCGCTGAGTGACTTCTGCGCTGGGGAAAGAGGGATTACTGCGGAACATTCCGGCAGCTTTGCTCTCTACTGTCTGAGTAGATAGACAAAGAATTCAATATACCATGTCTGCCTTGAATGTCAGGTCCTCAGGCTTGAGGTCATAATTACATTCTTAGTTCAAATACATGTTTTATTCGCTGCAAAAGGTGTTTATTAATTAATATATTACAAATAAATATAAAAAGATAATCAACTTGGGTGAGTTGAAAATGGGCTGGGTTGAGAATGATGCAGGTAAAATACTTCTACCCAGCCCAGTAACACTCTCACTATCCAGCTCAATTTCTCTACAGTGAAAATGTTTAGTATGATGATAAAATTGCAGTTAATAAAGCTCTACCATCTTAGTAACAGTTACTGGATGACAGATCTTTGACTCAAGACTTCTCTCTGGCCTGCTCCCCCTTTCTGGCCAGATCCTCTGGCTGCTGACACACTGGAGAAATGAAAGGTGTCAGGCAAGAAGTAGGTGAGAAAGCTTCATTATTTTTTCACTTTCATGTCTGGATGCATGTTGTGTGTGCATATGTCTGTGTGTGTGTGTGTGTGTGTGTGTGTGAATGTGTGTACGTCTCTGACTGTGAGTAGTATGTTTGTACTTATTTATCTCCTGACAGTTGCAATTCTGTGCAGATGGGCTTTTGCCCCTCAGTGGTCTTCTGACAAAACAGTAATCTTCTGCAATTTATAGCCTTTAAAAAAACCCTGTGCTGTCCCATTTCATTCTACTTCTCTGATATTTCCATACAGAACAGACACAAGATAGGCACCATGCAGGGGGCATTGGGCAAGGAAGGAGGAATACAGAGAGACATTTAACATATAGAGTAAAAACAGGTTGGCTAACCCTATGAAACAACGCCGATAGATCTTAGCAGAAGCATCAGTGTTAGCAACGATAGGACACTAATATCACTCAGAAGAGTTCCAGAACAATTTAGTAAAATTTAGAAAGACATGGCCTATCTCCAAATCCAATACGTTTTTTTTTGAATGAGTCATACCTTGAGCTGTTGCCCATTTCACTTTTTTCTTTTTGCATAGCTAAGCGCTGGTTCCTTCACAGCTGGACAGTCTTCCACTGAGAGAAGCTCGGGAGCAGAGGCTCCACTGGCGAGATAAGACAGCCTTAATGCTGTCACCTTTTGTTTGGGAGCGAATGCTCATTGCTCTGCTCCTCAGCCACCGGCCGTGTTAATTAACTCTGAATGCTATCGAGCTGCCATCATTTATCGATCTACTTCTCAGGATGCGGCTTTGTTAAACAACGCTGTTGCCACTGCCACTGCCTTCCAGCTGCCCCACTGAATCTACACAGCCTTCTTTTCCTTGCCGAGCTCCAGCTCCCTGTGGCAGAGATGCGTGGGGTGGGGTGGGGTCCGTTTTTTGGGGAATGGGAGTCCGAATGACTTATCTTTAGCGCCCAGGCAGCAGGGGACTAGTGGAATGCCGGTGTGACTGCCAGAAGGGAGGCGCTCGGTATGCGCTTTCTCCCCTCGGTTAATAGCCTGCTCAGATAAGACCCAGGCTTTGTCTCATTACATACTCCCACACACCCGACTACACGGCAGGAACAAAATATAAACGTGCATATATGGAAATGCTTGCCTTTCCGACTCTGGGAGATAAAAAAAACAAAAAACACAATGCAGAGGGAGAGAAAACAATGTACATAAACATTTTCCTGCACTGCGAGAAAGAGAGAGGGAGAGAGAGAGAAAGAGAGAGAAATGGAGAGCAAGAATGGGAGGGGGGGGGCGTCTGTTCAGTCTATTGTTTGTGCACCCAAGCATGCCTGACTGACTGCAAGGTGAGCTTGACAAACTGGGATGGAGGGAGAAGGGGAGGGGTTGGAGGGAGGGAGAAGGGGAGGGGGGTGGAGGGAGGGAGAAGGGGAGGGGGTGCAGATGTAATAATGGGATGGGCTGGCCTCTGGATACCATGTCACAAGCTGTGCTACGGCACATCTGACTCATTACCACTGCAGCTGGGCCCAGGAAACAAACACCGTCACTGCAATCCCTACCCCTCCTCCATACGGACAGGGCAACAGCCCCCCTACTCTCCCAGTGCACCAGGGCAACAGCCCCCCTACTATCCCAGTGCACTAGGGCAACAGCCCCCCTACTATCCCAGTGCACTCGTCTAACACTGACTGCACTGAGCATGGGAGATAGGGATGAACAGAGATGGCAAGACAGAGAGAGAGAGAGAAAGAGAGAGGGGGAGGACAAAATACGAGGCCAAGACGACAGAAAAGAGATGGGATATTGTCTGTGTAGTTGTGACATGCTATCTTTCTGAGTCAGAGCTCCGTTCTGCCACCCAGGAGCCCTGAGTGCCTGTGCTGTCACTGCCAACAGGACCATCATGAGGAGAGAGGGCTCTGCTCACAGGATTTTATGCTATGGCTGACCTTTCCCTGACCCCTCCTCCTCTGCGCTCTTATTTTAAGCCCCCTTACTTCATCCCCTCCTCTTTGAAAAGGAGGTTCACCATTCCCTACTAGGAAAAGGTTTGACAAGCGTTACATTTTTTATATGAAAAAAAAAAGCATTAAACGCATTAGCCATGGTTCTCATAGTGCTTGTTTAGGGAATTTAATTTATTTAGACAAAGACTTGCATCTGGCATATGCATAGGGGGATAGAAGAGCACTCTAGCTGTATTTAAATATCTATATAATACTGCTATTGACCCCTAAGGAAGACAACGGGTAGGGAGAGAAATCAGGAGCATTGACCAGCACGTGCTTCACAAGTTCAGAGTGTGACTAAAATCTGGAACTCGACTGGAAAATGCTTTCATAAAAAGGTCTGAGAGCAGGCCTGAGAATGTGATGAGACCCTGAGGGAACTCGGAACCGTGAGGAACAGATCCTGTGAATGGAAGCACATCCTCAATTCCATTCTTAGAACAGAACTTGGACGTGTGAGAACAGTATATCACCTTCAGCATCTGCCACCATCATTCTACTTCTCCCTTCTAATTCACCCTTCTACTTCTTCAGCACCCTTCTTCACCACCCTTCTTCAAACTTCACAGAACACAAGAAGAGTGGTGTGCCCATGTGGCTGCAAGCATGGCAAAGGGTAAAAACTGAAGCCCTTTATCATTTGAAATAATGAAACTGAAATAACAAAGCGCACAACAGGATTGCCAGGCCTCTGTGGCGGTAGCGGAGGCTGTGTTCAGCATTTCCTTAACTAGATGTAAAATGTAAGAATAAGCAATTATGGAGGCTGCAACAAGTCTCTTATCGCTCCTCATTAAAAATTCATTTAGGTTATCAGCACTTCTTTATTCTTCTCCGTCACTCTTGTCCCAAGCAATACAGACTGGTCACGACTCCCTAGCTAATCTCTCCTGTGAGAAAAAGAACACTCTTCTATCACATTATATTATTGTGACAAACCTGCCATTACAAATGGAAATTCTCTACTTTTGGACTCCATGACTACAACAGGCCGGTGCTTATATTTGTGTAAAGTGCACTACATGTGTATCTGTAATACTTTGGCATGATGAGATACAGATAAACCAAGATGTGAGTAAACCCTGAACAGACCTGGTGAAACCTCTTCATAACTCTGCAGTAGGAGAGTAATTACTTGCATGTGCAAAGGGGTACTCTGTGGTTCAGTATCACCCCTGATAAGCATGCAGGGGCATCCTCATCACAGTATCATCATCTCAAATAGTGAACTCCGCATTAATACTCTATTAGCACCAAATGATCCGCTAACACTTTATTTGGATAGTCCGTCTACAGAGACTTTACAGAAGGTCTGTTGAAATTCACATTCAGTCTTTCTAAATGTTCACTCAACATAACCTTAAACATCAACCCCAAACCCTAACCTTAACCATACATGTAGTTAAATGTTTAGGTTAACGTTTATTATGAAAATCTATACTGTTAGTGTCTAGTCTATACTAGACACTAACAGAAAATGAAATATTTGCAAACGGGAAAAAGACTATTATGGAATAAAATAGATTTTTGGATTTAATTATGGATTAAATCACAAGAGAAATTTGATGGTCTATCTTTATCTGAGGAATTTCCATTGGCAGTATCATAAAGCCAAGATGTAAACTGCCAATTCAGTGTCATTTTGCTTTCAGTCTGAACATCATGTAAATAATATTTCAAAGTTTGCATAATCACAGAAAAGAGTATATGCTCTTGAATCTAACACAACAGCGATCTCTGCGTCCGAGTGTCTCTGTAGACACTGTTTACATAACAGAATTATTCAGCGGTACATGTAACTTCACACTGGTGTGTGTGTGTGCGTTTGTGTGTGCGGGATCTTTCAGTCAGTTCAGCATCTCTATTATAAATATACACACCATATGCTATGAGTGCCATATCTAGGCAATTAACCCAGGGCAACGATCATTTGGTCAGTATCCATTACCATTCTCTCCTACTAGAGACCAGCAGAGAGAGGAGAGCTGGACCACGGGGGCCTTTCTGTGAAAGAACAGGACTGAACATGCCGTAGAGTAGGTCATCAGACCCTGCAGAGGGAGGGGGGGGGGGGGGAGTGGAGGGGTGTGGGCGGGTTTAATTCATTTTGCCCACTTCCATGGCTGAAGACGAGCGGGCAAAGGGCATCTTTTGCATACCACCTCCCGACTTCTTTCTTGTTTAAATGCTGGGCACAGACGGCAGGCTGCTTTAAGTGCCAAAGAGGAGGTGAGGGGAGGGAGACGTGTGTTTGATGTGTCTGAGGGGGGTTATTGGTGTTTTAAGTGGACTGTGCGAGGCTGGTAAATTAAAAGAAAAAAACTCTACTGTGTGAAAGAGGACACTTTCTCTTGTGTCCCCAGAACCTTGTGACTCATCTGTTCTGTAAGTGGTTAAATAAGGAAACCGTTGCCATGGGGATCAAATTTCATCTACTTGAACGTTCGATTTTTTTCTTTCTTTCTTCTTCTCCTCCTCGTCACGCTCTGGTTAGATTGCATATGTTTACTGACTGAATGAGGAGGGACTGGGAGGACGGTTGAGTAAAAAAAAAACTTCTAGAGCTTTTGTCAAAGCCGTTCGACAGTTTAAATCCATACTCTCAAATGGACAAGCCTCTCAACAGTGACCATATCAATACCACACACAGAAAACAGAAACAGATTACAGCATTCACAGAGTGACGTAGAGTAAGTATCTCTGCAGAGGACACAGACCAACAACACACACATAAATAAGTTCATCTAACACCACATTTCTTTCAGCATGTCCTGTCACATGGAAGCTTTAAAAACCAAAGAGTCTGTGCTGATCAGGAGAAGGACAGTTGATCAGGGGTAAAGGTCAGAAGGTCAGAGGTGAACAGAAGAACTGCCTTACCTGTGGGGTATCGCTCAATGATTGGCAGGTCATCCACCTGCAGTGTGGCATTACCGCCACTCCGTGTAAACCTCACTATATGGTACTTCCCATCATTTACAAACTTTGCCTTCTCCTCAATGTAAATGTCATCTGTTCCCACATTGAACACTACAGCGATATTCCCTTTATCCTAGAGACAGAAAGAACACACAAAGAAGAGAAAAAGAATTAGTATTGCCAGTGAAAATACAATTTAACCATTTGTCAGTTGTACATATACATACTGCTGATGTTGATGACAGTAAGTATGATGATGATGATACCTGTAACAGTATCTAAAAATTGCAGTCAGACAAATCATATATTCAATAACGCAGTAACGTTAATGCTTGGACCGTTGTGCTATTGTGTTATATAGTGTGTTGTGTTGTATATTTTGTGTAAGTACCCTGAGAGCAACTTAACCCAGAGTCAAATTCCTTGTTTGTTTAAACTTACTTGGCCAATAAACGTGATTCTGATTCTGATAACACAAACCTTTCTGGATTCCCTGAGTTATTTAGGCTGTACTGATAGCCTGATGAGGAATGGCGAACGGCGAAACCCAAATCTCATAAGTCTGCTGAAACTCCGACTGGAGCTTAATTCGGGCTGAGCAAGCGGTTGAAGGCTCTAATTAAATTCCGGCGCACATACATCTCATCTATTCAGCTTCGGCCAGCTGCATTTAGGCAAACATTTACTTTGACTTGAGACACAGCACACCTATTAAAGTCACTCACAGGCTTAGTCAGCACCTAATGATATTATCTGCCCTGTAATTAGGTTCTAAAGGGAGGAGCCTGGGGCTGTAATCCAATGAGACTCTTTAGCGGAACCTTGACCCCAAAATAGAGCTGCTTGACTTATTTTTATGGTCGGTGTAAAGACAGTCATCGATACTAATTGACTGCAAAATGACATGGTGTTTGTCTTTTGGACGGCAAATTGATTCAGGTAACACTACATTAACCAACAAAACATACAGACATACAAACAGTCTTTTCAGATATATTGTCGAATTTCAGTTATTTGAAACAACACGTCTCAGTATTTCTGTAGTATAGAGGTGTTCTGTTCTGTAAGCATCGACTTCAAAAGGGATATATCTGTGGAGTTTCATGTTTTCCTCGCTGTTTCTCATTAAAAATGTATTTTCGCCAGCGAGTGCAATGGCCATCTGTGTTTTGGAGTATGCCCTACAGCTAAAGTGTGGACTAAAAAAACAGTGAACACACTACCGCGTTGCCATGGAAATCCATAAAATGCACTCTGCATCCCCATGCAGCAATGTAGATGAATCCCACTTCAAAGTTAACAAGTCTTTTCTGCCTTCGCGTTAATGTTATGACAAAGGCTGTCATAAACACCAGTGCCCTGACAATGTCATTACATCAAAAGAGAGAACCTTTCAGTGATTTTAAGAGTCTGCCTCCCCCCCCTCTCTTTAAAACGAATTACCCTGCGGAATTGAACGAGTTGGCACTATCTGAGCGTGCCCAGGAGAGGCCATAAAGGAAGCATCTGGTTGGCTGATGGGACCAGCAGTACAGCGAATGCCATTATCCAGTCAGCAGCGTGGCAGTGGTGTGTGTGTGTGTGTGTGTGTGTGTGTGTTTGTGTGTGTGTGTGTGTGTGTGGGCCTGTGCTCCAGTCAGTAGCGTGGGGCACTCGCAGACCAGTGCCAAAGGGACAGTGGGGCGCTAACAGAGTGGGGCGCTAACAGAGTGGGGCGCTAACAGACCAGTGCTCATAGACCAGTGCTCAGCGAAAGTATGCAATCGAAATCCAACCTATATAGTTCTTCGGGGGATTTCGCTATGGAGCAGGCGGTGTTATGAGCGAATAATCGGGGGGAAAGTAGCGGAGATGTGGTCGTGATGGGTGTGGACGTACACATCCGTTGGCCTAAATGCTGAAGCGGTTTGATAACGGTTACTGGTTTAAGAAGCGGTAGATTGGGGTAGCCTCCGCCCGTCTCCCCCATCCTTTGAGCCCCGATAAGGGAGATTTGGAGATGGTAATAAAACAGGCCTGTGTGTGTGTGTGTGTGTGTGTGTGTGTGTGTGTGTGTGTGTGTGTGTGTGTGTGCCTCATGTACTGGCAGGAGGTAATGAAACCAGACACGCGCCTGTCTTTCAGGAGATCCCACACACACACACACACACACACACATCATGGAATAACATGCAGCACAATGATCAGTAGAAATGGAATTTTTCCACTTGCGATCAGATATCAAATTACCAGCTACCAGTTTATCGCTGTCTGATGCGATAAACGTGCTTAGATTCTCATATGCGACCTGATATAGTGAGAGCTGAAGGCGAACAGCGAGTTTGTTACTCTTATTTATGCTGTCAGTCAGTCATCATTGGAATCATTTGTAATATGAATGTGTGCATGTTTTTTTTCTTTCTTTGAAGAGGGGGGTTTATTTTTTCCCTCTTTCTTGAAAGCAGAGCTGCCATCGCTGACATGGCCGTTCACATTTAGCCTTTCTTTCAAGGACCCAGGCACAGCAGGAGTCAGGACTACAAAGCGCCCAGCATGATGGGGCAACTGTTCTCAAGGACTGTCAAATGCATAAAGAAAATAAGGCACTAATTCGTATTTTTAGTGGCTCATTACTGAGTGGGAGACAGAGGGAGGGATGGAGAGAGAGAGAGAGAGAGAGAGAGAGAGAGAGGGAGGAAAAAAAACAGGTTTAGTGCCAGAGTAGAAGCCAATTAAAGTGCCATCTTAATAGCATCCTGCGATGGACTTTTAATGCTCCCCTAAGTCCCATTAATAAATTCAGTACATTTAGTCACAAATTATCTATTAAATCAAAAGTAAGAGAGCGGAAGTATTTTTTGTGTTAAGTGTCTGTATTTTAAAGCATATCGGTTTGTACTCGGTTGTGGACGTTTTTGTGTGTCTCTGGATGTTCATATTGTCTGTGTGTGTGTGTTGAGGGGGATGTTTGTTGTTAGTGTGATTGCATCAGCATGTTCTTCATAAGTCTTTTTTTTTCTTCTTCTTCTTCTTTAATCCACCTGTTTTTTGGCTGACAACGTAACTCGTAGCAAGCTAAGTTAGCTGTCGATAGCTTTGTTCAATGCCATTCAACACATATCTAGCCAACGTATTGCCTGCAATGATTATTAGCAAGTTATGCTAGCCCACATTAGCTTGCTATGATATCTAACAGCAATATATGCCTTTGCAGCTGTTTAAACCTAGGATTAAGGTTAGGGTCTTCTGTGAGCACGACAAGACGTTTACGCTATGTGCGCTTCAGGGCCATTCGTTTTTTGTTGTTTTGTTTTGAAACTCACAGACTTTCACCATTTTTCTCATGTCTCATATTTCACAGTCAATAGCATAACAAGTCCACACACAGACTGCACGCACATACACAAACACACACACACACACACACACACACACACACACACATACACACACACACACTGAGACTGCCGTGTTTGCTCACACACACACACACACACACACACACACACACACACACACACACACACACACACACACACACACACACACACACACACACACACACACACACACACACACACACACACACAGACTGCCGTGTTCGCACTGTGTGACTCAGTTTGCTCCATATACAGTATACAGTTATAGGCACACGAATTTCAACCATGTTAACCTTACAGGTATGCAGGTGATATAATGTCATCATCAATATCATATCATATACAATTGTTTCATTACAACATCAGTTTATTCAAGCTGCTATGTCTTGTTGCACAAAGTTCAAGCAGGCATCTTTAATACAAAGGGGACATGTCCCCCCTTTTCATTCAGGGGGTAAGTTGACGCGGTCACGTCCATGTAGTTTGCAACGAGTAAGACACATCACAGTCCTCTAATGCTGCCATGAACCACAGTTTGCATTTCCTGTCATAAATGAATGTGTATATATTGTTGCTGTTGTTCTGCTGTTATTCTCCCCTATGGTGCTTTTGTTCCCTCATCACTCAGACTGGTTCACTTTGGCCCATACACACTATCCTCTATCTCTAGGGTGTGTGTCTGTGTGTGTGTGTGTGTGTGGGGGGGGGTTGTGGTGTGAATGAGAATGCTGCTGAGTACTGTCATACCTCCATGGCTCAAGAGAACTGAAACACAGGGATGAGCCCTGGTCCTTAGGATGGCTCCCTCTTATCCAGGCGGCCATATTTTCAAAGGATTCACTCCCTGTTGGCCACTAGTCACATGCTGCACAGTCAGCCTGCTTCCTCCCTCTCTTCTCTCCTCTCCTCTCCCTCTCTCCTCTTTCCCCTCCTCATTTCTCCTCCCCCTCTTTCCCCTCCTCTCTTCTCCTCGCCTCTCTCCTCTCTCCTCTCTTTTTCTCTCCTCTCCTCTCCTCCCTTCTCTCTCCTCTGTGAAGTCACAGATTGTGCTGGCTAAGTGTTTTAGCCTGCTGTGAAGCCCTGGGGGAGATCTCTCTATGCCACACCCTACACTATGAGGAGCATCCTCTCACAGAACATGCCAGCTTGATTAATTGCTCATCAAACTGGAATGGAGTTTAATTAACTGATGGAGTTGATCGCTGTCTTGGCCTCACAGCTGCAGAGGCAGGGGCTTGCTGCTCAACTTCCAGGACGTGGGCTGCCTGTGTCCCCTATGCAGGCCTTTGCTTCGCTCACTTTAGAGCCGCAATGCTGGAGCTGTTTGCCATTTACGCTGTCGGTCTTAAAAAAGGATTTGACTTGAACCCTCATAATGCTGTCATGATGCTATCACAACCTTATCCAAATACAGCACATGTTATGGCAGATGCCATTTAGTGGCATGGCTTGTCGTGACATTATTTGTATGATATGACAAACTATTATCGGTTATTTTCATTAGGAACTCTCATAATAGTTAATGCTATGACAGCTAATAAGCATGTGGCATGGGCAGTTACACTGACTCAGTTCCACACACACACTAATCCATAACATTAGGAGAGAGTTCCACACGCGCACTCATCCATAACATTAGGAGATAGTTCCTCACGCACACTAATCTATAACATTAGGCCGAATGCTAAAACGCCCCCCAGCTGCATGTCCTCAGTGGATAGTCTGGTATGAAATTACATGTACATCGCTGGATAACCTCATGTTGAGATTTGAATGCAGTGTTGCCTTGAGGGTATTGGCCTGGATGACTGTTATGTGATTCTGGCTCTTCAGAAGACAGGCCGTGAGTATTTGTCTCATTCTTCTTTTTATTTTCCTCTTGAGCTGTGTGATATTGTTCATCAAATGTATAAATCCTCCAAATATGAGCAGACCACTGAGGGTGTAAACATCTGTCTGGATTCAGATTCTCATCAATAAACAATGCGTTGCTGTTTGATACATTGTGTACATGAAGCTTTTTAAATATTGATTCTTCCCTAATCTGCTTCAGGGTCAAACACAACAAGTTCAAACATAAATAAACTTTGTTGAACAAACAGAAAGAAAGGACTTTTTGAATGATGAAGCACGGTTGCTTCTCTAGTCCAGGGAGAATCACAGACAAACTGGGAAGAATGATAAATCGATAGCGGCGCATATCTGCATATCTTCTTACAGGGATTGTGTGTCCAAGTGTGTGTGTGTATAAGCGTGTGTGTGTGTGTGTGTGTGGGTATCGGTGGTTCTCGGCGGTAAGCATTCACCCAACATTCGCCCTGCTTTGTGCATCATGCATCTTGACAACCATTGTGCACCTGTCAAATGTCATATTTCACTATTAGGGGTGCCCCAGACAATGCGCCTTGTCTCCCTTCAGTGCAAATACCACTGAGAGGCCTTCCCTACCACCGCACAGACCTCATGCTTTACCACTCAGAGGCCTTCCCCCTCACCGCACAGACCTCATGAGTGTCAGTAGTGGAGGGGGCTGAGTGTCAGTAGTGGTGTCAGTAGTGGAGGGGGCTGAGTGTGAGTAGTGGAGGGGGCTGAGTGTGAGCAGTGGAGGGGGCTGAGTGTCAGTAGTGGAGGGGGCTGAGTGTCAGTAGTGGACTGGGCTGACTGTCAGTAGGGGAGGGGGCTGAGTGTCAGTAGGGGAGGGGGCTGAGTGTCAGTAGGGGAGGGGGCTGAGTGTCAGTAGTGGAGGGGCCTGAGTATCAGTAGGGGGCTGAGTGTCAGTAGTGGAGGGGGCTGAGTGTCAGTAGGGGAGGGGGCTGAGTGTCAGTAGGGGAGGGGGCTGAGTGTCAGTAGTGGAGAGGGCCAAGTGTCAGTAGTGGAGGGGGCTGAGTGTCAGTAGTGGAGGGGGCTGAGTGTCAGTAGTGGAGGGGGCTGAGTGTCAGTAGGGGAGGGGGCTGAGTGTCAGTAGGGGAGGGGGCTGAGTGTCAGTAGTGGAGGGGCCTGAGTATCAGTAGGGGGCTGAGTGTCAGTAGTGGAGGGGGCTGAGTGTCAGTAGGGGAGGGGGCTGAGTGTCAGTAGGGGAGGGGGCTGAGTGTCAGTAGTGGAGAGGGCCAAGTGTCAGTAGTGGAGGGGGCTGAGTGTCAGTAGGGGAGGGGGCTGAGTGTCAGTAGGGGAGGGGGCTGAGTGTCGGTAGTGGAGGGGCCTGAGTATCAGTAGGGGCTGAGTGTCAGTAGTGGAGAGGGCCAAGTGTCAGTAGTGGAGGGGGCTGAGTGTCAGTAGGGGAGGGGGCTGAGTGTCAGTAGGGGAGGGGGCTGAGTGTCGGTAGTGGAGGGGCCTGAGTATCAGTAGGGGCTGAGTGTCAGTAGGGGAGGGGGCTGAGTGTCAGTAGTGGAGAGGGCCGAGTGTCAGTAGTGGAGGGGGCTGAGTGTCAGTAGTGGAGGGGGCTGAGTGTCAGTAGTGGAGAGGGCTGAGTGTCAGTAGGGGAGGGGGCTGAGTGTCAGTAGGGGAGGGGGCTGAGTGTCGGTAGTGGAGGGGCCTGAGTATCAGTAGGGGCTGAGTGTCAGTAGTGGAGAGGGCCAAGTGTCAGTAGTGGAGGGGGCTGAGTGTCAGTAGGGGAGGGGGCTGAGTGTCAGTAGGGGAGGGGGCTGAGTGTCGGTAGTGGAGGGGCCTGAGTATCAGTAGGGGCTGAGTGTCAGTAGGGGAGGGGGCTGAGTGTCAGTAGTGGAGAGGGCCGAGTGTCAGTAGTGGAGGGGGCTGAGTGTCAGTAGTGGAGGGGGCTGAGTGTCAGTAGTGGAGAGGGCTGAGTGTCAGTAGGGGAGGGGGCTGAGTGTCAGTAGGGGAGGGGGCTGAGTGTCAGTAGTGGAGGGAGGGGGCTGAGTGTGAGTAGTGGAGGGGGATGAGTGTCAGTAGGGGAGGGGGCTGAGTGTCAGTAGGGGAGGGGGTTGAGTGTCAGTAGTGGAGAGGGCCAAGTGTCAGTAGTGGAGGGGGCTGAGTGTCAGTAGTGGAGGGGGCTGAGTGTCAGTAGTGGAGGGGGCTGAGTGTCAGTTGTGGAGGGGACTGAGTGTCAGTAGTGGAGGGGGCTGAGTGTCAGTGCTGGAGGGAGCTGAGTGTCAGTGCTGGAGGGAGCTGAGTGTGAGTAGGGGCGAGGAGCTGAAAGAGGACTCTTATGTTCTGACAGGCTTGGGAGCTGCTGAAGCGCAGAGGATCCACTGTTTCACCTTATCTTTTAATTACCTCACGCAGGCTGCTATTTTAGCCAACCCCATTAATGGAATTACTGTGGTAATGGAATTATTAGAGGTAGAAAATGAGCATGCCAATTTTCAATTCCATTTATACCTAGTATGGTTTTTTTTCTCTCTTGTCGTGGCTTGTTAATTTTCAGTTTGACCCATTCTATTCGTTAAGCCTTCTAATGCCTGCTAATACATTAGGACAGAGACATAGTTGGTCAAAACAAACAAATCACAAATCACTGTAGAAGCACGTGGCGTGTTAGACAAAAATATTGCCGGCAAAATGCATAGGAACACTGGGCGAACTGCACTGCTAGAATTTAAGCTCTCCATTTTGCTCCTAAATATATATTTTTTCATATAAAAATGGATTATGTATCCATCTTAGTGCTCGGCAGCATCCCTTTGGAATTGAAAGTAGTTCAAAGCGAAAGAGTGCCTCTCGCAGGTCCCTGCTCTTCCTGGCTTTTTGCTGCCTCACACATTTCCTGGGTAAAAAGAGCGAGTGTGAGTAAGCCTGTTAAAATTGCAACTCAGACTGAACAGGGACATTGACAGATAATCATAAAACTTGCTTTTGAGTTTTAGCATATTTGCACCTTTGACTGTTTATTTTTTACACCTTTAGGAAAAGCTCAAACAAAACAAAACAAATGAACAGCAACTTGGAACCACAAAAAAAAAAAAATTATAATCCTTAGTGATGCTCCCCTTCACATCTGATGGATGCAGGAGCTGTGGCTCACCATAAGGGGGCGCTGTCTCAGGAGATAGATAGAATGGACGATAGTCTCCTGTAGTAGCCTAGTCCTGCTCAGCCACTGTTCATATTTTCGGGGGTGCAGGAGGAGAGGAGAGGAGAGGAGAGGAGAGGAGAGGAGAGGAGGGGAGAGGAGAGGAGAGAAGAGGAGAGGAGAGGAGGGGAGAGGAGAGGAGGGGAGAGGAGAGGAGGGGAGAGGAGAGAAGGGGAAAGGAGAGCATCTACACTCGCAGGGGGCGGGGGTGCACGAGGAGAGAAGTGGAGGGAGTCTGCGGAGCTTATTTCAGAAGCAGGTCCGCCAGCTAAAGTGCCTAATTATCTGTGAAGTTGGCTTGAAATTGTTTCCATCGCTAGGAGAGTCTATCAAGTGGCTTTTCAACAGCAGCTCAGCTTCATCAAATACCTCCAGTTAATAAATCATCAGGCCAGTCAGCGGGTGTTGCTGAAAAGAATGAAAGAATGGGTCCGAGAACAAAAAGGGAGAGAGATAGAGAGAGATACAGAGAGAAGAAGATGGAGGGAGGGAGAGAGAGAGAGCGAAGGTGAGCCTATGACATGTGATGTAGTGAAATGAGCCCCATGCTGCTGTCCAGCTGAGAGCCATGTTTCATGCCCGCGGGATTCAGCCAGGAGGCGTCCAGACAAGCTCCTGATTGGAGTTCTCCATGAACCAAACCGCTTAGTAGTGTATCTGCATGAAATGACAAGCATAGATTTTGGATCAAGCACTTAGCGCTACTCCAAAGTTATCACTGCACTTCGACACACCCAAACCCAAGAGTCAATTTACTGCGGGTCATAACACTATATTTCAGAGCTGCAGCCCAGGAAGGCTACACCTCCACAACTCCACGAGGTGTGTGTGTGTGTGTGTGTGTGTGTGTACACCTCCACGAGGCCCAGAAGGAATCGTCTAATGGAGTACAAAGGGCCCATAAATCCCACCAAATGTAGCCACAGCCTGCAAGGGGAAGCAGCAGCAGAAGCAGTGGACACACACACACACACACACACACACACACACACACACACACACACACACACACACACACACACACACACACACACAGGCAGTGGAGCAAAGGAACTGCAGGATCTAAACTTCACAGATGTGGCTCAGCACACTAATACTAAAACACTCCTCTCCCTCTCCTTTCTCTTTGCACTTACACACACACACACACACACACTCTCACACAAACACACACACACAGACTCATACACACACACACACACACACACACACACACACACACACACACACACACACACACACACACACACACACACACACACACACACACACACACACACACACAGGCCCTTTCATGATGCCTGCAATCTCTTTCTTTCCCTCTCCCCCCACATTCCCAGACCCTACCCCTCCTTCTGCTCTCTCTCTCTCTCTTTCTCTCTCTCTCTCTCTCTCTCTCTCTCTCCATCTTCACTGCCATACCATCTGCTGTGCTAGTTAATGCAAGTTAAGTGAAATGCAATTCGGGACAATTTCTCTGTAAGATGGCCATGAGTCGTTCACTTGGCACAAATGAGCGCACGGCTCAATCAGTCATGTCCTCGCACGGATGAATCTTGGATCTCTGTCAAATGCCCCCTTTGTCCTCTGACGGCCATCAGTAGTAATCTGAGCCGTCGAGGGCCGGCTATTGTGTCTGTTGGACACACACATACACACACACACACACACTCACTCACGCACACGGCTATTGTGTCTGTTGGATATAAAGTGGCTGGGTGTGATGGCACAGCTGGCGTGATGGATCAGACACTGATTGGTCAGTCGCCGTCCAGGCGCTTAAAAGGCCCCCAAGACTGAAAGCGAGCGAGGAGGCTTCGTCTGATGGCACGTCACCCTGTACTGCCACTACATGAGTGACACAGTGATAACAAGATAAAGATTCTGGGCAAGAAAACCCACACTAACACGTTTGCCGAATGGCCTTTCCCACAGCTGGGAGGATGATGTATTCATTATGAAATGTGCTGCTGTGAATAAAATATGAATCCAAAACTATCTTTCATGTGTTAATTGCTTAATCTAGTTATAAAGATATGCGCGGCTCTCTGTCCCACATCCCACCCAGCTAGTTACACAGTCGGTCCTGTCGGCACCATTGCTTTTTTACAAACCTGAAAGCAAAATATTACCAATACAGCATCCATAATTCAACACCTGCATTGATTTGAACAACGTCGAGTGTAATTATGCGCCATGCAAATGAATTTCAGCAGAGACTGGGAGTGGTAATTGCTCAGCAGTCTGACCCCGGCACCCTCGTGCAAACCACTCGGGGGACAGTGAGGGCCGGTGAACGAGAGGGTCACGGGGTTCAAGTGGTCCCCGTGAAAGACCTCCGGCTCCAGACCTCTTCAAACAGCCCTCCGGCCTCCACTACATGCCTCTACCTCCTTAATGTTAATTCTCAACAAGCGATGGCACTTGAAGACAGACAGTGGTAAATCACTTGGATTGTTAGAGACGCCTGGCAGTTGAGTTCCCCCTGTTTGGACTCAAGCGGCTTTGTGGCTGTAGATGTGACTGGCATGGCTGCTGCTATCACACACACACACACACACACACACACACACACACACACACACACACACACACACACACACACACACACACACACACACACAGTTCAGTTCCCCCTGTTTCGACTCAAGCGGCTTTGTGGCTGTAGATGTGACTGGCATGGCTGCTGCTGCTATCTCGGAAATATATTATATTTCCCGCTGTATTCATATGACTCCTCTGAATCATCTCTCTGGCAAACAAGACAGTCCACCGCAGAAGATCCGTGGAAACGGAAACATGATCAGGATCGTTATCACCGTGTGGCCACTGCGGAAGCTGGATAAAAATCTAAAGAATCCCAAACCAAACACCACTTCAGAGCAAGGATGGCGAAGCGATGTATCACAGAGAGCGTGAGGTTTACTTCCTGTTTATGGTACACGGATCCCCTTTCAGCTCAGCCCCCATTTCAGATTGCATTTGGATTATTGGCATCTGAAGAGATTATTATCAAAGAATCTCAAGCATGTTCTCTGCATCGCACGCTCTGTTTTGTGAAACGACAGTGAGACACGTGAGGGTAGCAGACACACACCTCTTACTCAATCACTCTCTACTCCTTCTGCAGTGAGCTGAGAAGCACACACACATCTTTTACTCACTCACTACTCCTTCTGCAGTGAGACACGGTAGGGTAGCAGACACACACCTCTTACTCAATCACTCTCTACTCCTTCTGCAGTGAGCTGAGAAGCACACACACATCTTTTACTCACTCACTTCTCCTTCTGCAGTGAGACACGTGAGGGTAGCACACACACATCTCTCACTCAATCACTCTCTACTCCTTCTGCGGTGAGACATGTTAGGTTAGCAGACACCCACCTCTTACTCACTCACTACTCCTTCTGCAGTGAGAGCTGAGTAGCAGACACACACCTCTCATCCCTCTCCTTCTGCAGTGAATGTTGTGAACAGTATGGGCTGTGTATTCCTAAGTGTCTCACAGCGAGAGAGGAGAGACCTGCAGAACGAGTGCTGTGACAGTGACTCATTTGGATACTGCTGAAATGCCTGTTGTGTAACTCCAGGTAGAGGTGTATGTGACACTGACTCACGGCTGAAATGCCTGCTGTGCAACTCCAGGTAAAGGTGTATGTCCACTGACTCAAGGCACACTGGGTTCTCTCGCAGTTTTCTCTAGGGGAGAAAGAAGTACGGCGTGGGGAAATTATTCAACAGAAGCCCAAAGAACCTCATTTCAAACCCTCACCGAGGACCAGGTAGGCTGCCAACTTCTAAAATTACCACCATCAATCAGGGGGTGGGGCTTGAGGTTGCGATTTAGTGGAGTTCTTCTGGTGTAAGAGCACCAAAACATAATTTCCCATCAGATCCATGGATCACAATAGCACCTTCATTGATTATTGTTCCTACTCTACCTCTCCATATCCTCTTCCTCTCTATATCATCTTCCTCTTCCTCTTCTGCTCCTGTGCCCACGAGCAGCCTAGTTTCAGGGCCATGTTCCACTCAGCTCATTACAGCCTGCTTTTCATAGCTACTTTTCTTACCCCACCCACCGGTGATTTTTGAGCCAGTGAGAAAGAAAAGCTCTTTATTCTCTCTCTCTCTCTCTTTCTTTCTCACTCTCACCCTCACACACGCACGCACACACACACTCTCCTGTGTATTTCATCTTACCTCACTAGTGTATTGTGAATGACACGGCCTCGGTAAAGTTCTAGAGCATTAGTGGTCATTTCATTCTGATGGTAGCATGGCAACTCCCACCTGCACTTACATCTTCCCAAGAATACAAACAGCTGCCTGTCTCTGTGCAGCTCTGCCCTCTCTCTCTCTCTGTCTGTCTGTCTTTCTCTCTTTCTTTGTCTGTGTGTCTATCTCTCCCTCCCTGCGCAAGCCTCTGATCTTTTTCACTGAGGACTTGAGAAAAGAAAATGTAGATGTGGATAGATAGAGGCCAGTGCTGGCAGCTGGAGACACTGAGTCTGTGCCTGTGGATGCACCTGAATAAGATATGAATCCGACAACAACAACAACAACAACAACAACAACAACAATGCACCACCCAGAGGCAGACCACCATAGGCAGAGGTGCCTTAGGCCCCAAATTACAGAGGGCCCCACAAAATGCATCATAAACTTATGATTAAGAATTGTTTTTAACGTTTTGCTAATTCATTAATCTCTTTCTGAAACTCAATATGCTAAAAAGGTATAAGAATGGTTAATTCATCAGTTGCTCAACCCACTAAACCCCCCCCCCCCCCCCCCCCACACTACATGTGTCTATTTCATGATCTTACTGAACATCCACTACAGGAATGATTCAGGAGGACAGTGGCCAACTTCAGACGGTTGAAAAATGGAGCAGAGCTACCCAAACAAAGTCTTAAAACTACCAAAGGTGACATCCTTTTTTTCATGGCGGCTACTGAAGACATTAACGTCACTGAAGACTCCTAAAGTCTGAAGTCTGAGGGGGTGTCTACGTTTAAGTATACAGCTCGCTCAGAAGAAGGTCACATGATGTCGTTTGTCATTCGAAACCAAACTGCCACTGATGACTATATGATTCAGGCATGAGGATGGAGTGGGCAGGGGAAAAAAGAGAGAGGATAACAGTAGGTGGAAGCACCTAATACAGTTGCAAATGGTTAGCCGAGTTCTTTCAAAACAATATTAAGGTCAATTCAACCGTGAAGTTGTTAAATAACAAGTGGTTAATGATTTCAGTCAACGGTGAAAAGAACAGACCTCCATGATCCAGTAAACTGGCCTTCCCATAAATATGTTTGGTTCTAAAGCATATGGAAAACCCGTGGGTGCGTCGCTTCCCTGCCTACTGTGAGGGGCGAGGGGGGGGGGGGGGGGGGCAGAAGAAGAAGAAGAAGTAGAGTTCATTAATGATTCAGCGCTGGTGTTGACATGCCCTTCTGGTGGATGACAGGGTGTGGGCACCTTAGGCAGACGTGTGAATGCGCTGGCCTCACATGGGCGACAAGAGGGCGGAGCTGAGGGGGATTGGACGATGAGGGGACACCTGCTGTCAATCACACATCCCACTGCTCTACTGTCAATCACACATCCCACATCTCTACTGTCAATCACACACACACACACACACACACACACACACACACACACACAGACACAGACACAGACACACACACACACAGACACACACACACACACACACACACACACACACACACACACACACACACACACACACACACACACAGAGACACACACTGCACACTCTCTGCTTATTCTCATCCCTTCTGTTTCTCTCAATATTTCCCTACTCTCCTTGCTGTTGCTGAATTCATGATTTGGAGGCCATTTCCAAGCTTGCTGCGTTCAGCGAATCGGCTGTGAGTGCCAATCGATACACTACGGAGGTGGTAACCTCAGGCTAGAGCTGCACGCTTCTATTTCTGCCCGTCCCACGAGAGGAAGCAGTGCTGACCATACAACCTGGTCTTCTGGAGCCAATATCCTTCACAAGATATTTATCCATTGATTATCATTGGAAGAATGCCCATCCCCGCAACAATGCAGATTTGGTCATTGCTCATGTGCAATTCAAATGGTAAACTAAATCTGTGTATTGACACTTTATAATTGTTGAACAATGAGGAAATTGATTGCATTTTGCACTAACAAGAGAACATTGATTGGGACAGGTTTGCCATTAAAGTAGCCCCAACATGGAAGTGATCCTTTTAGCATGGTGGGCCAGAGCGGGTGGGAGGTCAGAGCGGGGGCCTTTCACAGTGGAACACACCGCATTGGGTTCACCCTAGCCTGGATACCAGCCTGAACTCCGCCCACAAAATTTTTGTTCTGGGAGATTCAGTCTGGAATCGAGTTAGTTGGGAGAGATTTAACGTTTCAAAAAGGTTGAAACGCAATCTAAACCAATCAAATTGTAAGGGCGGGCTTTATACGTTGATGGACAGATATAGATAGAATATACCGGAATATACATCGAACAAAGATGGCGCCGTCTCGGGAGCTTAGTGGGACATATTTTATATGATTTAAGCTATCTACACGACTTTTTTATGTCTACATTGACTCGGTTAGTTGTGTAACGCAAAACGAGTGTTGCCGAGGATTTTAGGTCCTAACTAAAGCACTCTAGACCATTATTGATCGGTTATGCTAACGCGTTGGCCAAAATAATCGTTGAAACTAATGGTAGCTTCTAGCCTTGAGTTCTAATTAAGTAACGTGAGCAGGCATATCTCAGCAGATATTGACAGCGCATTCATTTTGAAAGAGGAACAGAGAAACGCGATCAAGGCATTTGTCGATTGAAAAGATGTTTTTGCCGTCCTTCCTACGGGAGCAGGTAAAAGTTTAATCTGTCAGATGGTAATACTACGTTGCGCTGATTGGTTCTAGGTATCCAATTCAGCGAAGAGGAATTTTCTTTCCTGGTTCGTTGAAACACGCCCCATAATCACAGCCCAATTGTCCGATCTCAGACTCATATTCTGACTAGAATTATGAGTATGACATCGTCAGGCTAGGTTCACCCAGCAGTTCTCCTTGAATAGCTATTTGCGCATTTGTCTGTCTATTTAGCGTAGCAGACGATATTAATAGGCTCTGCCAGACCTGGCGTCTGCCTTGCCTAGAGTCTGTCCAGATGATGACATCAACAGACAATACTTGCTTGCATTAGTTTCACACAAATAACCTTGACTCATGGTACACTCTAGCCAACTCTGAAACGACTGCTAGCGGCTAAGGCTACATGGGTTAGCAATCTGCTGATGTTGTTCTGCCCCATATTTACTAGTGTGTTTCCTGCGTTGCCAGCACTCTCTGTCTCAATCAGAGGTACATGATAACGCATGGATGAGTTAGGGCTGCCCCCAGGCCTCCTGAACCCCCCCCCCCCGCCACGCTTCCTGTGGCCCCCTCCCACACTGCCTCCTGTTGGCCCCCCCCCTGCACCGCCTCCTGTGGCCTGTATCAGCAGACTGGAAAAGCCCCCGTCAAAAAACCAACACAACATTTTGTGTGCTCTCTGATGTTAGCAGTCTGGAACATCTTAGAGAATCCAAAAGCCTTGCTAGTCGTCCAGTGAGCTCCTGTAATGAAGTTGTTATTACACAGGATAGAGACAGGGAGGGAAAAAAGGGGGCAAAAGGAAAAGAGTGGATATTGATTGCTGTGTACACTCTCACGCACCGCATGTCTCCGATAGCAAGACGAACCGGAGAGCGCTTCTAGTTTGCCCTTTTGTCTCTTCACGGAGGTTACGGGGGGGTGTGTGTGTGTGTGGGGTGAGAGTGGGGACGGAGGCACGGAGACGGAGAGGGTGGAGGTGGTGGAGAGGACAGCGGCGCTGAAGACTGATGCCAGGCCAAGCGAGCTGGAACTGATGCCACGCATAATTAATGCTTGGAAATAGAATCTGCATTAGTGTTGTGCCAGGACGTTAATTGAGTAGGATCCTTTCGGCTGGTGCCACACTGCCCCGGGCTTTTTACTCCTCTCCCCAGATTTAGCTCTCTCTTTCTCTTTCTCTCGTCCCTCCCTCTCTCTCTGTCTTTCTCTCTCTCTGTCTTTCTCTCACTCTCACTCTCTCTCTGTCTTTCTCTCTCTTCTCTTTCTCTCGCCCTCCCCCTCTCTCTGTCTTTCTCTCTCTCTTTTTCTTTCTCTCGCCCTCCCCCTCTCTCTGTCTTTCTCTCTCTCTCTTTCTCTCGCCCTCCCTCTCTCTCTTTTACCCTCCCTTTCTCTCTATCGCCTTTCACTGCCTCCCGCTCTCACTGTCTCTCTCTCTCCCTATTTCTCTTTCTCCCCCGTTCAGTCCCCCCTCCATCACACCACCTCTCCCTTCTCCCTCCTCTCTCTCACTTGTTTTTGATCATTTCTTTGTCTCCATCTTCCTCTGTGACTACTCCCTTCTTCATTCCAGGCACAGTGGTTTCTCCTGCTGTCTTTCACACACACACACACACACACACACACACA
Organism: Sprattus sprattus; assembly: GCF_963457725.1. Lineage (NCBI taxonomy): Eukaryota > Metazoa > Chordata > Actinopteri > Clupeiformes > Clupeidae > Sprattus > Sprattus sprattus. The sequence goes on along the minus strand of NC_137910.1, from coordinate 8,531,680 downwards.
CACACACACACACACACACACACACACACACACACACAAAAACACACACACCCACACACACACACACACTCACACACACACAAACACACAGTGGTTTCTCCTACTGTCTTTCCTGAGGTTGGCTAACCCTTGAACATGCGTCACATGTGCTGAGCACACATGACCACGCAAGTTAGCCGACAGTACGATGGCTCGAACACGTTAAGATCACATATGAAGACACGTGTGCAAGTCCATGCATTCATGTTCGTTCTTTGATAGGCACAGATGCGCAGAGATACATGTTTGTGTGAAGAAACACACACACAGACGAACACACACCAAGTCATCTCCTCTCTTCCTCTCCCCCTAATCTCCCTCTCTCTCTCTCTCCCTCATCTCCCTCTCTCTCTCTCCCGCTCTCTACCTCATCTCCCTCTCTCTCTCCCTCTCTCTCTCTCTCCCTCATCTCCCTCTCTCTCTCTCCCTCCCTCATCTCCCTCTCTCTCTCCCTCTCTCTCTCTCTCCCTCATCTCCCTCTCTCTCTCCCGCTCTCTCCCTCATCTCCCTCTCTCTCTCTCTCTCCCTCTCTCTCTCTCTATCTCTCTCTGTCTCTCTGTCTGTCTCTATCTCTCTCTATCTCTCTCTGTCTCTCTGTCTGTCTCTATCTCTCTCTCTCTCTGTCTCTCTGTCTGTCTCTCTCTCTCTCTCTGTCTCTCTCTCTCTCTATCTCTCTCTCTCTGTCTCTCTCTCTCTCTCTCTCTCTCCCTCATCTCCCTCTCTCTCTCTCTCTCTCTATCTATCTCTCTCTCTCTCTCTCTCCCTCTCTCTCTCTCTCTCTCTCTCTCT
>NC_137910.1:8509467-8530652 GCF_963457725.1 Sprattus sprattus | reverse complement strand
TCTCTCTCCAGCTCTCCCTCTAACTCTCTCAATCCCTCTCTCTATCCCTGTCCTTCTATCTCTCTCGCACACACACACACAGACACACACACACACACGGTGCAGGGAATTGATTTTTCACTGAAAGGTATTCGTATGATATACACATTCCATTCAGCGATAACAGAGCAATTCCACCTGCCACCACTGCAGCAGCAGAACAGGAAATACAGCCTCATGGAGCCAAGCCCGTTTAATAATAAGAAATCAGGAACTGCCAAAGCTGCTCAAGGAACATTAATCTAGAGTCCAGGTCCATAATACTCACACACACACACACACACACACACACACACAGACACACACACACACACACAGACCCACACACGGAGACAGAGAGTATGTGAGAGAGAACCCCCGAGAGAGCTGAAGATGAGTGAATGACTGAGATATGGAGATTAAGATGGAGAGAGAAGACGACCGGAGAGTGAGATATGAAGAATGGCAGAGACAGAGAGTTTGTGTGTGCGTGTGTGTGTGTGTGTGTGTGTGTGTGTGTGTGTGTGTGTGTGTGTGTGTGAGAGAGAGAGTAGAAGTGGTAGGGGTGTGAGGCTGCAGCAGTGGCTGCTGTTCTCTGCAGGAAGCTGATAAGGTACACACTTCTTCATCCTCTATATGTCCCACCCACTGCTACCATACTATCCTAGTCTCTTTAACCCTGTACTGCACTAGTTTCTCAAAGAAAATACTGCACTGGTTAGTACAGTACTTCTCTACTAGTCGCTTAGGTACTGCACTACTTTATTCTCTCTGTTTTATTATACATGAATCTCTAAGACAGCACTGCATTATTCTGTCTAAGGAAATACTGTGCTTGTTTTTAATATACTATAATATATTATATCAATGACACTACTGCACTAGTGCACTGCATTGATGTCTCTATACTACACTGCACCAGGCTCTCTGACACACACGCACACACACACACACACAGACACAGACACACACACACACACACACAGATACACACAGACCCACACACGGACACAGAGAGTATGTGAGAGAGAAACGCGAGAGAGCTGAAGATGAGTGAATGACTGAGATTGAGCACACACACACACACACTGATTGAGCTGTGACTATCACCAATATTGTGAAGGCGAGGATGAAGTTGTTGGAGGGCAGCGTTGGAGAGGTCAGCGGGGCGGGTGGTGGTGGGTTGGGTGGGGCGTCACGGGTGGATGGGGGCGCCCCCGTCGCTCTTCGGCTGCCCCGTGTCATGGAACATTCATCACAGCCAAGGTAAGTGCTTTCTCCAGGAGCAGCTCAGGCAGAAAATGAACAGCTGGCCGCACTGACCACTGCCGGACAGGCCCCTCTTTTCTGCCTCTTCTTCTTCTTCCCTCTGTCTTTCTTTCCCTCTCTCTCTCCCTCTGTATTTCCCTTTTCTCCCTCTCTCTCCCCCACTCTCTCTCTGTCTTTCCCTCTCTCTCCCTCTCTTTGTCTCCCCCCTCTCTCGGTCTTTCTATTTCTCTGTCTCTCTCTCCCTCTCTCTCTGTCCTCCCCTTCTTTCTCTCTTTCTATCTGCCCCCCTCTCTTTCCCTCTCTCTCTCTCTGCCCCCCCTCTATCTCTCTCTCTCTTTCCCTCTCACTCTCTCTCTGCCCCCCCTCTATCTCTCTCTCTCTCTCCCCCTCTCTCTGTGCCACTCTGTCCTCATAGCCCATCTCCTCATGCTGGGTCTCAACAATGGTGGGCGGCCGCGATCGAAACTAAAATGGAGTGATGGTCATTAACTCTGCCTTGATTAGGGGCAGACTGAGTGAGTCTAAACTCTGGTGATGAATGCATGGCGGCGGCAGAGCCCGCAGGTGGGATGTCATTGGATTTCGCCCAGTGGTTTGTCATGTTTTTGCCTCCAAAATGACTGCTGTGCGGTTGTTACCAAAACAGAGATATCTGGCAATGAGGCTAGTCTAAATTGCTGTAATTGATTGGCCTGTCATAGACTGACCCTCAGCGCATTACAATTTCACAGCTTCTTTTTTTTTACATGCTATTATAGACAGACACACACACCCACACCCACACCCACACCCACACACACACACACACACACACACACACACACACACACACACACACAGCAGTCAAGTGTCTTCAGGAGATGAGGAAGTAGAGGCAGAGACTGAAGGACACATCGATCTGCTGGAAACCAAGAGGGTCCTTGAGTTTGTTCTCTACTCCTCTCCCTTCTCTTTGTGGAGAGTTGAGACGCAGAAACTGCTGGCCCTCCATTGAATACAAACAAACGAGCTGGAAGATGGAACGGCACATTCACAGACATCAGGCTATACAATTCTCAATGGTCAGCTCCTCACACATTCACCACCATAAGGGTATAGAAAATGGTGATAAAAAAAGATTTCTTTACCAGAGAAGCACTACAGTTGAATTTCACATGAGTCTGTCTGCCACATACCATACTGGGGAGAGGAAAACAGAGCTAGGATACAAGAGAAGTATAGGGTTAGGGTTAGGATACAAGACACGTATAGCTCCCTAAAGCATTTTCACATCTCTTGGCTGTTACCCCCCATCTACCAGTGCACCTAGCTCTCTAACCACGGAGCCTCCGACCTCACACACTCTCTTTGCTCTCCCTCCCAACATTGATCAGGACACAGGATACAGCAACCGCACTCACTCCTGTGTCATTTCAATGTGCGCAGAAAATATCGGACCGGTCCACGGCCGGTGTGTGTGTGTCATGTTCTGTCCGCTCAGCACTGTGTGTGCCGGCACCTTTTTCCCTCCCCAGTAGGCTTAAGAATGCTGCTTGCACACGGAGAGTCACACACACACACACACACACAAACACACACACACACACACACACACACACACACACACACACCACACACCAACCACACACAGTCGGCTTCAGAATGCTGCTTGCACACGGAGAGTCGCATGCATATTTCATCACCAGGCCTCTTCCAGGAAGGATGCCATTCTCCTGGGCTTTGAGTGTGGGCATGAGGGCTGTGTCTGTCTAGCTAATCAATCAACAAAAAAAAAAAGAGGGGGAAAAAAACCTTGAATGCTGCAACGTGTGCATGCACATCAGAGACCTGAGCTTCGCCTTCATAGAGAGCGCCGGAGACAAGCCCTTACCTCCACCATCTGTTCATCCTCACACCAGACTCAGGAACTATCTCGTCTTCCTCTCCTCTCCTCTCCTCTCCTTTCCTCTCCTCTCCTCTCCTCTCCTCTCCTCTGCTCTGCTCTGCTCTCCTCTCCTCTCCTCTCCTCTCCTCCTCTCCTCTCCTCTCCTTTCCTCCTCCCTCCTCTCTCCTCTCCTCTGCTCTCCTCTCCTCCCTCCCTCCGTCTCCATCTCTCTCGTTATTCATCTCCCTCTCATCCTTTTCCTCTCTCTATCCCCCTCTCTCTAGCTGTGCATCCACTGCACTCCTTATTGGAGCCCTTTCCATGTGATTCAGGGAGCTTTAGAGAAGCTGTTGGGAGAGGCTGGGGAGAGGCTGGGAGTGCTGCAGAATAAAACGCCCGTCCCTGGGGATGCCTTGCTAGGGAGGCTCACGCTACATACAGTCTCTTTTATGGGCGTTCCTTTTATTCATCAGAAGGCAGCTTCAATTTTATTAAGTTCTGCAGCCAAACATATATCTGCTATGAAGCAGACTCCCTCTTACCCTTCTCCTCTCTCTCTCTCTCTCTCTCTCTCTCTCTCTTCTGCTTCTACTTCTCACGCACACCCTTCATGCGTAAACTCTCTTGAACACACACACAAAGAGAGAGAGAGAGAGACACACACACACACACACACACACAAACACACACACGCACTGGGGAGAATAACAAATGTTTGGATTTATTGCTGTTTGAGCAGTTTCTCTTCCTGCCGGGGCATGCAATCCCCCCCCCCCCCACCGCACACAGTCCTAACCCCGCCTGCAAATGGCTCTTTGTGTAAAAAAAAGCCCCCATCACTCTTCCGTTAAGAGGGACTTTGTGACCGGCAGAGAGGGGGCTAATGTATGCAACAACAGGTAAAGAAAAGCAAATCTAAATATTCCCAATGACTCAGGGCTCCATGTTAAGGGGCCCAAGCATGGCTGCCTTTCCGCTTGACTGGCAGAATTCAGTCTGCTTCATAAGCAGCATCATGAAAAACCTGTTATTCTGCCTTAGATGCAACATCATGAAAGCTCCCTGCTTCATTCCCGACGCTCCTTTATAGTTAGCCCACACTCTCACGCATCTCACTACCCCCCCCCCATCCCCCCCCACGACCCCCCCCCCCCCCAAAAGTGAAAACTGTGCCTAAAATAGCATATCTACAAAGAGCCCAGCATAGTACATTGACTCCAGTCACAAGACTCTAGCTTACTGCACAGTTGGACCGATAGTGTTTTTATCTGAAAGCTGCCTCTTGGCGCAAATGGACAGCGACACAAAAATGTCATACTGCCTCCTCGCAACCCCCTCCTCGCTGATGACGGACATCCTTAATGCTCTCGCTCTATAACGGTGATGAATTATAGAAACTACATCTCCCCACTCTGAGTGGCATTTGGCCTGCTTCCAGAGATGTGTGTGTGTGGCCCCACTGATGTACAGACCCAGGCCCAGCACCACTTCCTACCTCGGTGACTGACAACGGAAGGAGATGGCACTCTGTGTGGGACTAGAGAGTTTTTACCTGAAAAGAGGTCTGAGAGAGAAAAAAACATGAAGGCACTACTGTAGACAGAAGTGCATTGTGGGAATGCCAAGAGCAGCATGGTGCGGCTGGGCGGGAGACCTGGAGGGAGCTGGGAAGGCATACATGATGCAAGAGCGCTGTCACACGCACACTCACACACACACGCGCACACACACACACACACACACACACACACACACACACACACACACACACACACACACACACACACACACACACACACACACACACACACACACACACACACACACACACTGTCATTATCTTCCACTAATGGCCAGCTTCCTCACTGCACAGAGGCTGCACACCAGTCAAAGTCTGGTGTTGAAACAGGAGGAAACATGTCACTCTTCAACCACCATGAGTGCTTTAGTGTCTGGGTTCATGAAGTACCATACATCCATACATCCAATATGAAGTTCCATACATCCATACATCCAATATGAAGTACCATACATCCATACATCCAATATGAAGTATCATTCATCCAATATGAAGTTCCATACATCCATACATCCAATATGAAGTACCATTCATCCAATATGAAGTACCATACATCCATACATCCAATATGAAGTACCATACATCCATACATCCAATATGAAGTACCATACATCCATACATCCAATATGAAGTTCCATACATCCAATATGAAGTATCATTCATCCAATATGAAGTACCATACATCCATACATCCAATATGAAGTATCATTCATCCAATATGAAGTACCATACATCCATACATCCAATATGAAGTATCATTCATCCAATATGAAGTACCATACATCCATACATCCAATATGAAGTACCATACATCCATACATCCAATATGCATGGATTCATCCAATATGATGTTATCCAAAGTGACAGCTAAAGCGTGGGTTATTTTAGCCCGTGTGCTCTCAGAGGGATTCAGACCAGATGACCTTGTCCACGCTTGAGTCCTGTGTGTGTGTGTGTGTGTGTGAGTGTGTGTGTGTGTGTGTGTGTGTGTGTGTGAGTCTACGCTTGAGTCCTTCTTTATCAGCTTCACAAAGAGAACAGATGTGTACACCGCAGAGGACACCATGTGCCTGGTTATTATGGGATGGAGAAAGGGAAGGCCATGGGGAGACGTAGCCAGTCAGTAATTCAGCAGGTTGGAAATAAAGAGGAGATGGGAGTGATGGATTTATCTGAGTTCTCTGAGGAGCTGGTGTGTGTGTGTGTGTGTGTGTGTGTGTGCCCTCGCTAACACTAAATGGCGGCTGGTGTGTTTGTGAGATAACGGTGCACCTGTACGCCACTTTCCCCCCTCAGGTGGTGTTCAAGATGCCTAGTGATTCTGGAGAAGGCTGCTGGGAATTCACCTGGGTCTCAGATTGTTTAACTTCTGACACCATTGAACCTGTGTGTGTGTGTGTGTGTGTGTGTGTGTGTGTGTGTGTGTGGCACACTGTATCGTATGCCTCAACATGCCTCGAGCAACATAAAAAAAAAAAAAGAACGTTTCAAATTAAAAAGCTTAATCAAGTCAAGGCCGCTCTATCAAAATATGCTCCACCAAACGCCTCCACAGGGACTGCAGCGAGCCTGGAGTCAGACGTAGAGAAAGACACAAAGAGAGAGAGAGAGAGAAAGAGAGAGAGGGAGAGAGACACACAGACAGAGACAGAGACACAGAGAGAGACACAGAGAGAGACAGAGCGAGAGACAGAGTGAGAGAGTGAGAGATACAGAGAGAGACACAGAGAGACACAGAGAGACACAGAGATAGACAGAGAGAGAGAGAGACACAGAGAGAGAGAGACACAGAGAGAGAGACACATACAGAGACAGAGGCACAAAGAGAGACACAGAGAGAAATACAGAGGGAGAGAGAGAAAGAGAGAGAGGCACAGAGAGATAGAGAGAGAGACACGAAGAGAGACACAGTCCTTTTCTCAGCATATCCACCGAGTCCCCATTAGTGACTCTCCACTCCAGTTCTGAGACCCCAGACAGGAACAATGTCACTTTGAAAGGACGCAGGACCCAGCTAACTTCATTTAAGGTGGGGAGGGGTGGGGTGGGGTTGGAAGAGGGTAATTAGAAGCAAGTCATGCCTGCTTGTAGAGCAAGAAAAAAAGCACGGCCGGTGGATAATTTTCCCTCTAATGCAATCCGGTTATGGTGGAAGCGTCGGCCATGTTTGAAACGCACCCCTATTACCCCCTACCCTACCCTACCCCACCCCACCCCATGAGCCCCCACTGAACGATTGCCATTACGCCATCTGATTAACACGATTACAGGGACATTACTGAACTATCATTACACTACCTGGCACCAGACTGCAGACACAGAAGGGGGGGGGGGGGGGGGGGGTTAGAGTGAAAGCCAACACCGTCCTCCACTGCTTGCCTGCCTCAGTCTCTCACTCACAGCTGCCTCTTCCTCTGCCTCAGTCTCTCACTCACAGCTGCCTCTTCCTCTGCCTCAGTCTGCCTCTTCCTCTGCCTCAGTCTCTCACTCCCAGCTGCAGCTAACTGATTACCCCGTGATAAGACCCTGCTGAAGCATAGGCCACACACATTTGTAACCTCACTCTGTGTGTGTGTGTGTGTGTGTGTGTGTGTGTGTTTCTGTAAGGGGGTAGTGGTGGTATTTATTTGGGAATTACTGTGCCGTTTCCCCTTTTAAGGTACCCTGCGGGCGGATTGAAACAGGACCGCGGGACACCAAAGACACACGCCGGGAGTTTTGTCGCTGGTAAGACTGTCGGGTAGGATGCTGGCTACCTCGACGCTGGAAGTCCATGCTTGGAGCAGTGAGATAAGACTTAACCCTTTCCACACCAGTCTCCCCGATTGGAGCAGTGAGATAAGACTCAACCCTTCCACACCAGTCTCCTCATTGGGAACTTATGTTAGCGTTCCTGTCACAGGCGCCGCCATTAAGATGGAGCCAATTCATGTTTCCAGGGGTGGGAGGTGAGCATCGCACATTTCCATCGCTTGCTGATCAACGCAGATCCACACATAAACACACACACACACACAAATGCACACCCACTGGGAAGAATAGGACCAAATTGAACAAAAAAAAAGATCAGTTGAAAAGTGCAGAACACCCCTCAAAATCCATTACTACCATAAGGCACTGAGCTTCCGGTATAGCTGGGACAATGAGGTGTTTTGCAGAGGTAGACTTGTTTGTGCCCGTTTGGGTTTGTTGGTCTAGAGCATTCTTATTCAAGCTGCATTGTCCTGTTCTGCACCACAACCACAAATCACCTCAGCGCGCAAACACACACACAAACACACACACACACACACAAATCACCTCAGTGCCTGCTTGAGATGTCCAAGTCTAGGCCCGGCACACACAAATACACTGGACAAAGCACTTTGTTACACTGGACAAAGCACATTATCTGGACAAAGCACAATATTTTGCACAGTTTCACAATGAAGGACGCCATAATGGTGAATGAGAGATAAGTCTATGGAACTTTCTAGAAAGGCCTTCAATTTACTCATCACATGTTTGCATTGCAATTTCATGTTTAGCTGAAAATCGGTTTATTAAACGAAATGGGAACAAACACCTTATATGACATTTCAAAAGACTATAACCTACATGGGTGATATATTTTCCACTTATTAGAACATTTTACAGCTGACTGAATGCAATGTACCAAATCCAATATAAGAATTTGTTATTGATTCACCTTGAATGTTATGTCACCCTCTTTTCCTCGCTGCAAAAGGAAATGCATTTGGACCACTGTGCTGTGCAATGTGTGTTTGTGTGAGTGTGTCTATGTGTGTGTGTGTGTGTGTGTGTGTGTGTGTGTGTGTGCTAGTGTGACTTTGTGCAAACATATCTGTTTGTGATGGGTTGTCATCACCCATAGGTCACAGGTTAGTAAAGAGCGCAGTGACTTTGGGGTGAGCAGGGGCTAAGGAGAGGGGGAGCGAGGGAGGGAGGGAGAGACAGAGAGAAGGAGAGAGAGGTGGAATAAATAAATGATGTATTCCAATGGCTCCCGGTGGTGTCTGAGCCGACACACACACACACACACACACACACACACACACACACACACACACACACACACACACACACACACACACACACACACACACACACACACACACACACACACACACACACACACACACACACACACACCCACTCCCGGTGGTGTCTGAGCCGGTCTAATGAAAAGCTTCCATTAGCTGAGCCAGCCAGGTGTAAAAGCTCTGATCCCCATTATGGCAGCCACAAATCAAGGTCTACGCCTCGGAATAAAAATACACACATTTGGCATTTCTTTAGCACAAGTGTTTGTGTGTGTGATTGCTAGTCTCTATAGGCGCATATGACATTGCACAAGTGTGTGTCTGTGTGTGTGTGTGTGTGTGTGTGTGTGTGTGTGTGTGTGTGTGTGTGTGTGTGTGTGTGGTGTGTGTGTGTGTGTGGGGGTGAGACGCCCATAAAGCTTGTGTGTAGTCTGCGACGAGTGTGTGTACCTGGCTGTGGTGCATCATTTTTCTATGGCTGCGAGGCAGGTGTGTGTGTGTGTGTGTGTGTGTGTGTGTGTGTGTGTGTGTGTGTGTGAGTGTGAGTGTGTGTGTGTGTGTGTTTGTCTCTGTGTGTGTGTGTGTGTGTGTGTGTGTGTGTGTGTGTGTGTGTGTGTGTGTGTGTGTGTGTGATGTGAGGACTTTATCATGCTAATGGGGATTGGATTTCATTATCTCCGGGCCGCCCGCACCTGCTTGTTGGCTCAGTCTTATTTAAAGTGAGGGGAAGAAATGGAAGGTAAAAGATGGCCAGGCAGCTTGTGTGTGCGTGTGTGTGTGTGTGTGTGTTACTGTGTGTGTGTGTGTGTGTGGCCGGGCAGCTTGCCCCTGTCCCTTTCACCTGCCCGTAAACACACGTCGCATTTGTAGGGGGTCGTAAAAAGTCCTATAATTAAAAACCATAATTCACAGAGGGTCATTATAGCTGCTGCCAATTAAGTTGGACTGACAGCGCAGAGAGAGAAGGCAAGAGGAAGATGGAGAAAAAAGCGACGGAGAGAGAGAGAGAGAGAGAGAGAGAGAAAGAGAGAGAGAGAGAAACAGACAGAGGACAAGAGGGGGCAGAGAGAGGACAGGGACTTTCAGGAGTTCCGAGCTGAGTGAGACACACACATACACACACACACACACACACACACACACACACACACACACACACACACACACACACACACAGTAATTGGAGACATGGCTCCAGGTACACTGTCAGAATAGTGGGATGCAGTTCGTGAGGGATTAACAGTGCTCTTAATAGCCAAAAAGGCCTTGTAGGAGGCTGGAGGAGGCAGCGGTTGTGGCTTAGCAGGCCCCATAGAGAGCTATTTGCATGAGCGAGAGGAACTGTAGGGGGCGGTGTGGAGGGTTATTCAAAGCTTCCCAGGGACACTGGCGGTGTTCTTTGATGCAATAGTTGGAACAATTAGCTGATTAGATGAGAGGGTTGTAGTCAGAAAGGCTGAAGGCTGGGCTTTCTTATCTTTGGCAGGAGTCAGCCACCCTCCACGCCACGCCGCGGCACGGCACACATCATCCACCTCCAGAGAGGAGGAGACGCTGACGCAGCCAGCAGTGCGGGGTAGATCCAGCATCAGATCCAACTAGTCACCTCCTGGGCAAAACTCCCTTCAACCACCACACTGCTTTAAAACATTTTCTCTTGCCTTTTCCACTCACCCTTTCTCTCTCTCTTTCTCTCTCTCTCTCTTTTTCTCTTCCTCTGCATTCCATTACAGTTTCTTTCTAACTTGTTCCCCCTCACTCCTGCTACATCAAGAAGCTGGAAATGCCATTTTGTAAATCCAGCCTGCAGATCAAAGTAGTACCCGTGTTCTAATAGCAGCCGCCCACCCAGCAGCCTCTCCTGCTGGAGGAAGGCAATTGGTGCCGCTCAACTAACGCAACCACCAAGACAACCCGATTTATCATCTGACAGCCTCGGAGAGAGGGAGAGAGAGAGGGGGAGAGAAAAAAGGAAGAGGAAGAGGGAGATAAGGAGAAGTGCTTGTGTCTTGCCATGTTTTTTTCTCATTTATTTTGTCTACTTTTTGGACAGCATTGTCTATTAGATGAGGTGCCAGTTTCAAACTTGGCTCACTCACAACTAAAAAAATACAGCAGCAAGCTGAGAAAGGAGGAAGGTGAGAGAGGCGGCAAGAAAAACAGCACTTTTTTTGTTCCTGCCTTTCTTGTCGTTCTCTCTCTAGGCTCTCATTTGGTTTGAATGTGAAATGTTTTCTGGGTGAGTGACTCGTTGTGACTCGACTTGCTCTCCCCTTGTCTGTGCTGTCTCCTCAGATAGATTTTACCAAGCGCTACGTCTGTTCAATGGATTCAGGAGAGAAGAAAAGGAGAAAATCAAAGGGGGAGACGAAAAAACAAAAGGAATGTCCCCGATGATTAGTCGCGTAGGAAATGGCTGCGAGTTCTCCGCTGAGAGAAAAAAAGGAGCTGTCTGTTAGTGCGAATGGCAGCCTTTTCTGGGTTGAAATCAGTGGCTAACATGCATAAAATAGCAGCGCGCAAAAGCTGCGAAAACTGTAATTATTGTCTTCAAGGATGAGCTCTTCAAAAAGTGCATGTTGACGGTAACAATTTCACAATTCACTGGAAGTCAAATAAGGCTTCTATCAATGTCAGTCACGTTGGCCTACATATACTTATGCCTAGCCATTGATGGGGTGTGTGCCTGCATAGCTGTGTACAACTGCAGCATCACAGATATGACACAGGGTGAGGCACAGATATGACACAGGGTGAGAGGGTGAGGTACAGATACAGTATGACCCAGGATGAGAGGGTGAGGCACAGATATGACACAGGATGAGAGGGTGAGGCACAGATATGACACAGGGTGAGAGGGTGAGGCACAACCAGCAATGGCAAAATAAAGTCTATGGACTCATCGCTGAAGAGGAATAGCTTAACAGGTTGGTTCTAACTGCTGAACTACAATACAGTATAGTAGATGTGTTATTTTTACACAAGGGACAGGTCGTGATTATTCATTATTAATACATAATAATAAAAACATAATTTTACCCTGTCATTTACAATGACAAGGTTCAGGTTTATACACCTGTGTATATACTGTCTCGCACACCTGTGTAAGTATGACAGCATAACTATACGTATATATATATATATATATATATATATATATATACAGAGAGAGAGAGAGAGAGAGGGAGAGATTGTGTCAGATCAGAGGAAAACATTTGAGATGTACAGTGCATCCCTGCATTTAAATGAACGTTTGAAATGCTTGATATGGGAAACCGCTAGCGAACGTGTTGATGCATCTCACCTCAAGGCTGTAATGTATTCAGCTGCATCGCTTGAAACATAGCACAGATGTAATGTTAACACATTCACTCACTGAGCTCTGGATTCGTTCGTCATTTTCAAACGGGCCTGGGAGATGGAGGAGGCCACTGTGACACTGAGACAGGAGACTTCTACAGATTTGGGCTGTAATGACTGTCATCGACATTTCGTTTTTAACCGTGAGTCTTTACCAAGCTTAGGGTGGAGGTACTGCTTAATATTCCTCCCTTCCATTTTTTTATTTCATGTCTCACCACTGTGTGGATAAAAACCCTATTTTGTATCTCGGTGCCACAGAGTGTGATGTTGGAGAACAGACGGTGTTATATCTGACTGAATGTATTTATTTCCAACAGATTTTAAATGGGAGTTGATGATGAAGCCTTATTTCTGGAATGCTAGGACAAAAGGAGTGTCACACTGCATAAGAACACTACGCTGGGCTAGAGCACACAAACAAAGTGCTGCTTCACTGCAGGGCAAACTTGCACAATATGAGCAGAATATGACCAACACAGACGGATTAGCAACGCTAGCAGACACAAGCAGGGAATATGAGCAGAATATGACCAACACAGACGGCTTGGCTACGCTAGCAGGCATAATCAGGGAATATGAGCAGATTATGACCAACACAGGCGGCTAAGCTATGCTAGCAGACACAAGCAGGATGCTTCAGAACGTGGTAGGCCGTCGAAGAAACCAAACCAAAGCGAAGCACGTTGGAGTCGGACAAGCCCTCTCCACCTTCCAGCGTGATATGACAGGCCCAGAGTGCACTGGGCTCACGTCAGTGTCTTCCCCTTCCTCTCCCCTTCCTCTTCCTCCTATGCGGGAGCGGAGACCTGTCTTCATTTAGAAATCTCGCTCACGGCGCCCAGCTACAGTTTGAAAATCCGCACATGTTCTCTTCTAGCTCAATCACTCCACCACCACCCCGCCTTCCCCAGTCCATCCCAACACATCCCTGCCTACCCCCTCTCCTCTCCTCTCCTCTCCTCTCCTGCCACCCCCTGGCCTTCGGACGTCCATTATCCCGAGGCTGACGTTTCCATTATGGACTGCCAGCTCCTCCTGCCTGCCCGGTGAGTTGTGGAGCTCGCTGAGAGCGCCATTAAAGACAACAACAGCGCTGGGGCTCCATGCAGTACGTCAACAGCCATCCCGGCACCCAACAATACATCAGCACTAGATCCTCCAGCACTAGACCCAATCACCCCGAGAAGACTACCGCACACAGCACAGCACAGCACACCGCACCACACCGCACCACACCACACCACACACCACACTGCACCGCACCACAACCCACCACCACACCACACCACACACCATACCACACCACACGCACCATGCACCACACACCACACACCACACCACAGCACACCGCACCACACCGATGGCCAACGTCAAACCCGCTGTGAGAAGGACAAAGCATGGGGAGAACAGTACAAGAGAAAAGGGGGAAGAGAAAAAAAAGAGCGAGAGAGAGAGGGGGAACGCCAACTGAGCAGATTTCCTTCCTCACAAACCTCAGCACCTTATCAAAGCCAACACAATACAAACACACACACACACACACACACACACACACATACACATACACACACACATACACACAGACAGTACGACCCAGAGGGGTTAGCAGCTAAGCTTGGAGTTTTAATGCCCACAATACATGCTGCCCAAACAGACAGACACCTAACTATCTTAGTGTCTGTACCTTACTTTCGCTTATATTACATCCTCGGAAATATTCTCCAAGGACATACAGATACAGAGGGGGCATATGCCATCCTGCGGGTTGCATGGCATGGTGAGGTGAGGTGAGGTTAACTGGAAAGTGAAAGAGTGACACTGCTCCACACTCCTCTTTCTGTACGGCATGATCTGCATTAGGCCTGGCTGAACCGTACGGCATGATCTGCATTAGGCTGAACCTTGCTCCTTCCTTGGCCGTGGCATGGCTGGGTACCAGTCTGCAGCCCTGTGGCACTGCGGGCGCTAATGAGGGCAGGCCTGTTGGCGTCTGCCGAGGCGTGCGCTGCCCGTCCCTCTCTGGGCTTCTTAATTAGGTCTGGAGCATCAGGCATCTGTCCACCCCCGGAACCGGCTACCGGAGGCCTCGTGGTCTCGCCGTCACCGCGTCAAGCAACTCCTACGCCCCTGACAGCAGGGACGGATTCATTTTCTCCTTTTCGAAAAAGCGGTCCCTTGCCACACGCGGCGTGCTGGCTTCGCCATCTCGTTTTTTTCAACAAATGCCTTTCAGTGACTTGCCGACTTTTACTTTCACTTTGACCACCTATCTCTGTTATTTCCCCCCGAAACGTGCCTCACCTCGCTCGCTCGCCATCCTCCTTTCTTCCCTTCATCATTTGCCTCTGATAAAAATGGCTGGCCTCCTGGCAACAAGTGGCCTGTGATCTCCTTATCGCACACAATTACCTTTCAACAAATCACTCGTCCTCGCTCAATCTCACAGCCACTCGTCGCATTCATCTCCATTTGTTCCCACTTCTGTGCCGTGCCTTAGTGGCAATTGGCTCAATCTCACCTCATCTCTATTTGCTCAATCTCATCTCATCTCATCTCTATCTTCTCAATCTCGTCTCTGTCTTCTCAATCTCATCTCATCTCTATCTTCTCAATCTCATCTCTTCTCTATCTTCTCAATCTCATCTCTATTTGCTCAATCTCATCTAATCTCTATTTTCTAAATCTCATCACTATTTTCTCAATCTCATCACTATCTTCTCAATCTCATATTATATACATATCTTTTCAATCATATCTCTATTTGCTCAATCTCATTTATCTCTATTTTCTCAATCTCATCTCTTCTCTATTTGCTCAATCTCATCTCTGTTTGCTCAATCTCATCTCTATCTTCTCAATCTCATCTCTATCTTCTCAATCTCATCTCTATTTGTTCAATCTCATCTAATCTCTATTTTCTAAATCTCATCACTATCTTCTCAATCTCATCACTATCTTCTCAATCTCATTTTATATACATATCTTTTCAATCATATCTCTATTTGCTCAATCTCATTTTATCTCTATTTTCTCAATCTCATCTCTTCTCTATTTGCTCAATCTCATCTCTGTTTGCTGAATCTCATCTCTATTTTCTCAATCTCATCTCTATTTTCTCAATCTCATCTAATCTCTATTTGCTCAATCTCATCTCAATTTTCTGGCTCCATCTTGCTTGCAGATCTGCACCAGTCCTGGCACCTCTGTCTCTCTCGGAGGATATTCCACTGCCTTGCTCTTCATCACAATCTCTTCAGTGCTGCCTCCTTGACCCATAAGCCCAACAGTAAATGTCAGCCTACTTTATGATGCCTGAGAAGTGTTTACTGATGGGTTAAAGTTCACAATCACACGCACACACACACGCACACACGCACACGCGCACACACACGCACACACACACAGACTTCACTTCAAGACCTTTAGGTCTGGTAGTGATGACAAGCTATAACTCTCTGGTTTTAGGAAGTCCCTAAAGGCTCACTCAAGGTCTATTGTCCCCCCTCCCCCTCCCCAACCCCTTTTCTGTCTTTATCTCTCTATGATGAGAGCAGCTATGGCCAACACATATATCTTCACCTCTCCATCTCTCCTCTTCCTCCTTCTTAGCGCTCTTTTCCGTTTTAATGCTAGTTCAGGCTGGCTTGTGTCTGTTGATGTTTGCATCTGAGAGCGTGATCTCATCCCCCAGTTCAGGTCCTGGAGCTGTCTGGCTGATCAGGGCTCGGTGCCCTGGCTCATGGCTGGCATGGCCACGGGTCGGCTCTGCTGGGCCTAGCCAGGCCAGACCCAGCTACGCTCCAGCCAGGGTGATGAATGCCTGGCATTAGAGCTGTCTGCTTCCCACTGCCACTCTGACCGGCTGTCCCAGTAAGCCAAGATAGTAAAAGAGAGGGAGCGAGAGAAAGAAAGAGGGAGGGAGAGAGGGAGAAAAAGAGAAAGAGTTAGGGAGGGAGAGGCAAATGAAGGCAAAGAAAGGAAGAGTGGGATAGGTATTGAAGAGGTAGCAGGTGTGGCCGCCATCTTACTGGGGGTCTTGCATCTGCCACCACACAGTGGCGCACAAACAGGAGTTGAAAAGAAAGGGCAAATGGCTCTCTAATGAATCAGGAGAGGGATGGAGGACCGGAGAGGAGGAGAGGGATGGAAGAGAAGAGAGGAGAGGAGAGGAGAGGAGAGGAGAGGAGAGGAGAGGAGAGGAGAGGAGATGAGAGGAGAGAAGAGGAGAGGAGAGGAGGAGAGGGATGGAAGAGAGGAGAGGGGAGGAGGAGAGGAGAGGAGAGGAGATGAGAGGAGAGGAGAGGAGAGGAGAGGAGAGGAGATGAGAGGAGAGAAGAGGAGAGGAGAGGTGAGGAGGAGAGGAGAGGAGAGGGATGAAGAGGAGGAGAGGAGAGGGATGGAGGAGAGGAGAGGAGGAGAGGAGAGGAGAGGAGAGGGGAGGGATGGAGAGGAGGAGGAGAGGAGAGGAGAGGAGAGGGATGGAGGAGAGGGATGGAGGAGAGTAGAGGAGAGGAGGAGAGGAGGAGAGGAGGAGAGGAGAGGAGAGGAGAGGAGAGGAGAGGAGAGGGATGGAGGAGAGGAGGAGAGGGATGGAGAGGAGGAGAGGAGAGGAGGAGAGGGATGGATGGAGGAGAGGAGGAGAGGAGAGGGATGGTGATGATGGTGCAACCTGGTTAAACGTGAGAAGAACAGAAAAAGCTGAGCACAGACATGAAAGGCTGCTGTGGTGGTTGGTGGTGGTGGGGGCCTAATCTGCCGCGTCGGCGAGACTTGGCTCGCGCTCAGCGGCTAATTGCTTGGCTTTTCTTCTTCCGCCGTCTCCCCTCCAAACATCCCGGAGTGCCGGCCAGCTCCGGTCACGGCTGCCAGGGAAACGCCGAGGCTCGTGGCACCTCTGCCACGGCAACTCTCTCCGAAGGCTCAGAGGCTGACGCCAACAGCTGGCCCGGCTTTGGCACCTG
Source organism: Sprattus sprattus (assembly GCF_963457725.1). Classification (NCBI taxonomy): domain Eukaryota; kingdom Metazoa; phylum Chordata; class Actinopteri; order Clupeiformes; family Clupeidae; genus Sprattus; species Sprattus sprattus. The sequence goes on along the minus strand of NC_137910.1, from coordinate 8,513,555 downwards.
GCGTGGCCGGTCCATCTGAGGAACCAGTCAGCGCTACCCCCCCTGGTGCCGTCACGCCACATCACAGATTCACACCGATGCAGCCGAGCCAGAGAATAACGCACAGAGCCAGAGTATAACGCACAGAGCCAGAGTATAACGCACACAGTGGCGGCGGTGTGATAGCAGCAGTGAAATTGAGGATGGGAGGAATAAGAGAAGAGGAGAGGAGAGGAGAGAAGAGAAGAGGACAAAAGAGAAGAGGAGAGATGTAAAGTGAAGAGAAGAAAGCAGGAGGCATTAGCATATGTGAGAGGATCCAGGCCGTGGAATACAGATAAGAATGAGACAAGCGATGAGGATGAGTCAGTCAAGTGGATGCTAAAAGTGGAATTCCATCACAGAACACAGAGGGGCTAAATAGAGGGGTGCCTATGCACTGGGCTGTGTCAGCTGTCCCCTAGGGCTACCTGGGTGAGCTCATTTAGTCAGCACGGGGGGATCCTTAAGGTATGGGGCTACCTGGGTGAGCTCATTTAGTCAGCACGGGTGGATCCTTAAGGTATGGGGCTACCTGGGTGAGCTCATTTAGTCAGCACAGGTGGATCCTTAAGGTATGGGGCTACCTGGGGGAGCTTATTTAGTCAGCACGGGGGGCTTCTCAAGGCATGGACATTTGGCGTTGGCCCCTTCCTTGTCGGCAAAAGTGCTCTGTATGATTCACTGAGTCCCTCTTTCTCATATCTTTTTTTTGTCCCTCCTCTCTTCCCCTCCTTGTCTTTGGTTGTTATCAGTCATGTCCTTACAGGCCAGGTAATAAAAGAACACTACGTTCAGGGAGTCCGGCTCCATTGTGTTCAATCGTTTTGTTCTCTTCCTTTCTCTACCTCGCTCTTTTCCCTCTCTCCCCCTCTCTCTATCTTGCTCTCTCTCTGATGCTCTCAATCTCTCTCTCTCTCTCTCTCTCTTTCCACATGCTCTCACTTTCTTCTTTATTTGTTCAATCCAGCAGACCTTATCAGACTGATAAAAGAGATAAAGGGCTTTGTGTCTTTTTGCTCTGGAATAATGCTGGCAACTGCTGATAAGACGTAATGGGTGACGAGTTCACAGCAGACAACCCCCCCCCCCCCCCCTCACACACACACACACACCCCCACACACACACACACACACACACACATACACCCTTGACTCGCTCTCTCTCCAACGTGCTCTGACAGTCCTACGGGACGACGTGATTGGACACGGCATGTCAAGTCTACCCTTTTAAACACATCCGATGTCCACCTATGCGCTGACGACTCATCACTCTGACAGTCAATAGGAGCAGGTCAGTCTGTTCTCTGTCCTTTCCCAAGAAAGATCCACACTCCAGCCTCTACTCCTGCCTCCTTTCTCCTGCTTTCACGCCCATTCTATGGTTAATGGCAGCCAAATCTATTTTCCTCAGGGCTGCAAAGCGAACTAAACGACAAGCATTGTTCATTCCAAGTCCACCTGGCCAAGACTTAATGAGTTTAGGATTGAACTGTTGCTTTAATCGATGAGGCAAGTGAAGAAGGAAAAAAAAAAAACCACACAAAACCCTTGCTGTTACTTGAGTCCAACGGTAGTAAGTGTCGAGGCCTGCTGTTTAAGATGTGTACACGCAAAACAAACTTTTTGAAGTCTACTTTAAGAAATACCTCTGAATGCTTCAGCAGACCACAATAGCTGAGACCCAGCGGTCCCTGAAACTGCAATCATACAAGGGGAAAAAACATAGAGCAACAGTTCTGGCAATCTAACAATGTGCCTTTTTCATCCGTACAACCTCCTAGAGAACGATGCTGATAGGTTTATTCACTCCAGTCATGTGACCTCCTGGAGACAGATGCTGATAGGTTTATTCACTCCAGTCATGTGACCTCCTGGAGACAGATGCTGATAGGTTTATTCACTCCAGTCATGTGACCTCTTGGAGAGAGATGCTGATAGGTTTATTCACTCCAGTCATGTTCCTGACAACACTTTACTGTGTCGCCATCCCCCCGGCCACAATAGCCATTCCGCCTACTGCTCTGTATAACTTCGATTAAGATTTCATGAAGCGGTAATGATTATGCAATCACTTCCAAGTCTCGCTCACTCCTTGTAATGGCTCTGGTGGTCAGACATTTTGATGCATAGTTGGGACAAACAGGATGTTTATAGATTAAAACACAAAACGAAAACAGACTGGCTGGCTAGCCATCGATTTAGGGATGTTATTGACTATGGGGTGGGGTGGGGAGAGACTATGCCGTTCAATAAATGTTATATTTTCATAGAAATAATGCTGCCCCTGTAATAATGCCTTTCCAAATAAGAGGTGTGGGTGTATGTGTGTGCATGTTGGTGTCCTGATAACACTTTGTGTCTCTACGTCAACCATTTATGTTTAGGTATCCCTTTAAAGAGGAGCAGTAGCTTTTCCATCAAGGAAAGTAGCCACGTATTACTCCGTCATTGACTGATCTGGGTGTGTGTGTGTGTGTGTGTGTGTTTTAGTTGTGTTTACTGCTTTAATTGTAGGGTGTCGACCAACAAAGGATGCGCCGTTGCACGTGATCAAGAAGCAATGTGGGTGATTACTGTTCCTACATGCTTGGTTTGATTCATTAAAATAAACAATTACACATTCAAACAGTGCAGTGTGTGAGGTGAGTACGCTCGCCCAGAAGACTCTTGTGGGAGTCTGACTCTATGTATGTAAGTATGTGCGGAATTAAGATCATGCACAAGTAGGAATGCAAATATGTATGTTTCTTTTGTAAATATAGGTACAAATGTAATGTTGTGTGTGAGAGAGTGAGAGAGAAATAGTGAGAGAGAAAGAAGGAAAGACATTTTTGGAGTGGTGTTCGGGTGCATCTGGAACAGAACTGTGGCAAAAGACCAACGTGTGTCTGTCTGTGTGATGTCTCTGTCATGGCCGGCACTCCGCCAAAGTGCCAGCGTTATTTACTGTTCCACAGCACACACTGCTGGCCTCTACTAAAAATCTCTTATTAAATAAGAGAGGAGCAATGGCAAGACGCAAACAACAACAACACACACACACACACACACACACACACACACACACACACACACACACACACACACACACACACACACACACACACACACACACACACACACAAACACACACACACACACACACACACACACACAGCCCTTGTCTGATGAGTCTGTTGGCAGGCTGGTGTCGGGAGGACTCAGGGTTAGTGCTTGGGGCTGAGTTACTGTGGGCTGACAGAGCCGCTCCGACACAGAGGACTCGCTTCTAACCCCCTCCTCCCCTCCTCCCCTCCTCCACTCCGCCCCTCTACCCCCCAAGAACAACACGGACCGCCGTCCCTCTGCTGTCTGGGCCCAAGATTACACCTGAGTGCACACAGAGAGAGACAGAGAAAGAAAGACAGAAGGAGAGACACAGAGAGAGAGACACAGAAAAAGACACATAGAGAGACACATATAGTGAGAGAGAGAGGGAGAGAGACAGAAAGAGAGACACATAGAGAGAGAGACAGAGACAGAGAGAGCGAGAGAGACAGAGAGAGACACAGAAAGAGAGAGACAGAAAGAGAGAGAGACACACACACACACACACACACACACACACACACACACACACACACAGAGTCATAAAGCACATCCTGAGCATTATTGATTTGAATGGGGAAGGAAACGAGGGGGTGGTAAAATTCATAATTTATAAAAACAATAGAGCCAAACTGTTTCTCCCTCTCTCTCCCTCTTCCTCCCTCTCTCTCTCTCGCTCCCTTGCACTCCGCCTTTTTTGCTGACATAAGTCCCTAGTTATTTTCAGGTCTGCCTCTTATAAAGTGGCTTGGGTTGCGTTCCTGATCAATATTTGGTTGATTGTTTTGATTTTAGAGCTGCATGTGATCCGTCTCTGATATGCCTGTGATCCTGATGCTCGCTGCCTGTGGTCCTGATGCTGATCCTGATGCTCTCTGCCTGTGGTCCTGATGCTGATCCTGATGCTGATCCTGATGCTCGCTGCCTGTGGTCCTGATGCTGATCCTGATGCTGATCCTGATGCTCGCTGCCTGTGGTCC
>NC_137910.1:8504467-8506967 GCF_963457725.1 Sprattus sprattus | reverse complement strand
ACGTATCAGTGGCAAATCAGCCAATCATAGTTGTCCTATTACATGTGTGTGGTATGAAGCAGAAATCCAGTCCCATTAGTCTTCCCCCGTCCTCAGAATCCCAGCTCAACCTCCAGCAGCTCCTTAAACAGCGTGCTTCACGGACCATTACCCTCCAGAACAGGCAACCAAGGCTGCTTAACATGCTCAATTTCTACTTAACATATCGAATGCCGCCTAATCTAACCGCCCCAGACAACTGGCCTTTTAATGTTCTCGCCGAGCGCGCTGTTGCATTCTGACAATGCAAACTGCCGCAATCAAAATTGTGTTCACCACTGTCATTCCTCTCGAGCTGGAGAAGGGGTACTGAAGCTGAAAAGGTTCCTTTCACATAAACCAAAACAAAAACATCTGCTGCAAAACGAGCTTGCTGGCCGGCGGTGCAGAAGAGGCCTGGCGGCACGTGGTCTGTTCACGGAGCGATGCTCTCTGCCGCGGAAGATGCTCGCGAGGGGGCAGTGTGGCTACGGAAGGTGCCGGAAGGCCCTGTAACCCCCACATGTCCCTCTAAGCCACACATGTCCCTCTAACACCCACACATGTCCCTCTAACCTCCACCTTTTGGCCATGGTGGAAATGAACATGGCTGGCTGGCGGGTTATTGCCGACAGAAAAAAAAAAATTGATGGACAAAATGTTGGGTGGGTAACAACAGGCTTTTAAATGTTCGGTCCTATAGTATCACACAAATGAATAAGCGCTTTGTGGATGACGTGCTACTAACTATGATTTGTAACACCAATAAAGACCACATTTTCATCTGTTCCTCCCCGTCTACTGCTCACCGTCTTCTGTTCCAGACTCATATCCCTCTCTCTCTCTCTCTCCCTCTCTCTTTCTCTCCCTCCCTCCCTTCTCTCCCTCCGTCTTTCTCTCGCTCGCTGTACAAGGCCACTTAGATCTGTAGTGGTGCAGGGCTTGAGCAAATGCTGAAATGATTAGAAATGAAAGATGAGTAATGATAATTCCTGCGCACTTGCCCTCACAATGTAGCGATGATGAGATTTGATTCCCCGTGCTGCCGACGGGCTCCCCGGTCAGGTATATCATCCAAATGGAGTGGCTGTCTCGTCTCGTCTGGGCCCACGGAGAAAGCCAAGCCTTTTCTGAACCCGACAGTCAGCTGATTGCCACTCTATCAGTGCAACTTAGACACAACAATGTTTATTCTCCCCTCACATAGCGTGACACATGGACGCTATGTGCTGGAATTACTTAAATATGATTACTTTTTTTTAACTTATATATTCTCACCGGCATAGCATTTATCCCTCTTTCAGGACTAAGACACCTTTGACCTCCCTGCTAGCTTTGCTCACAGATCGATCCAATACTTGCCTTAGTGAGGCTGAACAATAATCAACAGATCTGTTAAACCCTATGATTTTATGGAGCCCATTACATTTGCACAGTACATCACCAGGAGAGCTTTAAGCTCAACTAAACCCCCTCAGTGTACCTGCCCTCTCAGTGTGCAACTCTGCCATATCCCACACACACATAGACACACACACACACACACACACACACACACACACACACACAAACACACGCACACACGCACATAAACACACACACACGCACGCACACAAACACACACACGCACACACACACACACACACGCACACACGCACATAAACACACACACACACACACACTCCTGTCACTTCCCTACCTTTTATCCACGAGGCAGAAACAATGCGGCGAGCCTAAACAAGGTCAAAGAAGCTAATGTTGCTAAGCTAATGTTGCTCGGCAACACTCTTCCCAGTCCATTCACTCCCTTTCCCTCCATAATGCAGTCCCATTACTCCACCATTACGCTGCCATTACGGAAAAAGCCACAATCACGGCAATTCTCCTTCCATCGGAGGCTGGAGGATTCTGATAGCATCTCCATTCCCCCGGGATACAGCTTGTGAAATGACCTCTTCAGGTTTCAGAGCAATTTAACACAAAAATGTAAAGCACTCTGAAGGAGAGGGGCCGAAGGAGAATATTCTGATTAATGGGCATAAGTGCAAGTGTCTGTCATTAGGTACGTGTGTTTGTAAGGTTACACACGCATACACACATACACACATAAACACACACACACAAACACACTCACACATTCATACAACACGTGTCTAAACCCGGAGAAAAGATCCTTGGACATGGCTGGGATGAGCACACCAAAGCAGTTCAAGAGCTGCAGGAGTGTGACACCCATACTACAGTCATCCACACACACACACACACACACACACACACACACACACACACACAGAGACAATACCCCCATACTACAGTCATCTACACACACACACACACACACACACACACACACACACACACACACACACACACACACACACATACCCCCATACTACAGTCATCCACACATCAGAAAGGGCTTACTGGTGCTTCAGGTGCCTGCCTAGAAAGCACAGCTTGAAAGAGTAAGAGGGAGAGAGAG
>NC_137910.1:8494467-8499467 GCF_963457725.1 Sprattus sprattus | reverse complement strand
CGCCTCACCTCTCCCATCCAATCACAGCCCTCCCTCACCTCTCCCACCCAATCACAGCCCTGCCTCCCCTCTCCCACCCAATCACAGCCCTGCCTCACCTCTCCCACCCAATCACAGCTCTGCCTCACCTCTCCCAACCAATCACACCCTGCCTAACCATTCCCACCCAATCAACGCCCTGCTGGGGAGGACGCCCAATCACAGCCCAGCCTCACCTCTCCCACCCAATCACAGCCCAGCCTCACCTCTCCCACCCAATCACAGCCCTGCTGGGGAGGACGCCCAATCACAGCCCAGCCTCACCTCTCCCACCCAATCACAGCCCAGCCTCACCTCTCCCACCCAATCACAGCCCAGCTATTAAGGACACCCAGCCCCCGGTAGGGGTGTGTTCAGCAGGGGTGTGTTCAGCACAGTTCACATTGACATTGGTGTGACACTAGTCTGGCCTGGTTATGCAGGGTGGAACACAGGGCAGACACGTAATGTCCATGTGTGGTGTTGGAGAAGCTCAGCTGCACACTCCCGGTCTTTAGTCATGCTTTCTGTGGCTCTCTGAAGTGCCTTTGATGCTGAACGAGCTGCCTAAAGGGTGTGTGTGTGTGTGTGTGTGTGTGTGTGTGTGTGTGTGTGTGACTCACTTTGTGGATCACAGGAGGAAATGACTGAATGTGTTTTCCATTACGTGACCCTCTGTTGTCTATTCAGTTTATGATTGATGCATACCTGTATGGTTAAGGGTTTGTTTGTTTATGAATGTGTGTGTGTGTGTGTGCGTGTGTGTGTATATGTGTGCGTGCGCTATGTGTGTGTGTGTGTGTGTGTGTTCGTGTGTTTGTGTGTTTGTGTCTCATGTGGCATATGCTTAAGTCAATCTTACGTTGCTGGTTGCGTGAGAGCAACTTGTTATTTTGTCATGGAGTTTGTTGTTTTGCCCCTAACTGAGTGTTTGTTGCTCCGGGACAAACTGCAGCACCTCCTCCCCCGGTGTGTGTGTGTGTGTGTGTGTGTGTCTGTGGGTGTGTGTGAGTGTGCGTGAGTGTTTGTTGCTCCGGGACAAACTGCAGCACCTCCTCCCCCGGTGTGCAGTCGCCTCCATCCCCCTGAGGGGGGCGCTGACACAGAACACCTTGACACCAGCTGTGAGTCACAAGGGGCCCCTTCCACTCTGCCTGCAGACAGGTGTGTGGGTGGCACAGCATGTTTGAGTCCGACAGACGAAGCACAGTGTAGCTGCATTCAACACACACACACACAGACACACATACACACAGACACATAGACATACACACACACGTCTCTGTGTGTGTGTGTGTGTGTGTGTATTTGTTATTTCCATATTGTGTGTTTTTTTTTTTTTTTAAGCTTTTTGGTTATATGAGCTTTCACACATATTTGTTTGTAGACACATTCAGTGGTCTGTATGTGAAAATATCTGTGTGTGTGTATGTGTGTGTGTGTGTGTGTGTGTGTGTGTGTGTGTGTGTCAGCGTTTCCGTTGTCCGGTAATTACCGGTCTTTGTCCGGAAAAAAATGTAAATGTCCGAAAATATTAGATCTCACCGGTCAAATTGTCTGATTGGAATTTCTTAAAAATCCCGTCCAGCAAACACAATCTGAATTAGACCACAATCCTAATATTTAGACCTATAAAGCAAACGTGTACTGCCCTTATTATGTTTTAAAGGAACCGGCTATTCTGCCGCTTGAAAGTTATTAAACAACACGCATATGCTGCATTTTAAATAAAGCGCAAACCGTCGGTTACAAACGGAGCCATCAAACATGGCCAAGCAGACTATGAGGGTGAACTGATGAGGGTGAACCTTCTGATGAGAATGAACCTGTAATACCTGCAGTGTTGCACGCGAGACATTTCATTCTACTGTCTATGTCCGTGCGTGAGAGCGCGAAGTTGCGTAGAGGCCGAGAACAGACAGACAGATAGAGATTTTGAAAAATAGCTCGCAATATATTGAAAAAAAGAACTTGACAAGTACATTTTTTGGAGCTGTGAACTTAGTTCAAAATGTAAACTATGAACTGAACTAGTTCATGTAGAAAGTGAACTTTCCAAACATTGAATAGCCTACCTGAAGCCCTAGATGTTCAAACAGCTTTACCAGAGAAAAGGCGTTTTGTCCGAATGAAGTTCCCATGGCTAAGGTGCGAAGTAATTGATGGTAACAGTAAAATGTTCTGTTAGCTCTTTGAAATGGCAGGCAACGCAACGGATTCATAAGAGGGTCTAATCATTTTAGAATCTCCGCTGTCATTGAACATAGTCAGAGAGCAATGACCTTGTTGCAGCGCTCAATTTTACACAGCAGGCCATTTATTGACGCGCATCAGGCATTTATGTTTTTTCCCCATTGTAAACGTTAACGTTCCCAATCTAAACAACCTGATTATGTAATTCTTTAAGCTAAACATGGCGTCAGTTTTCTTCAATAGGCTAATTTAGAAGCAGAAATAGATATATGACCGGCTTATCATTAAAATGTCCGGAAAATGAAAACTCTGCCGGTCATTTTGACCGGCAACATTTTTCTCTAGCGGAACCTCTGGTGTGTGTGTGTGTGTGTGTGTGTGTGTGTGTGTCTGTGCGCTCTTGCACATGCACCTACACGTATTATCTGCGCTTCTCTCTGTGCATCCTGTGTGAGTGGGTGTATGGGGGAGTCAGGTTAGCAGGCAGGTCAGAGAGGAATGCAACAACCTCCATTAACACACACACATGCATGCACACACGCACGCACACACACACACACACCAAACACACACACACACACACACACACACACACACACACACACACACACACACACACACACACACACACACACACACTCACACATACACACACACACAGCACTTCCATGAGATAAAACACACATAGTTGGAAAGAAAGGCAGAATCAAGAGCCAGAGGTGTGGCTCTCGCCATTATGTGAGATGTGAGTCATTATCTAAAGCAACCCAGAGGCTGAGGACACACACACACACACACACACACACACACACACACACACACACACACACACACACACACACACACACACACACACACACACACACACACACACACACACACACACACACACACACACACACACACAGGCTGAGGACACATCATTTGGAGTCATGGGAGTGCACACACACTCATCCCATTCATTCATCATAATTATGAGGACTGATGTCACTGTCGTCATCATCACCATTATCATCACCATCATCATCGTCATCACTACCATCTGTGTTCTATTCTGGTGTACAGAATGTGGTCCTGTGTGTGTGTGTGTGTGTGTGTTTGTTTGTGTGTGTGTGTTTGTGTGCTCCTGTGTGTGCTGACAAAGGACTTATGTCTGCACATGCACTGCTAGTGTCACTTTGCAGTCAGTTAGTGTCATGTTTAGCAACCTTCTATGTAGTACTCTGGTACATGTAGTCTGTAAAGCATCTGTAGTACTCTGGGATATTTAGTCTGTATAGCATCTGTGGTACTCTGGAATATGTAGTCTGTATAGCATCTGTGGTACTCTGGGATATGAAGTCTGTATAGCATCTGTGGTACTCTGGTACAAGTAGTCTGTATAGCATCTGTGGTATTGTGAGAACTTGAAACTGTGAGTGTGTGAGTGTGTGAGTGTGTGAGTGAGTGAGTGAGTGTGTGAGTGTGTGAGTGTGTAAGTGTGTGAGTGTGTGAGTGTGTGAGTGTGTAAGTGTGTAATTGTCTGAGTGCATGAGTATATAAGTGAGTGAGTGTGTGAGTGTGTGACTGTGAGTAAGTGTGTAATTGTATAAGTGAGTGAATGTGCTGCGTGTGTGTGTGTGTTGAGTGGACGGTAGTCCCACTTACGATTTGAAGCATCAGGTAGTCCTTAAGCCCCTGGGAGTGTGAGAGTGTGTGTGTGTGTGTGTGTGTGTGAGTGTGTCTGTGTGAGTGTGTGTGTATGTGTGTGTTGAGAGGACGGTAGTCCCACTTACGATGTGAAGCTTCAGGTAGTCCCCGAGCCCCTGGGAGTGTGTGTGTGTGTGTGTGTGTGTGTGTGTGTGTGTGTGTGTGTGTGTTGAGAGGACTTACGTTGTGAAGCTTCAGGTAGTCCCCGAGCCCCTGGGAGTGTGTGTGTGTGTGTGTGTGTGTGTGTGTGTGTGTGTGTGTGTGTGTTGAGAGGACTTACGATGTGAAGCTTCAGGTAGTCTCCGAGCCCTGTGGAGCTGTCCACCCGCACCAGCACGGACTCCTTCTGCTGCGTGCTGAAGCCCAGAGCCAGCCGGTCCGCTCGCGTGCTCGGACGGTCGTTGGGCGGCCACGTGTACGTGACGAGACCGCCACCCCGCCCGAATATGTACGTAGTTCCCGCTGCAGATAGAGAGAGAGAGAGAGAGAGAAGAGAGAGAGAGAATTAAAATCTTATTAATGGAAGTCAACTTTGAATGATTTGCCCAGATTTACAGCACAAAAAAACACAGAAAAACGTTAAAGGAACTTGATGTTGTGTCATGATGTTAAACTCAATGGGCCCTATCTTGCCGATCAGAAACGCAAGTAGGACGGCGCCAAGCGCAAGTAGCTGTGTGGGCGGCTCTATGGCGCAGTTGCTATTTTAACGGCGGAAAAAACACACTTGCGTCCAGCGCAAGTGTCAAAAGGGTTGGTCCAAAGGAGGTTACTCAGCCATAGGTGTGGTTTGGGCGTAATATGCAATAAACCAATCCGAGCGTCATTTCACATTCCCTTTAAGAGCGAGGAGCGCATAGTCCATAGCGGCTTGTTATTTTGATGGCGGAATTACCTGGTGGAAGACCGGAAAAGTTCACAGCCGAGGAGACCGACGTGAGATTTACACCAATTTTTTGGCAAGCCATATATAATTACAAGGAAAATAAAGTATTTACCACTTGAGGAAATCATTGTGATATCCATATCCAAGATATTTTAAAAATAGGCATACATCTAGCGTAGCCTACACATTGACCCAAATGATTCAGGTTAATTGA
>NC_137910.1:8481967-8489467 GCF_963457725.1 Sprattus sprattus | reverse complement strand
TCTGTTGTAGTCATAGGATACAGTGTCGTCCTGGAAGTATTAGTCTTGCGTTGGCAGCTCTTTCGTTGATGACTTTCTCATTCTATCTTTTCCCGGGCAGAAGGAGGAAGAAAAAAAGGAGTAATTAATAAAACATTTATCCTCTTTCTTTCCCTGGCACCCTCTCCAATGTCCTCACTGGACGCTGGGTAGCAACCGCACGCGATCTTTCACAGAGACATTCTGCATCGCCTCTAATTAAAGACGCGGTCTTCAGAAGAGTCCAGAGCTACAGCGGCACACTGCCAGGATTGAAGGGGTATGAGGGCAATCTTGAGGCTTCCCCACTGACCCTGAATGTTTGGGACTTGGTGTGTGTGTGTGTGTGTGTGTGTGTTGTGTTTGTGTGTGTGTGTGTGTGTGTGTGTGTGTGTGTGTGTGTGTGTGTGTGTGTGTGTGTGTGTGTGTGTGTGTGTGTGATTTGGGACTTGTTCGGGAGAGAGTAATTGTGGCCTAATGGGGTTAAATCCCCCCCCCCCCCCCACCCCCTCCAGTCTATTTGGGCTGCCACTTAATGAACCATGGGCTCCTCTCCATAAGCCAGCCCACGAGCATCTGAAGCACGCTCCATCATCTGAGATGGATAGGCAGCAGGGGGTATGAAAGGGAGTAAGAAGGAGAGAGAGAGAGAGAGAAAGAGAGAGAGAGAGAGAGAGAGAGAGAGAGAGAGAGAGAGAGAGAGAGGAGGAGAGAGAGAGATATGCATACGCAATATGCAGAGAGATGAAGGAAAGGAGAGAGAGAGAGAGAAAGAGAGAGAGAGAGAGAGAGAGAGAGATAGTACGGAATATGCAGAGAGATGAAGGAAAGGAGAGAGAGAGAGAGAGAAAGAGAGAGAGAGCGAGAGAGAGAGAGAGAGAGAGAGAGAGAGAGATAGTACGCAGTATGCAGAGAGATGAAGGAAAGGAGAGATGAGAAAAAATGGAGAGTGAGAGACCTGGAGATGGGCAGAGCCGGAGGGAAAGGAGGGAGTGATGAAGACTGAATGTGGGGGAGTGGGAGTGAGGGGGCAGAAGGGGCACTTTTGAAGTTTCTACCACAGTGCTTGGCCTTAAGGTCAGTCCCTGAGACTGCCTGAGACTGCCTGAGACTCCCTGAGACTGCCTTTCGCTCGACCGCTGTCTCGGAGCGACCACACTCGCCTAACAAGCCTCGTATTACCTCCACTGCCGAGAAGCAAGGGGGAGGAATCTAATTATGATCATTCATTGCAAAGGGGGTTGGAAATAAGATAAAAAAAGATGACATTATGGATCCGTTTCCATCCGCGCCGACTGCTTTCATTAAGACCTGCTCGGAGATATGTGGAAATCCACCACTCCTTCAACGGTGTGTGTGTGTGTGTGTGTGTCTGTGTGTGTGTGTGTGTGTGTGTTTGTGTGTGTGGAAATCCACCACTCCTTCAACGGTGTGTGAAAGCGTGAAGACCCTTGTGGGAGACAATTGGACTGGCCAGAGATTTCCTCTCCCAGGCCTAACGATTGAGCGTGAGTGTGTGTGTGTGTGTGTGTGTGTGTGTGACTGGTACACACCCCTTCAGTTTCCATAAAAGCCTATCAGGGGCATTGATCACCCACTTGAGAGTCATGTTAGAGTTTCATTTGTGGTCCATTGGTTCATCAATAGTAGTTATCATGGGCTTGGTTGACAACCACACATTACCTTCCTTTATAGTTTGGAGTGGGGAAGGCAGCGGCGACGACACACACATTTTAATAAAAGCACCACCAGTTAACACTGTTGTGAACGCTCTTATGAGCACAGAATGGATACAATATTAGCGTGCTGTTCAGAAAATGGGAGTGAAAGCTGAAGCAAGCTTGTCTTGTGTGCTAGAGGGCTAGTCATCACTGCAGAGAACTCAACATGGCTCCAGGGGTTTATGGCCTTTGTGTATGGCCTGATCTACTGGAGTCTCTGCAGTACAGCACTGTGCATGATCAGGAGCTCTCCAAGGTGCTGAAATGTGCCCTCAGTGTGATGTCCCTCAGCTTGTTATTACCAGACCCAGTCAAGCAGTCTATAGAAACTCAGACCCAGGGGTCTCACAGTTCTGACGGTCTCCTCACACTCTCTCCTATTATTATCAAGCAAACGCTGCAGAAACCTCCAACACCACCACTGCAATTTCGCCTTCTGTCAGAAACCTGCAATACCACCACTGCACTTTAGCCTTCAGTCAGACTATTCTTAACATCTTGTCATTAGCATACTGTACTTAGCTCCTGAGGCTTTCATTTGGTGTCTGATTGTCATTTATGTCACTTCACATGCCTTTCAGCAAAAATACTGTCCAAAATACTTTGGGTGTGAGAGGGTTGGGGCCTCCCCCCTCTCCGAATAATTTTTGGCTCTTGGGACTATGAAAACCAGATAAAAATCGACCATTGCCATGTCTGATAAGATAAGTATTAGCTATCCATATTTTTTCAACATTGTTTGATTTCAATCTTTCAGCTCAACAGGTTTCATTGTCAGCTGAACAGATTGCACTGTAGTTCTATTCAACAAACTACAACAATGAAATGTGTGCTTTCCTATCAGCCTGTGTGCATTCTATGGGCGCTGTCTTCTTTGCTTACGCCATGCCTTAACTCCTGTGAAGGCCTACAAGGCAAAAGGTCCTCTTCACAAGTGCAGCTGCTCATGCAAAGAGAATATTCTTGGCAATTATTTTAGTGTGCAGTTTGCTCTTATGAGGTTGCAATTATCTTGGTGGGAAACATGGGGGTGGAACTGTCCTTGCTACATAATTAAATGGCGACTCCAATATCAACAATCAAAAAACAGTAAACAATGGCAACAAAAACAACAACGGTGAAACAGTGCAATGATAAAGGGTCAGAACTCTTTTCTCGTTTAAATTTGGGCAAGGCTGCTCTCCACAGATCCCTCTATGGGGGAAACCCTATCATTAATGTGTATTACTGGGATTAGCCAATAGGACCAGGGTATCATTAATGTGTATTACTGGGATTAGCCAATAGGACCAGGGCATCATTAATGTGTATTACTGGGATTAGCCAATAGGACCAGGGTATCATTAATGTGTATTACTGGGATTAGCCAATAGGACCAGGGTATCATTAATGAGTATTACTGGGATTAGCCAATAGGACCAAGGTATCATTAATGAGTATTACTGGGATTAGCCAATAGGACCAGGGTATCATTAATGAGTATTACTGGGATTAGCCAATAGGACCAGGGTATCATTAATGAGTATTACTGGGATTAGCCAATAGGACCAGGGTATCATTAATGAGTATTACTGGGATTAGCCAATAGGACCAGGGTATCATTAATGTGTATTGCTGGGATTAGCCAATAGGACCAAGGTATCATTAATGTGAATTAATCTGAATTACTGGAATTAGCCAATAGGACCAGGGTATCATTAATGTGTATTGCTGGGATTAGCCAATAGGACCAGGGTATCATTAATGTGAATTGCTGGGATTAGCCAATAGGACCAGGGTATCATTAATGTGTATTGCTAGGATTAGCCAATAGGACCAAGATATCATTAATGTGAATTACTGGAATTAGCCAATAGGACCAGAGTATCATTAATGTGTATTGCTGGGATTAGCCAATAGGACCTGGATTAGTTCAGTAAAAGCAAGTCTTGCACGGGCAACGACATAAAGACTGGAACATAAAACTGCACTACAAATTTAGATGCATCTGCACTGCAATTTCTCTCACATATAGACTGCTGGGAAGACAAATCCAATATAATTGAAGCTGCAATGTGTGGTAGCCCACATATCTTCTGAAACCGATATAGTGCTCTGCTGGCTCTGTCCCCCCCCCCCCCCCCCCCCCTCTCCTCACTGCAAGTCTTTTAATGAGCTCAGTTTTCAACATCCCACCCCCTACTTCTGTTAACACTCTGTGCTACAGACACACGGCTTAAACTGCAGCTTTGTAGATGCTCCCAGGCACTGCAGGTGTGTGTGTTTGTATGTGTGTGTGTGTGTGTGTGTGTGTGTGTGTGTGTCCTGTTTTGAATGAAACAGGACGGCCAGATCTCGGATGCACTTCTTGCATGCCGCGATGTAAAAAGCCGATTTAAACTGCTGTCAGGAAGCGTGCGACAGGACACAAAATGCCCAATAAAGACACCCTCACACACACTCACTGGGCGTCTCACTTATTCACTCCCAATCAGTGATCCAAGGCTGTGACATTGAGAGGCGCCACCGCTGTCATACTTTAGAATGTTGGTTTTGCGGATGCAACGTTGACGATAAAAGGGGTCATTATCACACTCATAAAACTCTGATGGGTGTGTGTGTGTGTGTGTGTGTTTGTGTGTGTTTGTGTTGCTGAGTGTGTGTGTGTGTGTGGGGGGGGGGGCTGTTGAAGGGGGTGAGTGGGAGCTTTCCCACCCTCGTCTCTCGGCCAATCATTTTCATGTAAATAACCCCTGTCATTATCAACTCCCCGGTGCTTTCAAGTCTCATCAGTCATGGCCATGAATCGCTGGCCACCCCTCTCCTCTCCTCTCCTCTCCTCTCCTCTCCCGGCCTGGGCGGTCTGTCTGTGCCGGAGCATCAGCAGAAAAGGGCCACGCTCAGGGCTGCTAAATCAGATGTCAAGGAGAGGCTGTCCCAGGCCCGTGCGTTTGCTTAATAAGTCTCAGCCTATTGCCATATATACGGCCGAGTTGATGTCCTTCTTTACAGCTCTCCACCTAGGCAGTCCATCTTTGGGATGGTACTGGCAGAAACCTCAATTTCTCCTCCTCCTAGCATACACAAAAAAAGCCCCTATAAATAAGGAGCACGCCGAAAGAGACAGAGAGAGAAGGAAAGAGAGAGAGAGAGAGAGAGAGAGAGATAGAGATAGAAAGAGAGACAGAGAGAGAAGGAGAGAGAGAGACAGAGAGAGAAGGAGAGAGAGAGAAAGAGAGAGAAGGAGAGAGAGAGAGAGGGTTAGGGTAAGAGTATATGTGCTTGATCAGGGGAGTATTATCGTCACCCCTCAGTATTGAGTATATGTGCTTGATCAGGGGTGTAATATCTTCACGCCTCAGTATTGAGTATATGTGCTTGATCAGGGGTGTAATATCTTCACGCCTCAGTATTGAGTATACGTGCTTGTCACTCAGTCAAGTCACAGGAGGCCCATTGCCAGAGCAGGAGCCATTAGACAGGGGCCCTGTCCATCTCTGGGGGTCTAGAGCCTGGGATTGGTGGTGTGCTGTCAGGCGAGCGTAACGTCCTCCTCACACTCCAGTGCTACTCTCCCTCTGAGAGCTCATGTGCACCACCACCACACAGGGCTGGTGTGTGTGTGTGTGTGTGTGTGTGTGTGTGTGTGTGTGCGTTTGTGCAGAGGGGAAGAAAGGCTTTGAAGTGTATTAAACCACTGCATTTCATAAAGCACTGAGCCGCCCCCCCCCCCCCCCCCCCCCTCCTTCCTTGCAGTGTCTCGTTTAGCAGAAACATGTAAAAAAACTACGCTTGGTAATGAGAGATCCTGATTACCGTAGTTGAGGGGGGTGGGGGGTGGGGGAGGGGGGAAGGGAAGCTGTCATCTTGAGATCCTGGATGCTGAACATTTGATGTGATGGTGCAATTACCAATAAAAATCTGAATGATTTGTAAGGAAAAAGCCCTGCGAACACAATTAAAAGACAAACACCACTTTTCATGTAATTCAGTTACAACACCTGCTGGATATAGGATGGTAAATGATGGTGGCACTCAGAAGCAAGCGAATGGGGTACAGGACCCTAGCTCCACGCATACACACTCAGAAGTAAGCCAATGGGGTACAGGACCCTAGCTCCACCCAAAAACACACTCAGAAGCAAGCCAATGGGGTACAGGACCCTAGCTCCACCCAAAAACACACTCAAAAGCAAGCCAATGGGGTACAGGACCCTAGCTCCACGCATACATTTGACAATCAAACACGCACATGCACACATTCATACAAAAATACATCTAACTGTACTCTGAAAAGTACTCTCAAAACTTAAAGGCACAGTCCATGATTCTGACCATTCTATGTTAAAAAACCCTCTGATGTTGGCACACAGTCCTGGCCCTGTAAATGGGAAACAAACATAGTCGAATTCATTCACTGCGGGTCCTTATAATGACTGAGAAAAACTACACCATACTCTACTGCGTCTCTATTCTAACTCTATCGCTGGTCACAGTGGTTACTACCGTAAAACTAACAGCTCTGCCAAACATTCTGGCTGAGTATAACAGTTTCGTGATCTTTTTGTACTTCTATTCTTGGAAACACATTTTTCCAGGAGTAAAAAAAAAACAGAAAAAACAAGCTGAGTAATGTAGTCTGCTTTTTTGGGAGCATGTGGGCAATAATGAGATTGCAGGGGGGGAACGTGGGCAAATTTAGTGTTGGCAAACTGCTGTTGCCCAGCCCTCTAATCTCCTCCAGAGAGGCACACATTAACAGGAACGACCGGGAGGAAGGAAGCCAGGGGTAGGATCCAAACTGCATAATAAAACCCTGCTTCCAACCAGCTCCAGCTAAAGAGGAAGATGTTGGAAGGCAGACGCAGCACGACAGAGAAAAAAAAAAAGACAAGAACCCTGCGAGGCGTTTCCTCTGCTTGCAGTCACCTTCATCTACACCGTTATCACTTCCTCACCCCCACAGGAGGGAACAAGACACAAAGAATAGACGGAAAATTAAAAAGAAAGCCAACCGAACGGCAGCACGCCTCTGGCCAGTGTGACGATGTGAACAGCAGCACGCCTCTGGCCAGCACGACCCCCATTCACTACGCCCTGTGCCAAGCCTTTCAAAGCCCCCCCCCCCCCCCCCCCCCCCCCCTGCCTGCCCCTATTATGGCAGCTCTGCAGGGCATTGGCACCAGTGGTCTGTGCTCCCCGGGTAAGCAGTGGCTAATTCCCCCCCTAGGGGCTGGTTATGCCCCAGCGTGTGAAGTCACTGTGTCACTTTCAGCATGTCTCTACGCACCCCCCACCTCCCCTTCACTATCCCCCCCCACCCCCCGATGGTCCCACTGGGCCCCGGGGGCATGAGAGGGTGGAGAGGCATGTGAGGGGTGGAGGGAAGAGCCCAGTGTAGCAGAAAGTGAGAAAGTGCCAGTGCTGACGGACCTGATTGTCTTAATTACGCCATCAGTCAGGCAGAGGAGCGGGGGCTCCCTGGGGGGCTGGGGGGGGCTGGCTGAGGCTCAGCTTACTGCCACTCCCCCATCTGCACTGTACCAGAATACTGTAAGAAGAGCCAAATTCTGACGCTAAATTCTGAAGCTAACTTACTGTTGTCGATTAAAACTACTATAGTGAAGAAAACAATGCATGATCGTCAGTATTAATAAAATAGTGCAACACACTGTGAACAGAATTGCATTCTGGGGGGGGGGGTGCTAATCAGCGGCAGAGAGGCCCCCTGAATACAGAATACTACTGAACACACTACTGAGCACACTGAGCACACTGAACA
>NC_137910.1:8464467-8474467 GCF_963457725.1 Sprattus sprattus | reverse complement strand
GGCGTGGGAGTCTAGATGGCAAGATGGATGAGATACTGTTCCGTCTTTCACTCCTCTATCATTCCCACCTTTTCCTTTTTTTGTGCTGTTCCACTCATCCCTTACATCCTTTACCTTCCACCTGTCCCTTATGTGCGCGTCGACTCTTTTTTCTCTCCTTTCCCCTCTTCCCCCCGTTTTCATCTCTACAAAACCGGCAAAGCAGCGCGGCTCGTCCCCAGACGATTGGGCCAGGCCAGCATTCCAAGTCCTGACGCACATGGCAGACTCCTCCATCGACCGCTCCTGCACCAATCTCCCAGCACCTCCTATTTCCCTATGCAAGGGGCTGAGCTCTTATCGATGAGGTCCGCAGCCTTGATCCCGTCTCTACCTCATTAAAATCAAACAAAGCTTGAACATGGTGTGTGTGTTTGTGTGTGTGTGTATGTCTGTGTGTGTGTGTGTGTGTATGTATGTCTGTGTGTGTGTATGTCTGTGTGTGTGTGTGTGTTTGTGTGTGTGTGTATGTCTGTGTGTGTGTGTGTGTGTGTGTGTGTGTGTGTCTCTGTGTGTGTGTGTGTGTGTGTGTGTGTCTGTGTGTGTCTGTGTCTGTGTCTCTGTGTGTCGAGTGCATGCAAGTTTGTTTGCATAGCACCAGGATAACATCAGATTTCAAACACTCTCCAGCACTGTGGTCATATCTTCTGTACATGAATCAATAGCTGCCAATCAATCCTACAGGGAAATTAAGCCGGTAGATATGAGGTGTAACTGCACTAAGTTCTTATATGTATTTGTAACTTCAATAAAAATGCACATACATTGGGGTGTATGCAATTGAAGAGCTAATGCCAGAATACTGGCCAGACAGAATGTTTTGTGGGAGATGAATACGCATAGAGTGCATCAGAGGGTTCAGACATATGCATGGAGTTTATCAGATGGGTCAGAAATACCCAGAGATTGAAGAGTGCTTTAGTGAATACTATTTACAACTGTCTACAAATTACAAGTTATTTTTCCTCATACATATGCAGGTGCACGACAAGAGGAGCTAGTAAAAGCATGACTGGTATGACTAGCATATTCCACCTGATGTACCAGCCTTTAGGTGATGAACTGGGTTGATGTTAGGGGATATTTCTGTACCTCAAAAAAGCAGATGTTGGGAGACATTTCTGTACTTAAGAAAATCAGATGTTGAGAGACATTTCTGTACTTCATAAAAGAAGATGTTGAGGACATTTCTGTACTTCATAAAAGCAGATGTTGGGGACATTTCTGTACTTCATAAAGGCAGATGTAATCCACAGAGGTGAATTTAGCTTATTCATGGAGACATTTCATTGTTAACTAAGCCTGTAGGAACATTTGTGAAACTGTGTTATAATGCCAAAATGGCTGCCATGTTATTATCAATGAAGAAATGCCCTGTTGTCTTCTGACTCATTTTTAATTATTCTCTTAATGGCAGATACATATTGAAGCAAATGCTTGTGTCAAATGTGTTATGCAAAATACAATTTTAATTCAGAAAATCTGACTGGATGATTAGTGGCGGTTTAAATTGGATACAAGTTTCAACCTGATCGCCAGAGCATCAAATCCCAGTTTCTGCTGAACCGAACAATTTGACATCTAAGAACCAAACAGGTGAAAAACAACCCACACATGAATGTTTGTGAACCCAGTGCACACGCACAAAGTGGCACAAACAGGGACATCACAGCCCCACACGCACGCCATCGCTGTCAAATGTCTCACAAAGCTCCCAAGCTGTTATATCTGGAAGGCAGCGGTGCATTTAAACACAGGGGGAGCACAGCTGAGCTGATTTACAGCAAACATATCTTATAGCAAAAATACATAAACTGATGTTATCTATGTTGGTAGCCAACTCAGCAATATTAGCATTGTGTACAGAAATTAAGATCAGCTAGTTTGAGTTAGCTAGCTTAGCATTGTATTCTCATAATGTAGACTGAGCTGGGTAGCTAGCTAGTCACTTAACACTGCTCCACCCCACCGTTAACTTGCAGAACAAACGTATCCGGAGAAATGCATGAGTCTGGACTTAAAGATTTAATGTCATTTTTTAAGCTGGACAGTAAATTATTAGAAAAACACTCAACGGACTGTGTCACATGCCAACCGCTATTACAGTTAAACTGCCATGCTACCTCTGTATTTGACACTTATGAATTATCTTATAATTATCTAATACAACCTCCCACGATACTCAATCCAGTTCCTTTCGGAAATCTTTGTTTATGTTTCGAGACTTCTTGTATATGTCTTAATTTGTTTTATATGTTTTTATTCTGTCTGCAGTGTTTTTATCATTTTTAATCACTTATTCTAATATTCTGGTTTATTTTTACTGGCAACTGATTCACCTCGACTTAAAAGCACTTCGATACAAATCCTGCTGTTTGTAAATGTGCTATTTAAATAAATGTTACTTGACTTCACTTGGAGTGACATTAAGTTGTGTTGTTACATAGATCTGTTACACCTACTGTGAATTGAGAAAATAAACATGTTAGATAATGTGGGATATACTGCATTTCATTTCCAGTTTTCTTTGTACAAAAAATAAAGCTCTGTCCAGTACTCGTGAGCATTTGTGTCGTTTTTCAGATTTGGTAACTTGGTGCAGTTTTGGAGGAAAGTTCTTAAATAGTCAATGTTTTATTATCAACATAGAATAGAATTTTCGATTAAAGAAAAGTTACAAAAGTGTTTGCATTCAATTATAGTTCTTAGAAAGAAAGAAAATTGAAGATGGCCAAAATTTGGCAGAAATCGGCAGGTTTAGAAAAAAAAAAAAGAATCAGAATCAGCCAAGAAAATTGCAATCAGTGCATCTCTATTTCTTGCCAAAAAATACACTCTGAAAAAGCTGCCCAAATTAAAGCTGACATTTTTGCATAATATTATTAAACTGCCCACGTTATTACAAGCACCAACATACATTTGCTCAAGAGGACTCATGTCATAGTCCGCCACAAGCCCCCAGATTCACACATGACTGGACATGCATGGCAGGACGGGAAGCCAGAGAAAGAGTGAGTGAGAGAGAGCGAGAGAAAGAGAGAGGGACTGACAGAGATAGAGAGATATAGAGAGAGGGACAGAGAGGGAGATGGGGGAGCGCAGAGAGAGAGAGAGAGAGATAGAGAGAAACAGACAGAGAGAGCGTGAGAGAGAGAGAGTAGGGGAGGCACAGAGAGAGAGGGACAGAGAGAAAGAGAGAGAGAGCGAGAGAGAGAGAGAGTGTCAGAGAGAGAGGGGCACAGAGAGCGAAAGAGAGAGATAAAGAGAGAGGGACATAGAGAGAGGGGGAGGCACAGAGAGATAGAGAGAGAGAGAGAGAGTGAAAGCGAGAGAGAGGGGTGTTTGTGTGTGTGCGGCTGGTGTGATGTGGGCACATGGGGCTGTGACTGCAGACAAACCCTGGCTGAGTTGCCTAATTGCCTCTCCAGTATTCTCAGCAGGGGGGTGAATCTGCCCTGCCATCGCCCAATCAGCACAGAGGAAGAAACCTCAGCCCCCGTAATCCCGCCTTCCATCGTCTTACCTAGGCCTGCTGTCATCATATCTCGCGTCATGGGGGAGCCGGTGTGTGTGTGTGTGTGTGTGTTTTTACACTAGAGTTTGTGTGGGTTTGTGTTTGAAGGTACAGATTCCGGCCGTCACACAAGATTATGAATGAAGAATGACTTCCGAATCGTCACACATGCTATATTCAGCATCGCATCACACACCCCACTCACAGCACACACACACACACACACACACACACACACACATCACACACACATCACAGTGCTCCAGTTCCTCACTGTAATCACCAGCCCCCCAAACATAAACCCAAACACTTGGATCTCACTCCACTGGGTTGACATCACCAGTTTGTACACCAAGCCTATGACAAGGCCGTGATTTGAATCATACTGCTTCACACTGCCAACAATACATGTAACCAATTTGTAACAGTTTTGTAACATCATAGGTTTTTTTAAAATTATTTTTTGCTCCTACCTACGCCCAAACACAATGACCTGACACACCCAAGACACAGACAACGAGGCATTGCACTCCACCTGGCCACCGAGTCTAGACTGAATGTGTGAAGGAGAGACTCAGAGCGACTCAGATAGGAAGGAAAGATGACTGAATGTGTCTCTCTCTCTCTATATACAGTATATATATATTCAGCTCCGTTAAAAATTAAGAGACCACTCCAAAATGATCGGTTTCTCTGGTTTTACTATTTATTAGTGTGTGTTTGAGTAAAATTTACATTTTAGTTTGATTCTATAAACTACTGACAATATTTCTCCCAAATTTCAAATACAAATATTTCATATACAATTATTTGCAGAGTAAAACCAGAGAAACCGATAATTTTGAAGTGGTCTCTTAATTTATAGATATGGATATAGATCCATATAAATATATAAATATATATATATAGAGAGAGAGATAGATAGAGCAAAAGAGAGAAAGATAGAGTGAAAGAGTGAGTGAGTGAGGGAAAGAGAGAGAGATCTCCCCCTCCACCTCCGTGCTCTGAGCTCCAGCAGCGGCAGCAGTCGGCGCGTCTGTGAGCGCTCCAGCACGCGGCACAGCTTTGTGTGCAGCACCCCCTGGGGCCACACTCAGCAACACAAACACCCCACTAATCCCGCCTAATCTGGACACGGGCAACCAATCTGCAGATAGGGATACGCCTAATCTGAGCGCCGGGGAGGGCGGACGGATGAACCGGGTGGAAGGGGGATGTGCTGAGACACACAGAAACCCCCCCCCCCCCCCCCCCCCCCCCCCACAATGGGCTTCATCTGGATCAGCCAGTGGGAAAAGGCAAGACTGGGAGGGGGGGTATACAGCAATGAAATTTGACCCAGAAGAAGAGCAGTCCAACTATAGGTACAGCAGAACCAGAAGAAAAGCAGTCCAACTATAGGTACATCAGAACCAGAAGAAGAGCAGTCCAACTATAGGTACAGCAGAACCAGAAGAAGAGCAGTCCAACTAAAGGTACAGCAGACCAAGGGCAAATAGAATGCAGCATACAAAAGAAGCCAGTGAGATGCTGACTATACGAATTAAAATACACCAAACACTTCACCATGGAACAAACATATCTAAGTGTGTGTGTGTGTGTGTGTGTGTGTGTGTGTGTGTGTGTGTGTGTGTGTGTGTGTGTGTGTGTGTGTGTGTGTGGAAGTGAGTGAATGTGTTGTGCAACTACTATTAAAGATCTTTTGAAGAAGGTACCCACCATGACCTGCCCGTAAGGATGCGGGCGATCTGTGGATGGCGACAGGCACATTATGGTGACGCTTGTTCCCGTGGGTGAGGTGAGTGTGCTGGGAGCCCTCGGGGGCCCTGGGGACCTGCCCGGCTGTGCAGACCAGGGCCAGGGCCACGAGGCAGAGGGCCAGGCGGCCAGCCGAGGCCGAGCCCCAGTGCAGGGGGTCCCAGCTGGGCCGCGCGATGGCTATAATCCTCCCGCTCACGAGCATCTTCCCTGAGAAGGAGCGCGGGGAGAGGAGTGGAGTGGAGAGGGGAGGCGAGCGCTGCTTAGGCTGGAGCTCAGTGCGCCTGATGGCCCATGCCCCTCACCCCTCCATCTCGCTACGGGCACACACACACGCAGGACGGGCGACGCAGAAGAAGACACACACACGCAGGACGGGGCGACGCAGAAGAAGACGCAGCAAATCCACAGAGCCCTCCAGGCGGAGTGTGAGTCTGAGGCGGAGAGTCAGGAGAGAGATTTCTGCAGCTCCTCGTTAGTGTTAAGAAATCCACATCAGTACCACAAGAGGAGGCTGAGGCGCTGAATCAATCATTGTGAGAAATGCAACACACAAACAAGCAGAGAGAAAAAAAATCAAAGACAAGAATGAAGCGTGAAAAATCCACCAAAATGGAAAAAAAAAAGAATCAGGACTCTGAATGAATAGAGAGCAAGCGATTCCAGTCCATTCCCATTCTTCCAGATCTTTTCTCGTGATTTTTATAAGGAGCCCACAGAATCACAAGAACATTTCCTCCGGTCGGACACAGATGAGAGAAAAAAGTAGTAAGCCAAAAGACGACGAAAGACCCTTTTAAAGGATCCCTCAACACAGGCAGAGAGAAGAGAGTGCAGAGGCAGTCTGCTTTTTCTTTCCCTTATTCAGTCGAAGTTTTCCTCCTCCTTTCTCTCTCTCTCTCCCTCCCTTCTCTCCTTCTTCACTCTGACAGGCTCCTCTTCTCCCTCTTAGTGTTCCTCTCCTCGACTCAGAAGAAACTCGCAGGAATCCACGCACTGCTGCCCGAGTGAGAGCGCAGCGTTACTTGCGAGTGGCGGGCGGAATGCGACGAGTGGACCAGCGTTGTGGGGGCTTCACCTGCGATTGTGTGAGCGATCAGCGAACGGCTCCACACACGCACGCACGCTCGCGCATACGTCCTTGCACATACATACACACACACGCGCGCTCGCACCGACTCCCTTTCCCACAGATCACACTGCTGGCTGGAGGCGTGCACACACAGCAGCAGCAGAGGCAGCGGCAGCACCTGAGAGAGAGACAGCAGCCCTGGGCAGACCAGAGCGCATCAGTAACACCGCTCCAGAGGATGCACTGGAGAAGGAGAGAGTGAGACTGAAAGAGAGAGCAGGAGAGAGCGCGGGAGAGGGAGGGAGGGTTAGAGAGAGATAGAAGGAGAGAGGGAGGGAGGGAGGGAGGGAGCGAGCGCGCAAGAGAGAGAGAGAGGGGAGGGGGAGCATTAACAGCCAGCGGAGAGAGGCGGGAGGGAGAGGGGCTATGCAAATGGGTTCCTTTCCACAGCGAATCACTAGGAGAGCAGTGCAGAGGAAGAGCCTATTTGGGGGGAAATCAGGGGATGTGGACATTTGTTTTTTTTCCTTATCTCTATCCTCTAACTATTCTCTAGTTTGGTACCACACACACATACAGACAACCTCCTGCTCCTTCCTCTTCCACTTAGACACACTTGCTTTTTGTGTATTTATTTAGCTTCTTCTCTTTCGCTTTTCTCTCCTCCTTCACTTCTCTGCTCCCACATCACCGTCTCATCTTCCCCTCTCTCTCTGTGTCTTCACTGAAGGTCCAGCCAAAGACAAGGAGAAGGAGAAAGAGAGGAGAGGAGTCTTCCCCCTTTGATTCTGTGAAGTCGGAGACGGAGGAAAGTGGTTCGGTGCATCCACTTCCACCGTGGAACTTCAAAGCTGCTGCCTGGTGCCTGCTGCTCCCTCACTCACTCCCTCTACCTCACTCCCTCTCCTTCTCTCTCTCTCTCTCTCTCCCTCACTCCCTCTCTCTCTCTCTCTCCCTCACTCACTCCCTCTCTCTCTCTCCCTCTCACTCACTCACTCTCCCTCTCTCCCTCACTCACTCCCTCTCCCTCTCTCCCTCACTCACTCCCTCTCCTTCTCTCTCTCTCTCTCCCTCGCTCCCTCACTTCCTCAGACTCCATCTGCCTCCCGCCACTGGATGACGTCAAGCCGAGTGATCTCGGACGGAGAGAGAGATCTCAGTGGATTTATGAAGCCCACTCAGTCACCACCGGATGCGTGCAAACAAACACACAAACACACAAACACTCACACAAGAATATGCTGTGATGCGCACTCAAAGACACACATATGCCTGAGAACACGCAGACACAAACTCACACACATACTTTGGCAAACACACACACACACACACTCACACTCACCCACACACACACACACACACACACACACACACACACACACACACACACACACACACACACACACACACACTCACACACTCACACACTCACACACACACAAACACGCGTGCTTGCACAAAGGCGAGCACGTGGCCCCAGCAAAAAAGGCAGGCTTGGCCAGCGAGCGCTGTCCACGGGGAGGGTGCTGAATCTCTCCAGTTCAAGCCTGCCTACAGACAAAGACAGCAGTCTCCACTGAGGTGGTGTGGATGAAAGCTAGCTCAGTGGATCTGTGTTTGAGGGAGTGTGGGACTGCGGGACTGTGTGTGTGTGTGTGTGTGTGTGTGTGTGTGTGTGTGTGTGTGTGTGTGTGTGTGTGTGTCTATGTGTGTGTCTGTGTGTGTCTGTGTGTGTGTCTGTGTTCGAGGGAATGTGGGACTGCGGGACTGTGTGTGTGTGTGTGTGTGTGTGTGTGTGTGTTCGAGGGAGTGTGTGACTGCGGGACTGTGCGTGTGTGTGTGTATGTGTGTGTGTGTGTGTGTGTGTGTGTGTGTGTGTGTGTTTAAAGACGACAGGGGGAGGAGGAAGGGGAAAGGTGCACTGCTGACAGAATCCGAGTGTTATAGCTCATGTTGTGTGTGTGTGTGTGTGTGTGTGTGTGTGTGTGTGTGTGTGTGTGTCGCCGCTCTGCAGCTGTGCTGCGACTCCTCCTGGGGCACGGTGGCAGCCTCAGCAGCCTCAGCTCCAGCATCAGGGGCACAGCGAGGGCCATTCATCCCCGTGCCTGGCAAGAGCACACCACCCCGGCCTCTCCACAAAGAGAGACAACTTAGCAAGCATGACACGGACGATGATGGATCCCTCTCTTCTCTTTCTCTTCTTTAGACCGTACCGGGCCTTTTCAACACAGCACTGAAAACAACATGCGGGTGTGTGTGTGTGTGTGTGTGTGTGTGTGTGTGGAAAAAGAGAGGTAGAGAACAATAAAAGATAGGGTGGTGTGTGGACAGGAGATAGGTCTCAAACCTTCTCCTCACTTGAGCTGAAGGTCACGTGACCAGTGCATGTTCGTCCATTTCACGTCACACACACTTCATGCCAATGCTGCCAAAGGGTTGGGGCCAGAGTACGGCAGCACCTGAAGTAAACCTCATAGGGCAGACAGACAATAGGAACCCTCAGAGGGCAGACAGACATGAGTCCTTGACTGGGGCACACTGCACCTGAAGTTCTTCCTCCCCGCGGCTTTCCATCGCACTCGCCTCACCCTTGATTAGACTTGCAGGGGCAACACACAGCCTGGTTGCCAGTTTTGCAGGGGCAACACACAGCCTGGTTGCCAGTTTTGCAGGGGCAACACACAGCCGGGTTGCCAGTGTTTGAGGAGTTCTCTCATCATGACCTAAACGATTTGAGGGTTAATCGGACATCTCCCCCTTCGGCAGGCCAGCGCTAACTCTTATTTTCCTCCTGGTAATTATTATTGGCCGGCCCGGCGATTTGTTTACTCCTTTAAAATCAGCGTTCCCCATTTGCATAATGTGAGCCATAATAAAGTACTTCATCAAGCGCTCCTGCCCCGCAAGGACACACGTCTGACCTGTGAAAGGTAAAATACCAGGCAACACCTTCAGCCTTCAGACTCTCTCTCTCTCTCTCTCTCTCTCTCTCTCTCTCAAGGACACACGTCTGACCTGTGAAAGGTAAAATACCAGGCAACACCTTCAGCCTTCAGACTCTCTCTCTCTCTCTCTCTCTTTCTCTCTCTCTCTCTCGCTCTCTCAAGGACACCAGTCTGACCTGTGAAAGGTAAAATAGCAGGCAACAGCAGAGGAGCCTTCAGAGGAGCCTGAGGTTGATCCTCAGAGGATTCAGGCTTCACCATCGCTCACTGCACTAGGTGCTCACACCTGCTCTTCCCCAAAGCAGCTCTCTATCAGAGTGTTCCTCCTGATCAGGAGCTTCTACCTGCCACAGCATCCGCCTCACTCCAAACCAAACTGTCTCTCTCGCTCTCTCCTCGCCTCAGTCTAACTTAGCTGTCATTTGCATGTTGTGTGGGTGCCCCCAGCTGGTGGGCTGGCGGTACTGCATCTTAAAATACTGCAATCAGTTGGTTTTCTACCCCCCACTTTCCTGTGAGCCTATCACTGTGAGACTATTTAAATGAAATAATGAATGAAATGAATCATCTGCTGATTAAGACTCCTTTCAAGGGTCTGATCTACCCATTCTCTCTTCAAGAGTCCTTCTAAGAACACTGGACAGAAATTGGACTGAATAGAGAGAACTGCAA
>NC_137910.1:8454467-8459467 GCF_963457725.1 Sprattus sprattus | reverse complement strand
CGAGGACACTCTACGAGCGAGAGGAGGAATTAGGCCGTCACGTTTCAGCGAGGCCATATAATGAAGATGAGGGCGAGGGGAGAGAAGTGCGTGTGTGTTTGTGTGTGTGTGTGTGTGTGTGTGTGGGTGTGTGTGTGTGTGTGCACACATCAGGCTCCCTGCTTGTTGGCCATGCCCCGGGGTGGATTAGACGTCCCATCTCCAATGACCTTCCACTCGCTCTGAACCCATCTATCGCTTAGTCTCAGCAGTCTGGGCCACTCACATGCACACACATGCACAGACGTGCTTACACATGCACACATGCATGTTTGGCTGCAATTTCTTGATGACAGTAAAAAAATAAATAATTAGCTTTGTTTTTTTGAGCAATACAAGCAGAGATCGGTTTGCAAAGTATCTTTTTTCCCCCAGAGAACATCAATTAGTGTGTGCCACAGAAAGCAACAGTCACTACATTCCACTGGCCGTCTCATTTTGTGCAGAACTCTCTACCCATTGTGTTATGGGGGTGTCCACTGAACTGAGGCTGAGTTAGCGATGTTAGCAGTATCATTTGGAGACAGACTTCCCTTCAAGCTAACGTCTTACATAAATCAAGTCTCCGTGCTAAAGTCTATTTGTTGTTAACATTCCAATGGGGAAAAACACATACAAGGGCAAAGCTAGGAAACATTACAAGCATCATGACCAGCAGTATAAAACTCCTCCATCTTGTCTTCTGGCTACACAGACTGTGAGGGATTCAAGAGTGTGATTAGGACAGCAGGGAAAGTGCTCTTTTGTGTTGCGGGAACAATAAGGAACCCAGCCCATCACACACACACACACACACACACACACACACACACACACACACACACTCCAATCATGTCTGCTGTGTTCGCTCCCCCAGGGGGCTCTCCGGTCGGGCTGGACTTTGCCGCGCCGCGCTGCGGAAATACCCGCTGTATTAAACCGTCACCGCGGCACATTCACAGGGCAGCCATGACATCCTGAGCACACGTACAAACACACACACACACACACACGTACACACATACACACACACACACACAAACACACACACACACACACACACACACACACACACACACACACACACACACACACACACACACACACACACACACACACACACACACACACACACACACACACACACACACACACACACACACACACACATACACACACACACACACACACACGTACACACATACACACACACACACAACACACACACACACACACACACACACACACACACACACACACACACACACACACACACACACACACACACACACACACACACACACACACACACACACACACGCACGCACGCACGCCTCCCGCTCTATACTGCTTTTACAGTTAACCACATGGGGCGGACTGGATTCCTGTTTTGGGCCCAAATGCCTCCTCCTTCAACAGTGGATGTCATGGTAACACACTGACTCCTCCTTCAACAGTGGATGTCATGGTAACACACTGACTCCTCCTTCAACAGTGGATGTCATGGTAACACACTGACTCCTCCTTCAACAGTGGATGTCATGGTAACACACTGACTCCTCCTTCAACAGTGGATGTCATGGTAACACACTGACTCTTTACTGTCTACCCGCTGACATCCAGGAACATGGCGCAGATGAGAGATGGAAGACCTCCCGTGCCACTCCAACAAAAAGATAGACGATAGTGTAGCAGCACAAACACACTCCTGACTCTCTCTCTGTGCGTACGCTGGAAGAGTGTTCGTTCCACTCACTGCACATACTCAAGGGGAACCAGACCCCCACACACGCCTTGTTTGCATTCGCCCGCCGACAACCCACTTATGGCTCGTTATCCAGTCAGTGGGAGTAAATGAATCACTAATTAGGGCATCTAATGGCCACTGGGAGAGACGAAAGCAAGGGAACGTGAGTGGGGAAGGCTTCACAGGTGAGAGAGTATGAATCACAGCTGGCAGGGAGAGGGGGGGGAGGTCAGCAGTGCCCGGGTACCCGCAGCAGACGGCCAGTGAAATTGCCCAATTGACCTTTCCCTCTGATGTGGAACTCATTGTCATTGTGAACTTCAGGAGAGAATTCTATTATTGTTCACTACTGCTTGTGTGAACTTCAGTAGAGAATTCTATTATTGTTCACTACTGCTTGTGTGATCTTCAGTAGAGAATTCTATTATTGTTCACTACTGCTTGTGTGAACTTCAGGAGAGAATTCTATTATTGTTCACTACTGCTTGTGTGAACTTCAGGAGATAATTCTATTATTGTTCACTACTGCTTGTGTGAACTTCAGGAGAGAATTATATTACTGTTCACTACTGCTTGTGTGATCTTCAGGAGAGAATTATATTACTGTTCACTACTGCTTGTGTGATCTTCAGGAGAGAATTATATTACTGTTCACTACTGCTTGTGTGATCTTACAGCACACCAACAATGACTGCTACTAACAATGACTTATCAATCAACAAGGTAGAGATACATACACTGCAGAGATACACAGACCCTAACACACACACACTGCAGAAACACACAGACCCTAATACACACACTGCAGTGAGACACAGACCCTAACACACACACTGCAGTGAGACACAGACCCTAACACACACACACTGAAGAGATACACAGACCCTAACACACACACTGAAGAGCACAGTGCATATTTGTCTACCCTTGGCAACGTGACTTGCGGTCTGTGTTTCCGTGTTTGTGCGTGCGTGCGTGATTGGCTGAGTGAGCGGAGCGGGATTGCATACGCGCCCCTGCCTTTCCCCTCGCATGTCTGACTCTCTTTAATGTCCAGCAAGCTCAGCTTTGCGGTTGGTGCATGCATAAACAAATACGCGCTAATGCGCTTGTGCCTCCACACGGGTTTGTGAACATCACGGCCCATATGCTCACGCACATAAATTACACATGTACACATGGACGAAGCATCTTCAAAAATGGCCCAAAGACCGGCAGTGGGAGGGAGGGGGGTTGGGGGGGGGTTGGTATCCACTGTGACTTTCACAATGCCCCTCTCATGCCTTAAGACACAAACAAGTGCAAGCGAATGCCAGGCCAAGCATTGAGTGCAGAGCATACCCGAAATATTTTTTGGACCAATACATAGTGTGATGCACTCTCTTTCTCTCGCTCTCTCTCTCTCTCTCCCTTGCTTTCTCTTGCTCATTCTCTCTCACTCACTCTCTCTCTCTCTCTGTCTCCCTTGCTTTCTCTTGCTCATTCTCTCTCACTCACTCTCTCTCTCTCTCTCTCTCTCCCTTGCTTTCTCTTGCTCATTCTCTCTCACTCACTCTCTCTCTCTCTCTCTCTCTCTCTCTCTCTCTCTCTCTCCCTCTCTCTCTGAGGACCATCACATTCGTAGGGCAGAGGAGAAGGCATTACTTCCAGCTGACAGAGTTCTGTTTACAAAACCTCAATCTTGGCCAGCGCCCGGGCGCATCTCCCGTTGTTCTCCTCAAAGCAGGCCAGAACAAAGCCAATCAATCACTGTTATCTTCACCCCTGTGGAGGGAGGGAGGGAGGGAAGGGGAGTGCAGAGATACTATGTGGCCTGTAAGGTTGGAAGGTGTTCAGTGGCCTGTAAGCTGCCCTATACATTCATCCACTCATAGGTAGGATGAGAGCAGAGTTCAGTAAAAGCATACAGCACATTGAGAGACAAGAACAATGTGAAGCTGGGGGAGGGAGAGAGGGAGGAAGTCATTACTTAGAGGACTACATCTTTCTGACCTGTATATGTTGTGTCAGAACATAGGCAGACACACTTACAGGGACATGCCACACCAGTGCCAAAGAGGCTTACATAATTGGCATACTGTATTAATACAACAAGTATAACTACATTCATATTTACTGTACTTTTATTCCATGTATTCACATTTGTATGACTCATTTTGGGAACAAAACAATGCAATGGATGTATGGATGTATGTTTGTATGGATGTCTAGATGTATGGATGTATGGGTGTATGGATGTATGGATGTATGGATGTCTGGATGTATGTAAGTAACAGTTTCAAATGAAATGACGGTAGAGCAGCACTTAAGAGTGCAGAGGCGCCCTTTGCACGACGCTTTACTTTCATGATATAAACAGCGCTTGTTTTGATCCATTTTACCCACAAACAATACGAAATGGACAGACTGTCCTCATGTCTAGAAGCATTTGACTCTAGTCCAGTGGCTTCTTATAGAAAAAGAGGCCAAGCACTTATGACATGAAAGAGCTCAATCAGGTCAAGGAGACTATTGCATGTTTACATTTAGGCTAAGTGTCTGGACATCACGGACCTAAGAGAGAAGTTCAAAAGCAGACACAGGCCTCAGAGACAGAGACGTGTCCACCCTGAGGCCACTGAAGACACATCACCCAACAGACACACACACACACACTTACACATACACACAAACACACTTACACATACACACACACACACACACACACACACACACACACACACACACACAGAGACGGCTCCACCCCAAGGCCACTTAAGAGACATCACACAACAGACACCGGGCTGAACTATGGGAGCTGTTGATACAATATTGACATGGCATTGAGGTCTCTCTCAATGGGGGGAGCAGCAGACAGCCAGTCAAGCGAGGGCCAGATCGCGTGAAGACCGGCCAGACCTGTCGTGTTTCGGCCCTAGTGGCCGACTGTGGCTGAAGAACACGCACAGGCCTATTTGTCTGTGTGCATTACCCTCAGATAGCCGGACGGCCACACATACTCGTACACACACACACACATACTCACACACACACACACACACACACCCACACTCACACACACACACACACACACACACACACACACACACACACACACACACACACACACACACACACACACACACACACACACACACACACAAACACACAAACACACACACACACACACACACACACACACACACACACACACACACACACACACACACACGACCACGGTGATGAGGCTTCCCTG
>NC_137910.1:8426967-8449467 GCF_963457725.1 Sprattus sprattus | reverse complement strand
TCACCGTCGCTGCAGAGTGGTCCCCCGTACGACGTCATGCTACAGTCACAGGTGAAGCCCTCCCACTGCTGGAGACACACGCCCTGGTTGGCGCACGAGTCCTCCTGGCACGTGGTGCTGGGGCCTGGGCACGCAGAGAGGACAGAGAGAGAGAGAGAGGGAGGAGAGGGAGGAGAGGAAGAGAGATAGAACAGAGAGAGGGAGGAGAGGAAGAGAAATAGAACAGAGAGAGAGAGGGAGGAGAAGAAGAGAGATAGAACAGAGAGAGATAGGGGGGAGAGGAAGAGAGATAGAACAGAGAGAGAGAGGGAGGAGAAGAAGAGAGAGGGAGAAGAAGAGAGATAGAACAGAGAGAGATAGGGAGGAGAGGAAGAGAGATAGAACAGAGAGAGAGAGGGAGGAGAAGAAGAGAGAGGGAGAAGAAGAGAGATAGAACAGAGAGAGATAGGGAGGAGAAGAAGAGAGAGGGAGAAGAAGAGAGATAGAACAGAGAGAGATAGGGAGGAGAGGAAGAGAGATAGAACAAAGAGAGAGAGAGAGGGAGGAGAACAAGAGAGAGGGAGAAGAAGAGAGATAGAACAGAGAGAGATAGGGAGGAGAGGAAGAGAGATAGAACAAAGAGAGAGAGAGGGAGGAGAACAAGAGAGATAGAACAGGGTGGCGAGAAGAGAGATTTATTTTTGCTTCCAATTTCTGTCCTCCTGCAGTACTGTGGTCACATGGCACAGATTGCCTTTTGGCTCAAGGTTTAAAAGATTGTTTATGTTTTGGTTAGTTCTGTTTTACTCCAGTTAACTCAGCTCAAGTGTGAGTAAGGAGATGCTCTTTTGGCCCTCATCACTCATAGCGATGCCCCACCATTTTGAATGAGACAGAAGAGGAGATGGGAGATTCAAAAAGTGAACATGGTCAAACAATAACAATAACAACCCCAGTCCATCAACCACAAGCAAATATACAGTGCACATACACATACATAAACAAGTGGCCAACAACTACCTGAACTCAATGAGATGCTGCATGACTTAACCACCTCCCATTACCAGAAAGGATGTTAGCGGAGTCTGCATACTAGCATCTCAAATGCAACAAGTATGTTAGCGGAGTCTGCACACTAGCATCTCAAATGCAGGTGTATGTTAGCGGAGTCTGCATACTAGCATCTTAAACGCAGGTGTATGTTAGCGGAGTCTGCATACTAGCATCTTAAACGCAGGTGTATGTTAGCGGAGTCTGCATACTAGCATCTCAAATGCAGGTGTATGTGTGGCACACTGAAGAGGAAGGTTTCCTGTT
This sequence comes from Sprattus sprattus, assembly GCF_963457725.1. Classification (NCBI taxonomy): domain Eukaryota; kingdom Metazoa; phylum Chordata; class Actinopteri; order Clupeiformes; family Clupeidae; genus Sprattus; species Sprattus sprattus. The sequence goes on along the minus strand of NC_137910.1, from coordinate 8,448,171 downwards.
TCCCCTCCAGCAGACCTCGAAACAGACAGTAATATCTTACATCGACTCATGAGAACATGACCACATAGAGATTAGACAACACATCAACACACACACACACACACACACACACACACACACACACACACACACACACACACACACACACACACACACACACACACACAGAGCATAATTCACACATACACACTGCAGAAAATAATAGTAGGAGAACAACCACTGAGTATTCATGCATTATTTAAAAAGTGAGTATGTATAAACACTGTATTCTATATGCAACACATTTATACAAATGTTTAACCGGCATTTATGATCTTTTTATGACACTTATTACTTCTGTGTTTGGTCCATTCCTACTGTAAGCACTATGCTCTGAGAGGACGAGTCACGACACGACGAGAGGGAAAGAAATCCTTGAGTTATCTGATTTTAAAAACACTGACCCAATCTCCAGAGATCAATGAGAAAACCGAAGGCCTCACCATTAGGCTAAAAGAGAGAAAGAGGTGAGTATTGGATCTCCTTTGGAAAAAAAAACATGTCATCAGCAAGAGAGGGAGAGAGAGAGAGAGAGAGAGAGAGAGAGAGAGAGAGAGAGAGAGAAAGAGAGAGAGGAGAAGGTATAGGTATGGGAATCAATATCAGCAGTGTGTATGTGTACATGTTGATTGTCCTCATGCATACATTAGTGTGTGTTGCATGTTTGTGTGTGGTGTTTGCGTGTGAGTCTCTCTGTGTGTGTTAAAGAGAGTGACAGAGAAGAAGAGAGGGAGAGAGAGAGAGAGAGAAAGAGAGAGAGGAGAAGGTATAGGTATGGGAATCAATATCAGCAGTGTGTATGCGTACATGTTGATTGTCCTCATGCATACATTGGTGTGTGTTGCATGTTTGTGTGTGGTGTTTGCATGTGAGTCTCTCTGTGTGTGTTAAAGAGAGTGAAAGAGAAGAAGAGAGAGAGAGAGAGAGAGAGAGAGAAAGAGAGAGAGGAGAAAGAAAGATATGGGAATCAATATCAGCAGTGTGTATGCGTACATGTTGATTGTCCTCATGCATACATTGGTGTGTGTTGCATGTTTGTGTGTGGTGTTTGCGTGTGAGTATCTCTGTGTGTGTTAAAGAGAGTGACAGAGAAGAAGAGAGGGAGAGAACAAAGTGTAAGTAAGAGAGTGAAAGAGAAGAAGAGAAGAAGAGAAGAAGAGAGGGAGAGAGGGAGAGAACAAAGTGTAAGTAAGAGAGTGAAAGAGAAGAAGAGAAGAAGAGAGGGAGAGAGGGAGAGAACAAAGGGTGAGTAACTAATTTGAGTCGGTTTATGACAAGTTCAAGTCTGTCAGTCGGTCGGTTTATCTGTCCAATGAGGAGATGCCAGTGGAATGGGGGAGGAGTTAGTATGAATGCTCACTCTGTCCTAGTTATACTACGCTATGTCATATAATCTAGCATACCACTTTTATCATTATTATCAATATTAATGGGTTTATGATCTTTTATCATTTTAAAGGGTTATTGAAGGTGAATTAATCAATGTATACATAATATATGTATTACCTAGAGGATTATACAGATATTAGCAGTAGTTATCTTGATCATAATCTGATCAAAGTCTTAATTTAAAAAAAATTTAAATGACTTTTAATCTCTTTCATTATGTGCTATTTATCTATTTAAATCGCTGCATAGCTGGGTTGCAAAACATATGCAGCAACATAATACAGAGAGACGTTAAAAACTGTTTATATGAATAGATGAATACATTTTATGCTCAAGTCTAGTTATAACATAAGGTTATACTGATTTACTTATCATTTACATATACATTATTCTTCCCCAGTTAGATTACAATTTAGACTGAGTATCAAGTACCCTGCATATTGAGTTTAGCAATCAAGGCTCTGATTTAAGGTCACATGTGTTTCCATATCGGCCACAGCATGCATCTGGTCACACGGATGATTAGCTACAAGGGGAGGATGAGGCTAGTAGAGGCCAGCATGCGTTCAGAGAATGACAGATGAGTGTGAACCGAGGTGAGACAGGTGACAAAGGTGACGGCAAGACTGCAATCAAATCTGCCCCACGTTTCGGTGAAACAAGACACGCCACCCTCCGTATGCTGTGTGCTTGTGTGGCGGGGTGGGGTGGGTAAGAGGGGCTCATGACACAAAGACCATTTGGAGCCGCCGTTGAGCTTTGGAGGGTGAGGGTGATGGTGATGGAGATGGTGACAGGAAGAAGATGCATAGGGAAGGATGGGGGGGGTGGGGTGGGGGGGGGGGGGGGGGGGCGGACTCTATTGCAAACAAACAAAGCTATCTACCTTGCAAGTCAGCTTTCATCAATGCAACTTTGTCGGCAAAGAAACAACAAAAAAGGAAAAGGCAAAAGATACACCAGATGTTAGTAAAGCAGTTCAGATGTTAGCGGCTGTATTTATACCACAGAGACAGATGAGACGGACAGAACCTGGGAGGAGATGAGAGAGAGAGAGAGAGAGAGAGAGAGAGGCAGAGAGAGAGAGAGAGAGAGAGATGGAGAGAGAGGGAGAGAAAGAGAGAGAGAGAGAGAGAGATGGAGAGAGAGAGAGAGAGAGAGAGAGGGTAATATAAAGAGAGATAAGATGAAAGTAAGAGACAGAGTTGCGAACAGAGAGAACTTTGGGAGAAAGGGGAGCAAGGATGAAAATAAGTCATGATGTCATGATGTAACGCCAGGGTCCAGATGTGGTGATCCCTCCTGTGGGCTAGAAACACAAATAACATACAACACACACACAACACACACACACAACACACACACAACACAGCAAACAAAAACATTTGTGTATCCACAATTCACAAACACACACACAAGCACACACACACACACACACAAGTACATGCACGCACACACACCCACACGCACACACAAACAGACACACACACACAAAGGCACATACAAACACACTCACACACACGCACACACACATGCTCACATGCATTCACACACACACACACAGACACACACACACACACACACACCTCACCCATCCCTCCTTTTCATCCCTAGATTGGCAGTCATATAGCACTTTTGCTGTCCGTGTGTTTATAAACACTCGCCATGGTAACAAGTTTGTGAGTCAGAGGATGTGGATTCAGTGCTTGAGGACGTCCGGGCAATGCAACACAAGGAACTGCCCCCAGATCAGCAGGGAGGTGGGCATGACGTGTGAAATGGAGTCTCAGAGTGGGGAGGAGACAGAAACAGAAAACAGTCCAAATCAAATATTTATTTCTGCATTACACTGGCCAAAATGGATTCCGTGGAATATACACAAAAAATAAAACCATCCATTATTCAAGAGGCGTGCTCCTGGCAAACACAGAGCGAGTCTTTAACAGAAGCGCTGCGGTTTGCAACGGGGGAGGGGGTGTGAGGAATAACTCTAATAATCCGGCGAGTGTAATCTGATTATGGTAAACTGAGGGGGGGGGGGGGGGGGGGGTGGGCAGCATACCCAGAGACTCTCTTCTCTCCGCCTGGAAGGCTGCTTCATCTCGCCCCCGGCTACTGGAGCTAACGTTATGTATGTGTGTGTGTGTGTGTGTGTGTGTATGCTTGTTTGTTCATTTGTGTGTGTGTGTTTATTTTTATTTGTGTGTGTGTTTGTGTGCTTGTTTGTTTATTTGTGTGTGTGTTTGTTTGTTTATTTGGCTGTGTGTGGTGTGTGTATGTGTGAGAGTGTGTGATTGTTTCTTGATTCGTGTGTGTGTGTGTTTGTGTGTGTGTGCGTGCGTGTTTGGGTTTGTCTCAAGGGCCCTTGTAGTTGGTTGCTTACACAGATAAGGACATGAGCCAGCGGAAGATGTGTCATGGAGCACAAAGCTAATCGCCTTTACTGTATCCTGCCAACAGTGTGTAACATCTTTTTACCATCGCTTTGTCATTTATGTTACTCTAATAAATAAGAAAATTGGAGTTTCACAGAGGCTATTTTTCCTTTCAGATTTACCTCAGGTTCCTCACAACTGGAGGTACCATTTTGGCAGTGATGGGCAGTAGCGTCGCTACTAGCTTAACTACATTTGTCAGTAGCTTGGCGGTAACGTCGCTATTTACAAAACCAAGTCACTTTTCAGTTGCTAAGCTCTTTTATTGAGTGATAGCTTCTGTGTAGTGAAGCTGAATTTATTGTAGAGTAGCTTGTAGCTTAGCTCACTACACATATCAAGTAGCTTGCCCATCGCTGCATGTTGGCCAGGAATAGCACTATGTTGACACACATGTGACCCAACTGGGTCAGTTCTAACTGTAGTGCGCTGCAGTAACGTGCATAGTGTTGTGGTCGTCGGGTTCACACGTCTTCTGTTCTCAGAGGACGACCATGAAGGCAAACCTACGAGGCCATGCTGCCAATCACAGGTGAAGGCTGGAACAAGAGCACTCTGGGTAAATGCTGTGATGTATAGACATGCACAACCCCCCACCACCCCATCCCTAACCCTAAACCCTAAACCCCGTCCCCCCAACTCCCCCGTCTGATGTAGCTCACCTTCGCAGCCCCTCTCGATGGTGCCCACACAGGCCAGCGCGTCGGACAGGAGGTCGGGGAGCTTCCCGTTCAGATCCATGGACGCCAGGCAACCCTGGAAGCCCTCCTTGGCGTGGACCAGCTTGGGCAGCTCCTTGTACATCTCCTTGGCGACGCCGCCCACGAACAAGTCACCTGGGAAGAGACACGCGGAGGAGCAGAGAAGAGAGTTGAGGTGTGTGAAGAGAGTTGAGGTGTGTGTCGGTACAAAAGAGAGTTGAGGTGTGTGTCGGTACAAAAGAAAGTTGACGTGTGTGCCTGTACAAAAGCTCGCTAGTGCATAAGTGGAAAAGTCGACAAAAACAAATCGAGTATTCTAATTACATGTAAATGCAAATGAAAAATAAAATACTGGTATGTACGTCCCTAACAAATCCAAATTATTATACGCTGTCAAGCCCACAATTTAACTTAATCCTAACCCTGAATTGAGGATTGATATTTTGTGACAGCATATACCCATATAAGAAGAACATTCTATGTTTTTGATTAATAATATATATATTAAATACATTCCCAAAAAATCCTACATCTAATACTGTCTTTAACCACCCAGAATCCTGAGCAGTGCGGGATGGAACCTGACCTAAGGGTGTAACACTACTGCCCCCTGGTGGGAGCACACAGGAACAACAAACAGATCCAGGCACATTGCTGCTCTTATCAGAAGAGAATACATATTTGAATGGGAGGGATGTTGACTATGCAATGGCTTAGCCCCTAATCTGGTAGAGATAGCTCTCCATTCCTCCTCAGAGAGCCAGGGGAAGCATGGAGGTGTCTGAGGAGAAGTGGGGATTTATATTCTCGCTGTCATGCCTCCTGGAAGGATGTTAGCTAGACGCCAGGAGGGTAAACAAATCAGTTCCAGTGACCAATCACACAGTCCTTCCTGCCTGCTCTCTCAGGGTGACCAATCAGACAGTCCTTCCTGCCTGCTCTGTCAGGGTGACCAATCAGACAGTCCTTCCTGCCTGCTCTGTCAGGGTGACCAATCAGACAGTCCTTCCTGCCTGCTCTGTCAGGGTGACCAATCAGACAGTCCTTCCTGCCTGTTCTGTCAGGGTGACCAATCAGACAGTCCTTCCTGTGACCAATCAGATAGTCCTTCCTGTCTGTCTGCTCTCTCAGGGTGACCAATCAGAGCGTCCTTTCCTGCCTGCTCCCTCAGGGTGACCAATCAGATTAACAAACCATCTGGATGGTCTGTCAACAGGCTTTGAGTTGCTGCCCTCCTAACTTCCTGTCACCTTTCAGATCGAGGTTCTTGGCTCCAGAGGTGGTCTGGGTGGTGATCTTGGTGTCGATCTTGACCGTGTGCAGGTTGTTGGTGTCGCGAGAGATCATGACGTTGTGCCAGTGGTTGTCATTCAGCGGCTTGTTGGAGTTCCCCTTGATCAGATGAGCTCCATTCCCCAGGTCGGACACATAGTGCAGGTATCTGGAGAACAGAACAAACACACACACTCACTACACAAGTATAAGACCAGAACACACACACACACACACTACACAGGTATAAGCCCAGAACACACATACACTACACAGGTATAAGCCCAGTGTGCCGAGGTGAAGCTCAAGTGAGACCCAGTGTTTCAATCATATGCCACCCAGATCATGCCCAAAGTCAGGCAGTGAGTCATCCTGAGCAGCAGACACGTGGACAGCCGCTGCTGTTTCAACAGGGAAAGGTCACTGTGACACAATCAAATGGCACAGAGCATGGCAAATCCATTTTCCTCAGATTAAAATGCTACCCATTACCTTTGGGCCTGACCATCTGTGCTGTATGAATGCATTTTAAAGTGATTAGCTTATGACCCACATCTTACAAATTGATTGCCTTGGGTGGGGAAAAAAAAAAATTAAATTAAAGAAATCTCCTTTGTTCAGAAATAATTATTTCATTTCAGGTAATCAGCACACCCACATAATACTCAGACTTTAAAAATGGGTTAAATGCAATTCTTACCCTTGAACTTAATTACAGTTTTTGTTTTTATATATATATACACGTATATATATATCTATACTTACTTGTATATATACAGTGAGATTCATTCATTTTCTTTGGCTCTGTCTTTGAGGCAAGCGATATAGAGCACATCTAAGAAAACCACAGGTCGACTGAAGCAACAACTTGGACCTGAACACAAGCTCATCATTCACAACTTGGACCTGAACACAAGCTCATCATTCACAACTTGGACCTGAACACAAGCTCATCATTCACAACTTGGACCTGAACACAAGCTCATCATTCACAACTTGGACCTGAACACAAGCTCATCATTCACAACTTGGACCTGAACACAAGCTGATCATTCGCCATCAGCCTCTTTTTCACATCACTGCCATGAATGAACTGAAGCCCATTCCCCTGGTAGTGTGTGTGAGGAGCCAATTCCCCTGGTAGTGTGTGTGTGTGAGGAGCCCATCCCCCGCTGCAGGCAGTGTATGAGGAGCCCATCCCCTGGTAGTGTGTGTGAGGAGCCCATCCCCCGCTGCAGGCGGTGTGAGGAGCCCATCCCCTGGTAGTGTGTGTGAGGAGCCCATCCCCTGGTAGTGTGTGTGAGGAGCCCATCCCCTGCTGCAGGTAGTGTGAGGAGCCCATCCCCTGGTAGTGTGTATGAGGAGCCCATCCCCTGGTAGTGTGTGTGAGGAGCCCATCCCCTGCTGCAGGTAGTGTGAGGAGCCCATCCCCTGGTAGTGTGTGTGAGGAGCCCATTCCCCTGGTAGTGTGTGTGAGGAGCCCATCCCCTGGTAGTGTGTGTGAGGAGCCCATCCCCTGGTAGTGTGTGTGAGGAGCCCATCCCCTGCTGCAGGTAGTGTGAGGAGCCCATCCCCTGGTAGTGTGTGTGAGGAGCCCATCCCCTGGTAGTGTGTGTGAGGAGCCCATCCCCTGCTGCAGGTAGTGTGAGGAGCCCATCCCCTGGTAGTGTGTATGAGGAGCCCATCCCCTGGTAGTGTGTGTGAGGAGCCCATCCCCTGCTGCAGGTAGTGTGAGGAGCCCATCCCCTGGTAGTGTGTGTGAGGAGCCCATTCCCCTGGTAGTGTGTGTGAGGAGCCCATCCCCTGGTAGTGTGTGTGAGGAGCCCATTCCCCTGGTAGTGTGTGTGAGGAGCCCATCCCCTGCTGCAGGCAGTGTAAGGAGCTTTATATTGCAAGAGAAACAGCGGGGGGCATATGGCGAAGGAAAAGATCGTTGCCTCTCTGGGAAAGAGCCACTAAAACTGATCGATGTGCACAATCAAGCTATTTAGCTTTGGAGTGCCGATGCGCTTGTGCTATACACTGCAGCTAAATAGCTTGGCTAACCTCCCCTGAGTGTGCTAACGCAGAGACGCTAAACCCCCCTGAGTGTGCTAGCTCAGAGTCGCTAACCCTCCTGAGTGTGCTAACGCAGAGACGGTTTTCACAGAGGTTTATTGTCTGGAATCTGGCCTTTAAGTTCATGCATGGGGAAAACAAATCAAAACATTTATTTGAGAGACCAGGAATAGGCCTCAGAATCCAAATGATCTTTGGTAATATATGACCTTAATTATTGACTAAGTGGCTTTGGAATGAGAAACTCACAATTCACTTAAGGGATGTATGTATGCATGTAGTACTTAGGAGCCTTTAAATTCATATTCACAATCCCAATGATTTTAAAATCAAATGAAGTGAGTTACTATGCATAATCAGAGTGACAAGACCTTGATAGGCACACATATCTCAGCCCCATTGTCGGTGCCATCACTTTTAATTAATTTACATAAGTTCCATTTGACAGCTGAGCGCTCAGTACTGTATGTGCTAAATGAATGCCCACAGAGGTAGCACCCAGTACTGTATGTGCTGAATGAATGCCCACAGAGGTAGCACCCAGTACTGTATGTGCTAAATGAATGCCCACAGAGGTAGCACCCAGTACTGTATGTGCTGAATGAATGCCCACAGAGGTAGCGCTCTTCAGTGTGCCTAGGGTCATACTTCTTCAAGGCGATGCGCCAGTGCCCTTCGTCAGTGCACTTCTCTGCGGACTTTGCTCACTCTAAAGCCGGCGGCATTGTGCCGTTCTGTCACGTCACCGCCCTCACTCACCCCTTCACCAGCTCCACTACGATGAAGTCGTTGCCGTCGCCGCTGTTGAAGAGGATGAGGCCGTCGGACGACGTGGTCTTGAACTGGAAGAAGAGGTGCATGTTGTAGTACGCCTGGAGCGTGGGCAGCGACACGTAGCTGGAGCGGGACTTGAAGGTCACGGGGTCGGCGATGATGTTCTTAAAGCCGATCATGGCGTTGAGCTCGCAGTAGTCGATGTCGCCGTTCTTGCACAGGTCGATGTAGGCCATGCCGTTGAACATGAGGCTCTGCAGGTGGCCAATGAAGTTGGAGGGCGGTAGCGAGACAAAGCGCTTCTCCGTCAGGATGCCCGTCTCGATGTTGTGGAACTCCAGCTGTGTGTGTTGCCCGGCCATTTGGCCTTGTTTAGAGGGAGGTGGAGAGAGAGGACACAGTAGGAAATGAATGACTCACCAAACGCAGACGTATCCTTACACTCCTCAAGCAGACGATGACTACTGCAAGCCTGCTGTGAGCCTATAGTTCAAGCTCTCTGTGCCAAAGCTTTCATTTAAAGAGGTTTAATGAGAGCACACACACACAAACACTTACGCGCGCACACACACACACACACACACACACACACACACACACACACACACACATAGGAACAACATCCTGTCTCATGCAGAGTAACATACTCTACACTCCCTTTATAACAGTCATTAACACACACTGTTCACAAGCACATTGACCAAGGCAGGATGACAGAACCATAACCTAAAACAGCCATCTTGCTCTTTTAAGTGACTAAGGGAAATGACCAAACCTAGCATATGGTCTTATCTCTATTCCAGTGGTGCATGAACTCTCTGGTCTTATCTCTATTCCAGTGGTGCATGAACTCTATGGTCTTATCTCTATTCCAGTGCTGCATGAACTCTATGGTCTTATCTCTATTCCAGTGGTGCATTAACTCTATGGTCTTATCTCTATTCCAGTGCTGCATGAACTCTATGGTCTTATCTCTATTCCAGTGGTGCATTAACTCTATGGTCTTATCTCTATTCCAGTGCTGCATGAACTCTATGGTCTTATCTCTATTCCAGTGGTGCATGAACTCTATGGTCTTATCTCTATTCCAGTGGTGCATGAACTCTATGGTCTTATCTCTATTCCAGTGGTGCATTAACTCTATGGTCTTATCTCTATTCCAGTGCTGCATGAACTCTATGGTCTTATCTCTATTCCAGTGCTGCATGAACTCTTTTTGGACTCCTGGCCCTGAAGGAGGCTGTGCCTTACCTGAGAGCCTTACTATAGGCTGGCTAACACACACATCTCATTGACAGAGATGGGAGAACGAGAGAGAGAGAGAGAGAGAGAGAGAGAGAGAGAGAGAGAGAGAGAGAGAGAGAGAGGGAGAGGGAGAAAGAGAGAGAGGGGCAGAAAATCGAGGAGAGTGAACATAAACAAATGGAGGAGTAGGGAGAGATGAAGGGATGAGATGAAGGGATGAGTAAGCAGAGATGAAGGGAAAAGTAGGGAGAGACGAAGGGATGAGTAGGGAGAGATGAAGGGATGAGTAATGAGAGATGAAGGGACGAGTAGGGAGAGATGAAGGGATGAGTAGGGAGAGATGAAGGGATGAGTAGGGAGAGATGAAGGGATAAGATGAAGGGATGAGTAGGGAGATATGAAGGGATGAGTATGGAGAGATGAAGGGATGAGTAGGGAGAGATGAAGGGATGAGATGAAGGGATGAGTAGGGAGAGATGAAGGGATGAGATGAAGGGATGAGTAGGGAGAGATGAAGGGATGAGTAGGGAGAGATGAAGGGTTGAGTAGGGAGAGATGAAGGGATGAGTAGGGAGAGACGAAGGGATGAGTAGGGAGAGATGAAGGGATGAGATGAAGGGATGAGTAGGGAGAGATGAAGGGATGAGATGAAGGGATGAGTAGGGAGAGATGAAGGGATGAGTAGGGAGAGATGAAGGGATGAGTTGGGAGAGATGAAGGGATGAGTAGGGAGAGATGAAGGGATGAGTAGGGAGAGATAAAGGGATGAGTGGGGGGAGATGAAGGGAGAGATGAAGGGATGAGTAGGGAGAGATGAAGGGAGAGATGAAGGGATGAGTAGGGAGAGATGAAGGGAGAGATGAAGGGATGAGTGGGGGGAGATGAAGGGATGAGTAGGGAGAGATGAAGGGATGAGTAGGGAGAGATAAAGGGATGAGTAGGGAGAGACGAAGGGAGAGATGAAGGGATGAGTAGGGAGAGATAAAGGGATGAGTAGGGAGAGATAAAGGGATGAGTAGGGAGAGATAAAGGGATGAGTAGGGAGAGACGAAGGGAGAGAAAAAGGGATGAGTAGGGAGAGATAAAGGGATGAGTGGGGGAGATGGTGGAAGAAGTAAGAACAGGCAGGGAAGGGGTTAGGGTGAAGAAGGGATGAAGAGAGGGGGGAGGGAAAAGAAAGGAGGCAGAGAGAGAGGGGGGGAAAAGAAAGAGAAAGACATCGTGGTGATGAAATGGATACCTTCAGCGGGAGGCAAATCATCCACTGACAGCATCAAAGACTTTCCTCTGCGCATCACACGCACTGTGTGCCACTCATTATCGTTCAGATTCTGACCCGCAGTCAGAGTCTCCGGACCTTTGCCTGCAGAACAGCCCAAACATGGGTTAACACATACATACACACACACACACACACACACACACACACACACACACGCACACAAACACACACACACACACACACACACACACACACACTCACAGTGCCAACACACACACTCACTCAGTTAATCACTCACGCACAACTTGCACAAGAAAGAGACAGAAAGTGGGAAAATAGCCATTTTGGAGAGAAATGCAAAGACATCATAGTAACAAAAGAGACAATATACTCAAAAACGTTCCAACATTCCTTTGTACTATGACAAAAAACATTCATAAGTAATACCTGATCTACATTCATAGGTAAAACTTGCTCTACATTCATAAGTAAAACCTGCTCTACATTCATTAGTAAACCTGGTCTACATTCATAAGCAAAACTTGATCTACTTTCATAAGTAAAACCTGATCACCCCTGTTCTACGCTGTCATCATGAGTAATACCTGATCACCCCTGTTCTACAATGCAGTCATCAGTAAAACCTGATCTACATTCATAAGCAGCTGATCTACATTCATGAGTAATACCTGTTCTACAATGCATTCATTCCAGCATTGCAACATTTCATTTCCCTTCAAAAACAGACAAACATCCATTTATTCAGGAAGAGCCCACCCCCCACATTCTGTTGCAATCTCCCCAAAATACTATGAAAGCCAAGGACAGGCAGAAAGTGAGCAGTTCTGTTCCTCACTATCTCTTTCTGACATGACTGGAGGATGTGTTATAATAATATCCATACAAACTGTACTAGAACATGTGAAGTAAAAGCCCCCTACACTATCAGGATAATACTGAAGTACATGCTCATTTATACCACTAGGTGGCAGCAGGTCTCCACCATGATTTTCAGGGATCATGACGGGGGGGAGGGGGGTCTTTGAAGGTATCCTTGTGCAGGCTGTGTGGTCGGCTCCAAATTGCTTATTCATATCACGGGAATTGCAAAGCATTGTGTTTCTTCATTGTCAGACATATGAATTGTAAATGATATTTGAAACGGTAATAACGATTCCCGCCGGGGCTTGAGAAAAGGGGAGCTTGTTTCCTGCATGAGCGCATAGTGGCTACGTGAGACCAACCGTGAGGCGTCGGGTGCTGAGATGATGAGTCCCTGTCACGTAATTGGCAGAGGGGAGCAAATACGGCTTGTGATTTTGTTTTTGGTGGTCTTGTGTTTCCTGCCTAGAGCTCCCCTTCCATGGCGCTTCAGCTCTGCACTCTTCACCTCAAAACATCCAAACCAGAGGGCTATATCCAGGATTCACTTTTTTACCTTTTTTTGGTTTACTATTGGTCTCTGGTGAAGGAGGTCTTTCACAGTCCCTGGCTCTCACACACAAACACATACACTCTCTCTCACACACACTCTCTCTCTCTCACACACACACACACACACACACACACACACACACAGAGACACACACACACACACACACACACACACACACACACACACACACACACTCACACAGACACACATACACTCACATTAACACAAATACACACACTCTCTCTCTCAAACACAAACACAAACACACACACTCTCCTATGGATGGTTTCCTTTAACGGCAGAATTTCTCAGCAACACTGGAGACACTTATCATCAATCATTTGTATGACACACTACAGACCTTTCAGACTTTCAGACATCTTCAGACTAAAGTTTAGAATAATTAAACATTAACAGCTAGTATGGCTATGGCTGCAGTGTGTGTGTGTGTGTGTGTGTATTTGTGTGTGCATAAGTGCATATGTGTGTGTGTGCGTGCATCGTGTGTGTGTGTGCGTGTGCATAAGAGCATACGTGTTTGTGTCTATAACCATGAGCTCATTCTGCAGACAGGCAGAGAGAGCCATGGTGTGTGTGTGTGTGTGTGTGTGGATAGGCCAGCGGTGATGTCATGGTTTATGAGCGGTGATGTCATGGTGTGTGTGTGTGTGTGTGTTTGTGTGTGTGTGTGTCTGTGTGTGTGTGTGTGTGTGTGTGTCTGTGTGTGTGTGTGTGGACTCTGGCCCCTCTATCAGAGCGCAGCAGCGCAGCAAATGAGACAGGAATGAAACGGGGCCCGGGGCCGTGAGTCTGACATGAAAAGCCATTTACGGCTCCCCAGGGGGGACACCTCCCTCACAAGAGGAGAGAAAGGCCACCGCTAACAAACACCTCCCTCAGAGGAGGAGAGAAAGGTCCTCCCTACCAAACACTGCTCAGGACAGCGCCTTTGTATACACTCTGACAGGTGCAGGATAAGAGTGTCAAAACCTTGCTTAGTTTTCTTTCTCTTTGTTTTTCTCTCTATCCCTCTCTTTCTCTCTCTCTCTCTATCTCTCTCTCTCTCCCTCTCTCTCTCTCTCTCTCTATCTTTCTCTCTCTCTCTCTCTCTCATTGGGTGTCTGTCAATGTGTGCACAACAGCACAACAGCCAGAGCATCTGAGCGTGATCAGGTTCGTGCCAGCCCTTAACCTGCCTTGCCATCCCATAATTGTCACTCCACTTATTAATCTGGAACCATACCGTGACATTTCATTTGGTTAGGGGCCTGGCATGGCCCAACATCTGACCCAAAACTGATTCAGCTAGCAGCATACATGCTCATAGGAGGGATACAGCTTGCATGTACCAGGCTGGGCCAGCTTGTTTTATATTGATATTGTTGTTAGAATATTACAATTTTGGACCGATAATTGGCAAAACACGTAGACACATGCCTACTGTCTGTCTTAACATGAGCTCAACATGTGTCTGTGTCTGTGTGTAAGTGTGTGTGTGTGTGTGTGTGTGTGTGTGTGTGTGTGTGGCCACTGAACCACCGTAATTGTGTGGTAGAAGCCAGTGCCTCAGAAATATGCCAAATCGCCTCCAAGTGCCAGAATCCTGAAAAGCATCAAGCAGACATGAAACACAGAATCAATGACTTGTGACGCACAGAGACGGGCAAACCATCCCCATTCCATCTGGCAGAAAACAAATACCTCCTCCACAAATGAAAGAGACTTAGAGAGTGAGAAGTACGGCCTCCCCTGAGAGGGTTGTTGAGAGGAGAAATACTTAAAAAGACGAAGAGACATAGAGATTAAGAGAGAGAAGGAAGGAGAGGGAGAGAGAAAGAGAGAGAGAGAGAGAGGGAGAGAGAGAGACTAGACTGAAGTAAGGGATGTAGAAGGGGTGTAGAAGGGGTGTAGAAAAGAAAGGTAGTAAAGAAAGACAAAACAAAGCTAGAAGGCAAGACAGCCATAGAGGCAATAGAAAAAAGCAGGAGACATAAAAGAGTGAAAAAGCATAGAGACAGCGGGACACGACAGCAAGAGACACACATCCGCCTCTCTAGCAAATGTTGTCGTTGTTGTCGTCCTTCTTGTTGTTTATGTGTGTCAAAAGTGTTGCAAAAAAAAAAACGATGACAAAATAAATAAACCCAGGACAAAAGCTGTCAGCCTCTCCTGCCAGTGTGTGACGCGAGGCCTTCCTCGGCTCCTGCCGGCAGGCACCTCATAGACACACACACACACACACACACACACACACACACACACACACACACACACACACACACACACACACACACACACACACACACACACACACACACACACACACACACACACACACACACACACACAGCACCTCTTAGAGGGCCAAGTTCACTCCAGTCGAGTGCATCCACAGCTATTTATTTTCGCCTCTTGCCTCTGTCATTTCAAAGTGCAAATGCAATACGTATGCAAATCCCTGAGTCGCGGGGAGACTTGCAATCTGAGAGGCACGCATTTGCTCAGTAAGCAATAAACAAGTGGGCTACTTAAGGACCAAATATATGCCGGAGGATTTCAAAAAAGCCCACCTAGATAATAAAATGGGACTCCAAAGAACATGAAGGGCCACGTGTTCACTGGTATTGGGGATTCTGGCCACCAAACTGTCCTCAACTTACATTTAAAAAAGGAAGACAAATATGAGTCTTTGGAATTCATTATTTTCTATAAGCCCTTGGCTTGGCTGGAGGCACTCAGCCAAAAGACCACTGCAGGGTGTCCACGTCCATCACCAGCAGATCTGTATGTTGTGACTGATTCCTCAATGCTTCTTTCACAGCGACTCGGTAATTGCCAGACCTAGTGGGAGCGCGGCAGAGTATCTTTATCTCCAAGCCAGTAGGGATGAGATGTGATTATGAGCTCTCACTAGTTGACCATATGAGGTCATAATGGGCTCTCACAAGTTGACCATATGAGGTCATAATGGGCTCTCACTAGTTGACCATATGAGGTCATAATGGGCTCTCACTAGTTGACCATATGATGTCATAATGGGCTCTCACTAGTTGACCATATGAGGTCATAATGGGCTCTCACTAGTTGACCATATGAGGTCATAATGGGCTCTCACTAGTTGACCATATGAGGTCATAATGGGCTCTCACTAGTTGACCATATGAGGTCATAATGGGCTCTCACTAGTTGACCATATGAGGTCATAATGGGCTCTCACTAGTTGACCATATGAGGTCATAATGGGCTCTCACTAGTTGACCATATGAGGTCATAATGGGCTCTCACTAGTTGACCATATGAGGTCATAATGGGCTCTCACTAGTTGACCATATGATGTCATAATGGGCTCTCACTAGTTGACCATATGAGGTCATAATGGGCTCTCACTAGTTGACAATATGAGGTCATAATGGGCTCTCACTAGTTGACCATATGAGGTCATAATGGGCTCTCACTAGTTGACCATATGATGTCATAATGGGCTCTCACTAGTTGACCATATGAGGTCATAATGGGCTCTCACTAATTGACCTCTGACCTCAAAGTGAGCTACTCATCCACTTCTTCTGGCAGACAAATCTACAATCCTGATCTTTCCTACTTTTTAACAACAACAAAACAACTCTGAAAAGGATCTCACTTGCTAGTGAGATTTACTAGTATCGCTAAATAACACATGTATATTCCATATTATATTACTGAATCTAAGCCCGGGAAATAATGCTGTCTAGAAATTATGAAATTATGCTCCAAAAAAATACTGAGACTGCTGCTTTTACTTTCATCTCTATACCCTGGCTGTACACTAAATGGGACAGAAGTGCAAGCCTTAAACAAGATGATGCCTGAATTCCTTGGTTAAATGTTTGTTTTAAAAAGTGCTGTACAAGCATTATTGTGTGTGTGTGTGTGTGTGTGTGTTTGTGTTTGTGTGAGAGAGAAATATTGTGAGTGTCTGTGTTTGTGAGGGATGAGAATCAAGACATAATACATGAAGAGGAACCCTTGGGAGTGCCAAGCCCTTGGAAAAGCAGGATGCGCAGGTCGATGACACACAAAAAATGCACACATAACACACAGACACACAAAGTGAGTGAGAGAGAGAGAGAGAGAGAGAGAAAGAGGGAGAGAGAACGAGGGAGAGAGAACGCAAGCAGCCATCCATCCACGGTATATATTTTTAGAGTTGTTGTCACTCAGACTGTTGTTAACAGTCTTTAAGTCAAAGTGGCAGTGTTTTCTTCAGGCACCGCAGGGGACGCCCCAGGGATCTCAGGGCCCTAATTGACAGTGATGTGCTCTTTAAGTCAGTGCAGAGATTCTCCCCTGCCCAGCTGACCAGGATTGCACAGCCTGACAGAGTCAATTAATTAAGGTCTGTAAAACATGGAGGCCAAAACTCTTTAAAATAACTAGCTTCATGGAGCCTTTTTCTCAAGACATTGTGACTTGTTTTTTTTTTTATCTGTAAAAACTTTTTAAGTCACAGTTTGTAGGGGTTCTGATTCCACATGTACCTATATGTCTACGCCTGAGGAAATTAAGAGTAATATAATTAATAATATAATTATAGATATCTAGAATTAGACAAGAGAGGAGAAGAATAAAAGAACTATAGATAGCTAGAATTAGACAAGAGAGGAGAAGAATAAAAGAACTATAGATATCTAGAATTAGACAAGAGAGGAGAAGAATAAAATGACTATAGATATCTAGAATTAGACAAGAGAGGAGAAGAATAAAATAACTACAGATATCTAGAATTAGACAAGAGAGGACAATAAGAAAGAAATGCAGAGAAAAGGAATTGAGGGACAAAAAAAGGTTTAAAAAAATGTAAATGATATGGACATTTTGACAGAGAATTGTGTGCATGTTTGCAGCTCTAATTGGTGAGTCAGTCATTGTGAATCACACACACACACACACACACACACACACACACACACACACACACACACACACACACACACACACACACACACACACACACACACACACACAGTGAATCATAAGTGACCTGTGAGCAGCCATCACTTATTCATCTGCGCCTTAAATCATGGATGCCGTGGAAAGAGCTTTTGTTCCCAAACACCATTGTGTAACCAGCAGAACAGCTTCACACACACACACACACACACACACGCACACACACACACACACACACACACACACACACACACACACACACACTCCACACACACACACACACACACACACACACACACACACACACACACACACTCCACACACACACACACACACACACACACACACACTCTCAGACCTCACTTTCCCAGAGACCCAAGCCAAATTCCTGCCTGGCAGACATTGTCTGATCTCATTTTTATTTATCTTTTCACCACCTCTCCTCTCTTTTCATTCTCTTATGCATTCTTTCTTGTGCACCCCTCCCTCTCTCTCTCTCTCTCTCTCTCCTTCACCTATCTCTCTCTCTCTCCCTCTCTCTCCCTCTCTCTCTCGCTCTCTCTCTATCTCTCTCACTCTCTGCCTTTCTCTCTTTTCCCCTCTCTTCCCCTCAACATTTCTCTGTTCTGCTCTTCTCTTCTCCTCTCTTCTCTTCTCTCCCTCCTCAGTGCTGCTCTAGCAGACAGCTTAATGGGAATAATAAAATCACACTCCGTATTTTCTCAGCCTCTAAAGCCTCATCAATTTCCAAGCGGCGGCGGCGGCGAGGACTAAACCAAGGAAGGAGAGAAAGGTGGCGGGGCGTGGCTAAGACACCTTCGCTTCTGAAGCGTGCATTTGATAACATTCTGTTTGATTTCAGGGGACGTCAAGGTTTGTTCATTCTAAACTCCAGGGCGTGACGGATCATCAGTTAAAGGCCAACATCAGGACTCGTCATTAACCTTCAACGGTTCAGTGGAGACAAGCATGACCCAGCTCAGGCCCTCAGTCAGCTCGTGCCGATGGGTGGAGAGTTGCCAACTGCACCTCTAAGGCAGTGGTGTCCCACAAATGCACAAGGTTTACTTTCAGTCAGTCAGTCTGTGGATTTGGACACGTGTTAGCACGCGTGTAAGCACTCTTATTAGCACACATGTTAGCACTCCTGTTTCTATCTTGTTTCAGATTCAACACAACATGTTCAGCAAATCAGTCTTGTACTAGAGGTATGATGCAACTCTGCACATCGTTGTTCAATGGTCTTCATGACAAAAACTGCCAACTGCACTTGAGATTTTTCACATCCTATTATAGATTGTCTGGGAGTGAAACAGGACTCTAGCCCAATAAGCTGACCGAACCTCATCACAGTGGACACCGGCAAAAGGTTCAAAACAAACCAATGAACAAACAAAAAAATGAACCGAATCAAAAATTCATCATACATCACATCATAGATCACATTTTCATTTCAACAAAATCAACTTTCATATTAGTGAAAATCAACAATAGAGAGAACGACAGAGAGAGAGAGAGAGACAGAGAGAACGACAGAGAGAGAGAGAGATTAGAAAGATAAGAAGAAATGTGAACAGTCACTTACTAGTGGTACAGTTTATCCTGTCACAGTCTAGATAGGGAGGAAGAGATGAGATGTAAATTCAGCCTTCAAGGTTACATCTGCAGACATCCATAACAGAACACAGCCCACCCCTCTGGGGACGAGCACACGGCCTCCAGCACCCCGCCTTCATGCTCCCCTCAATGCCCTCTCCGCCAGCCTCCACTACCCTGGGCAAGGCTGCCACTCTGGGGGCAGGGGCCGGAGACGACGCCCCCCCCCCAGACGCGGTACAAAGAACTAGACCTTCTGTTGTAGTCAACGGCATGGTGTTGCGATTCTACTGATCTGTGAGCTTAGGGCTGGGTGAGTGTGGTGAAAAGAGATGCATGGTCTGTGCTTTAGATTAAAATAAAATAAGATCCCGTGGGAAAACACACTGCGTAATGCATTGTTTTGATAATGCAAACATTTTGGTCATTGTAACTTTGTCTTGGTTGGCACAGTTAGCTTAGCATTTGTAGCGTGTATCCCACATTTACGCTTTTCTATGTGTGTGTGAGTGAGTGTATCTGATTGGTTTACAGTAAACTGGGCAAGAGTGAGTGAGTGTATCTGATTGGTTTGCAGTACACTGGGCAAGAGGCATGTGGATCCAGAGAGCATGAAGGTTTGGGTTTGGACAAGCTGGGCCACTTGGCAGGAATACTGGGTTTGTCACTTCTCCTAATAGGACACTCAAAGACACCATGCATGTGCTGTCTTCTCAATGCCTGTGAGAGAGGATTTTACATTCTGAAATTGTAAAGTATTGACTAAATGACTCTCACAGTGGGAGACAGGGTCCTCTCATCGCACGCATGGCACATTTGGGAGGGAGGGTTTATCACAGCACCACCCTGTTAACCCTTTACAACTGTAGTTTTTGTAATATGCCGTTTTCATTGAATTCCACCAACAGCCCGTTTTTTGGATTCTGTTGCTTTTTCAGTAAAACGACACCCACAGCCTCACTAGGGCTTCTGTGCTGTTGGTGGCACTACAGCTTACATAACACATGATGTGATAGTAGAGGAAGATTTAATACTAACTTTCACACTCCGTTTTCGTTTTCGTTTTCAGCTGATGCCACCAGGAAACGGTAGCACAGCATCTACAGCCAAAGGCTCTAGAAGTCTAGGAATCACTGATAGGGGTGTGCATGCGGTCCCTTGAGCAATGGAAACCAAACAAATCAAAAGGGCAAAGACTGTTCTGGGTTCAGTGTGCGTGACCCGTTTGGCACTGTGAAGCTTTGGAACAACGGCTCGACCCAGCATCCCTTCCCATGTGGCCCACCTGTCGTGTGTCGTCAACCACAGCAGAAAAGTGGTCGCAAACAGCCAAAGACCACAGCCAACCGGCCCTTACTGGGAATGCTCTGCTTCGCGCGTTTGACGAGGATAAAAAACAGGGACACCAAAAGAAGGTGGACGCAAAGAGACGGAGAAATAACCGGAGGACGAAAAACGTCTCCTCTGGAAACGAAATCGAATGGAGAATTTGAGCTTATCGTCAGCAGACATCTAGTGTTACCTTGGTAATCTGGCAGCCTGAGTGACGTGCATGACTGTGCCAGCAGTTCACCGCAGTCAGAATCTAAATCTAGCCCCCATGTTTGAGCGCACTGTGTAATAGAGCTGGAAGTTTGGAAGACTTGTTTTTCCTTTGGACCAAATTAAAATGGAGAGAGCAGGCAAAACACACTAGTCAGGAAAGCTCTGGATAATTTAAGAAACATTTCCTGCTGTGCCCGGGAGAACCTGTCAGTTGTTCAGTATAAATGTTCTAACATACTCACAGACTCAGCCACGCAATCACACAAATACACACATACATATACATAAGTTCATAGCCACATTCTCTCTCTCTCTCTCTCTCTCTCTCTCTCTTTCACACACACACACACACACACACACACACCTCACCTCGATTAAACTGAATAAAATCACAGCCACAGACTAGGGGAGGTAGAATGCTTTTTATACCCTAATAAATATTTATAAGGTGCATCGCTCCTATTTCTTTACTCTCTCCATTCTCCATTCATGCTTAACTAAAATTGTCAGGGGCGTGGTGCATAGCATACAAACAGGCATGTGTGTGTGTGTGTGTGTGTTTGT
>NC_137910.1:8371967-8424467 GCF_963457725.1 Sprattus sprattus | reverse complement strand
TGAACAACAGTCTCTCCTGTCATGAGGAGGAGAGGTGTGGAGGTGAACTACAGTCTCTCCTGTCATGAGGAGGAGAGGTGTGGAGGAGGTGAACTGCAGTCTCTTCTGTGGAGTCACGAGGAGGAGAGGTGTGGAGGTGAACTACAGTCTCTTCTGTCATGAGGACGAGAGGTGTGGAGGTGAACTACAGTCTCTCCTGTCATGAGGAGGAGAGGTGTGGAGGTGAACTACAGTCTCTTCTGTCACGAGGAGGAAAGGTGCTCTGAGACAGCAGTAGGGCTTAAGGAGGCACTCTGGCTTCTTATTCCAAATAGGGGAGGGTTTGTTTTTCTTTTATATTATTTTATATATATATTTTTATATATTTTTCTTACATATTTAAAGGCACAGTATGCGTGTTTTTTATCAGCTCAGCTCACACACACACAAACATTCTTCATGGCCGATAGAGCCTTCAGTAAACATTGCAGCTTGGAGCGGTCTCTTCACCTCCCAGCCCTCAGAAACTCCCAGATGAAAGCCCAGCGCTTAAGAAAAGCCACTGCAGAAAAGCATCCACTTGTTCAGGCACGTGGAAAATGTTGCCAAATAAACGAGGGCAGTTCATGTGTCATACGCATGCAATATTCAGTCTTTGAGTCAGACACTGCTGGCCGATCGATGCACGCTGACCTTGCCCTGTCTTGAAATTACACAGCAATGGTAAAACAATCTCAGAATGGCCATGGTTAATATGACACAGCGGCCCCTTCGGTGCCATATGCAAACTGAGCAGCACAAAAGAAACATCCTTATTACACGGCTCTTCTTAATCCTGTAGAATGCTCCATTCACTTGAATGGGGCTTCCCAACGTTCTGCGGTCAACTATTTTCCAATAACTGACCGTTGCTATGCAGTTAATGACCGCTGTCAAGGAAAGTGGCCTTTTCCATATCGGACGCGCCGGGGCGGGCCAGTCGGGCCGAGCCCGAGAGCTGTGGGTCTCTTCATGGTGCCGATTCTCTGTGAAATACGAGCCATTCACCTCCGGCGTCGGCGGAGGGAGAGAATATCAGAGGGAAATGTTTATGCAACAGCACGCTGAGGGACCCTCGACTGGGGCAGACGAGTACGGAGTCTCGGGACGTAATAGCCTTCTCGGGACGTAATAGCCTTCCTGCCTGCACAGCGCGCTGAAGAGGGGAGGGGAGGGGGGGAGGGGGGCGCATCAAGGTGATTGGGAGGCGAGGCTCAGACACAGGCACCATCTCACTTCATGCCCGTCTCAGGGACGGCCCAGAGAGAGACAAAAGAGAGAGAGGGAGATACACAGGCACTCAGACCAACACACACACACACACACACACACACACACACACACACACACACACACACACACACACACAAGCACACAGGCACTCCATCCATCCCCCAAGAGGGGCCACTTCCTCTTGCAACATCCCTCTCTTTCTCTCTCTCTTTCTCTCTCTCTCTCTCCCCCTCTTTCTCTCATTCCCTCTCTTTCTCTCTCTCTTTCTCTCTCTCTCTCTCTCCCTCTCTTCTAGGCTGCACGAACAGCATCATTCTCTCTCTCTCTCTGACTCACTTTCTCTCCGTGTCTGGGCATGCTTCAGGTGATAAACGAGCGTACACCTGCGGGCTTCGACCAGTACCTGATGAAGGAGCTCGTTTGGAGACAATCTCAGAGAAGCCAAAGCAAGCAGACCACGGGTAAACAAAGACGCAACACCTCCCCGAGGTTTGTTTATACATTAATAATATAAAAAAACAGACACAACAACAGAGGCACTGCATACTTCACTTCAGCACCCAGCAGGGAAGATGTCAGCGCGTAAGGCCAGTGGTGTAGTGGTCCCTGGAGAAGTGGGTATACTCTGTATTTATTTTTAAGCAGCCCATACAGCACACTGTTTTAAGAAGTGGGTATACGTAATGCCGACTGAAAAATACCTGCGTATACCGTGGACTACACCACTGCGTAAGGCTCATGTGTTCAGCGTGTGGACACCTAGATGAGTAGGGCTCATGTGTTCAGCGAGTGGACACCTAGATGAGTAGGGCTCATGTGTTCAGCGTGTGGACACCTAGATGAGTAGGGCTCATGTGTTCAGCGTGTGGACACCTAGATGAGTAGGGCTCATGTGTTCAGCGTGTGGACACCTAGATGAGTAGGGCTCATGTGTTCAGCGTGTGGACACCTAGATGAGTAGGGCTCATGTGTTCAGCGTGTGGACACCTAGATGAGTAGGGCTCATGTGTTCAGCGTGTGGACACCTAGATGAGTAGGGCTCATGTGTTCAGCGTGTGGACACCTAGATGAGTAGGGCTCATGTGTTCAGCGTGTGGACACCTAGGCCCAGAGCTCCTGCAGCACCCTGAGCCCCTCCCTGAGCAGCAGGAGCCTGAGACGAGACGAGACGAGACACTCTTCCCCTCCATCTCAGTGACTGCTCCTGAAATCACTTTTAGCTCGGACAATTCTTAATTGTCACCGGATACCTCGTCGCTATCAGAGTTTTTTTTTTTTTCATTTTCTTTCTCTCTGCCGCTCTCTCTTACACACACACACACACGCGCGCGCGCACACACACACACACACACACACACACACACACACACACACACACACACACACACACACACACACACACACACACACACACACACACACACAGGTTGGCTGAAGATTAGTAATAGCTGGATGGTAGCGAGGACTTGCCCCGGCAGTAATTGAACAGGGAGAAGAAAGATGCTGACTGAGGTCTGCATTTGAGCCGGCACGCTCCTCACATCAGACAGCACTTAATTTAGAGGAAGAGAGAGAGGGAGGGAGGGAGGGAGAGAGAGACAAAGAGAAAGAGGGAGAGAGAAAGAGAGAGAGGTAGAGAGAAAGAGATAGGGAGAGAGAAAGAGAGAGAGAGAGAGGGAGGCAGAAAGAGAGAGAGAGAAAGAGAGAGAGAGAGAGGGAGAGAGAGAGGGAGATTAGCGGAGGAGCCTCAGAGGCGCCACATTTAGACCTTCACGGTGACGCCAGCCGCTGAAACTTGTGCACGGGCATGGTGAATGGCAGAGGCACTGAAATGGGCACGGGCGTGGCGTGGCGTGAGGGGAATGAGTGGCATGGCGTCACTCTGTGCCCACTGTCCCCACTATGATGAGTCACAACTGGAGATGTGACTGGTCACCATGGTGACTGAAAAATTAAGACGCAGATTTTCAGAGTGCGGAGGGAGTTAAGATAAAGGGAGATAGAGAAAAAGAGGTAAAATTGAGAACTTCTAAATGTGCGTGGCAAATGATGTGAACATTGTGGATCAATGCGTGTTTTTAAACAGATGCAAAGCATTAAATGGAATTTGATTCATCTACCCAAAAGCAATTTGAAACAGCCGTGCCCCCTGCATCATTAGAATTGCTAAACAATTTAAATGAATTTAAACATGAATCATCAGAGTGACACCGAGATATGTGACAGTTATGAAGAAGAAAACACATGATGGTTGAGTGCCTGAAGTATGGAAATCTATCCAGCAAATACAAGTTTGGAAACTGACCAACTGGCAGGCAACACCCACTTCAAACAACAAAAGTGACAGCTGACTTTCACAGTCCTCAAACAGTCCCATCACACATCCTTTCAAGATCTAATGATAGGGAGCATATTCATAAGGACTGAATATAAAACATGCACAGGTGCAAAACTATGAGGAAGACATGCAAATGGACATAACAAGCATGTATTATTTCTCACAATTACATGATCTGTTGTGTAGCATGCTAACTAAGCGTGATCTGTTGTGTAGCATGCTAACTAAGCGTGATCTGTTGTGAAGCGTGCTAACTGAGCTAACTGAGCATTACTATTTCAATAGTTCATTCATGGCAGATTACTGAACCTCACCGTTGAGTTGGTTTAGTATGTCAGATGTTTTAGATAATTTAAACGCGACCCTTTGTGCTACTTAAGCCCAGATTCATGCAGATGGTTTCCAAGTTTCTAAGAATTAGAGCAGAACAGGCTCTATGTTTGACACTTCTCTCACAGCTCATCAAACCCTTTAACCCCTTACACATCAGCAGATAGCAGCTAAACCCTTTAACCCCTTACACATCAGCAGATAGCAGCTAAACCCTTTAACCCCTTACACATCAGCAGATAGCAGCTAAACCCTTTAACCCCTTACACATCAGTAGATAGCTGCTAAAGCATACAGAACTCGCTCTATCTCACTCCCTCCCTCTCTCTCTCTCTCTCTCTCTCTCTCACTCCCTCCCTCTCTCTCTATATCTCTCACTCCCTCTCTCTCTCTCTCACACACACTCTCAAACACACACATACACACACACACACACACACACACACACACACCACACAAACACACACACACACACACACACACACACACACACACACACACACACACACACACACACACACACACACACACCACACCACACCAAAATAGGATGTATAAAAACACACAATTGACCAATTTGATGTCTGATTCTTTCTCTATTTTTTTGGAATGCACACTCACAAAGCGAATTCATTGCCCTGTGTTTCATCTGAGAGGTAATCACATCCTGAATGAATTCATAAACATCGAGGCTTATTGCATTTGCTGTCAATATGACATCCACCTGTCAAAAAAACAGTAAATATGCGGCGTCCACACAAATGGAAAAACTATGGAAACTGACATTCTAGTGAATCATCGTCTAATTTGAAGTGAGCACTTGTCAAAAATCCAATTCTGTGCCTAGCTCAAGTGGAATGACAAAACCACATTAAATGTCTACGTTACTTCAACATGGAGCTGTCGGTGACAGAGCCCCTCTCCCCTTTGCTTTCAAACTAAGAGGATCCTGTCAAAAGAGACTGAAAAAACAATAGCTTTTTTTCCACACATCTGTTAAGAGCACAGGGGACAAGACTGTCTTTTTTTTCTTTCGCAAAAAAAGGTGACAAACACCAACGTGTTGTATCGGCGCACAAACAAGTGAAATAAACTGACGGCAGAGGCTATTCTGGGGGGATGTGTGTGTGTGGGGTGTGTGTGTGTGAGTGTGTGTGTGTGTGTGTGTGTGTGTGTGTGTGTGTGTGTGTGTGTGTGTGTGTGTGTGTGTATGGGTGTGTGTGCTTCTGCAGATCTGTGTCCATCTCTCGGCGACAATGCTGGGTGCTAAATGTAAAGCTGTCTTCGCTCCTGTCAGGGGATGGCAACACCCTGTGGTGTGGTGGTGGTGTGTGTGTGTTCATGTGTGTGTATGTGTGTGTGTGTGTGTGTGTGTGTGTGTGTGTACGTGTGTGTGTATGTATGTGTGTGTGTGTGTGTGTGTGTGTGTGTGTGTGTGTGTGTGTGTGTGTGTGTGTGTGTGTGTGTGCGCACGCAACACCCTGTGGTGTGATGGAAGGCTGGATCTAACTCACCTCCCGCTGAAATACAGTCGCTACTGGGAGACGCCAGGCGCAGGAGCCGCTGTTCAATATAAACGTTAAGCTCTAAGGCGTCATGTTTAATTCAACTTGGCTTGGGCCTCTTCCAATACTATATACTGTACATTCACAATCTAAAGAGAAAGAAACCCTGAATGGCCTATGTAAATATACAACCAGTATATAACCAGTCAGTTGAGGAAGTATCTGGAGACTTCTTCCCTGCTGGAGACCATTGGTATTCTGGGAAAGCTTTGCATTGTGGGAGCCTTCATTCCAGGCTTGGATTGACATATCACACAAACTGCTGCAGACAGGCGGTGAAAAAAGAACCATACTGTGATATGAGGCTTCGTTCTATATAGTTCTTTCAAACATTTAACTATTAGCCAAGTGACTATTTATCATGGAGGATTAGACTTACATATGGAAATAGACTTATACAAGATACAACATAACATTATTCACACCTACTCTGTTACATTAAAGGGCACCAATATGTCAGCTTCTAATTCAGCTTGAAAGGAAAAAACCGGAACCTCTAAGAAACATTCCCCACACACGTCACCACGCACGCTCTGATTCGCTATTTTTGGTAAACAGAATCAAAAGAAGGGTGAAAAGCTTCTGCAAAGTTTTCAAAGGAAGAGAGAGAAAATAAAGCGTTGGAGGCAGAGACCGGGATGAGAGAGAAAGAGAGAGAGAGAGCAAGACAGAGAATTAAGAAAAAGAATAGAACTCAGAAAAGATGGAGTGCTGTTCAACTCCTTAAAGGCACCCAGTGCAACTTTATGTAAACATTCAATGAAAAACAAACATTCAATTTCTAGTCTTTTTTACACGTAGTAAGTTTCAATAACTCCGTACCATTACATATCGACATTGAAGGAGCAAAGATGAGACGTCGTTGTGTGGTGAGAACTGATAGAAAATCGTAAACAACAACAATCGCCGGTGGGGAGAAGCCATTTTTCCATTGACTGGAATCCTGCTTTATTTATTGTAGGTTACAAAAAATAAAGAAAATGGCGGCGATTGTTGTTGTTATCGATTTTCTATCAGTTCTCACCACACAACGACGCCTCATCTTTGCTGCTTGAATGTCGGTATGTAATGGTATGGAGTTATTGAAACTTACTACGTGTAAAAATGACTAGAAATTGAATGTTTATTTTTAAGCCTCGAAAGTTGCACTGGGTGCCTTTAAGCACTGCCGAGGCTGCATAGCTGTCGTCTGCATCTGAGAGCAGGAATGTCACTTCTCATTACTGCAGACGGAGGCGTCCCCCTGCACCACACCTTAGCAGGCATCTGGGTCCACACCTTGGCCTTTCCCCCAGAACGCTCCCGTTTGGGTCCACACCTTAGCAGGCATCTGGGCCCACACCTTGGCCTTTCCCCCAGAACGCTCCCATTTGGGTCCACACCTTAGCAGGCATCTGGGCCCACACCTTGGCCTTTCCCCCGGAACGCTCCCATCTGGGTCCACACCTTGGCCTTTCCCCCAGAACGCTCCCATCTGGGTCCACACCTTAGCCTTTCCCCCAGAACGCTCCCATCAGGGCTAATTACCCGCTGGGGGAACATGGTGGGTGGAAAGGCAGAAAATGAAAAATCTGCTGCGTCTGCTTAATTAAAATCTCTGCAATTATACCAAATGGGGACAGCATCATTTAGACTCTCTCTCTCTCTCTCTCTCTCTCTCTCTCTCTGTCTCTCTCTCTCTCTCTCTCTCTCTCTCTCTTTCTTCCCCTCTCCCTCCCTCTCTCTCTCTTTCACTGTCTCCTCCTCTGTCTTCCCCTCTGCCATATGCAGTGGCTGCCTTTAGCCACAGGGTGGAACACCAAGCGTGGATAAGTGAGGGGAGGACTAATCCTTCTGACAGCTTCTCCAGCCTGCTGGGGCCGGCTCCATCCTACCAGCAAAGAAGCAATCTGGACACATCAAAACAGCTGGCCACTCGCCAGCACAGATACGGGCCACCGTTGCCCTGCTTGTGTGTGTGTGTGTGTCTGGGGGTGTGTGTGTGGAGGGGGGGTTGAGTGGGGGTGCAGTGTTTTACTCTTCACCAAATGATGCCATGCATGCTTGCACGCACACACAGACACAAACACAAACACACACACACACACACACACACACACAGACAGGCACCCTTAGCTGTCAAAAAAACACAATCATACACACTGTTTTTAAGTCAAGGAGATGGAAGTAGAGGAACAGAACCTCAATAATTCTTTGAGAGAGGGAGAGTTTATAGAGAAAGAGAGATACAGAGACGGAGAGGGTGAGAGAGATACAGAGAGGGTGATAGAGAGATACAGAGAGAGATAGAGATACAGAAAGGGTGAGAGTGAGAGATTTTTTATTTATTTATTTATGTTAATTGTGGTCAATTTGAATGTAAACATGCTTTGCCAACGTTGTATTGTATGCAGTCATGCCAATAAAGCCTTTTCAATTTGAATTTGAATTTGAATTACAGAGAGGGAGACACACTGGCCATTTGAGAGAGAAGAGGCCTTCATGTGACCCTTGTGCAAGACTCAAACAGCAAAAAAATAATAATAACGTTCAAAGAACACAGCTTTAAACTTTAATAAACATTTCACTCAAAACTTAGTCTCAGCAAGGGCAGGATTCTGAATCACTGAAGCAGGAAACATGGCGGGTGGAAAGGCAGACAATGAAAACGATGCGTAACTGAGGAATACACACACACACACACACACACACACACACACACACACACACACACACACACTCACAGAAGCTCGAGGGCTTATGTTAAATATGGACTGCTCTTTAACGCATAACCTAGCACTGTCATGTGATGAACTAGCCAGATGGTTAATTGGGTGTTGTTAGCTCCACTTCACTGATAGAGTCCTCCTATATGGTATGTATAGGAGACTATGATCACGTAGCTAGGCATTATGGGAAAGCCTAGTTGCACAAAATGACTGTGTGTCACCACAAGCTAAAATTACATGATTGTATTCTTTTTTTGTTCAATTTCTTTTACATTTCTATTTTATTAATAGAGCAGGAAAGCTTAGCAGACCTACGTGTATGCAGTATAAAAGCCCGTCTTTTCCCAAGATAGTCGGCCCCCTATAGTACCGTGCTATCCAAACCTAGGTGATGCAGCATTGATGGAGGAAATTACTTGGGGGAAAGGAAAGACACTTCCAGAGCCGTATCTTGCTTTCACATATCCAACACAAAGCGGACTTTCCCGAGCCGAGTAAAATGACATCAGCAGAGATGTCACTGCAGAACAGACCGAGTGAAATGACCACAGCAGAGATGTCACTGCAGAACAGACCGAGTGAAATGACCACAGCGGAGATGTCACTGCAGAACAGACCGAGTGAAATGACCACAGCAGAGATGTCACTGCAGAGCCGACATTAGCCTTTCAGTGGACCCCCACTTGGCTAATCGGCCTAAGTCCTACTCACAGAAGCCGCGGGGTCATTCCTCGACCACAGCAGCCATTATGGGGAGGCCGGCAGAGCGGGAGCAGTGACCATACCACTCTCTCCACTCCGCTCAGCGTCTGAGATACACACACAGACACACACACACACACACACACACACACACACACACACACACACACACACACCCCCCCACACACACACACAGTGACCATACCACTCTCTCCGCTCCGTTCTGTGTCTGAGATACGGCGCCCGTGCTGACAGAGGAACACTCCATTCATGCCTCTTAAATCGGAACAAGAGCAGGGAGAAGAAATGGAAAAAGGGAGGAAGGGAGGTAAAGGGAGAGATGGAGATGGAGACAGAGAGAGAGAGAGAGAGAGAGAGAGAAGGTAAAGGGGAAGATGGAGAGAGAGACGGAGAGGGAGAAGGTAAAACGAGAGATGGAGAGAGAGACGAAGAGAGAGAAGGTAAAGGGAGAGACAGAGAGAGAGAGAGAGGGAGAGAAAAAAAAGGAGAGAGAGAGAAGGTAAAGGGAGAGAGGGAGACAGAGACGGAGAGAGAGAAGGTAAAGGGGGAGATGGAGAGAGAGACGGAGAGAGAGAAGGTAAAGGGGGAGATGGAGACAGAGGCAGAGAGAGATAAGGTAAAGGGGGAGATGGAGAAAGAGACGAAGAGAGAGAGAAGGTAAAGGGAGAGACGGAGAGAGACAGAGAGAGAGAAGGTAAAGGGGGAGATGGAGAGAGAGACGGAGAGGCAGAAGGTAAAGGGAGAGACAGAGAGAGAGAGAGAGAGAGGGAGAGAAAAAGAAGGAGAGAGAAGGTAAAGGGAGAGAGGGAGACAGAAACGGAGAGAGAGAATGGAGGAGCAGAGTAAAGCACACGCCTGCTCAACTGAGGCCAGCTCACGATGGCAAGGATACACAATTACAATAAACAGCAGCATCTGCCGCCGAGCACCCGTGCCCACACACACACACACACAATCACACACACACACACACACAAACACACACACACACACACACACATACACACACAAACCCGCGCACATTTGGTTGGGCGCCGCCTCTCAGGCGGAAATCAGCCAAGTGGGAAGAAAGCGCTGTCTAATTACTCTCTCAGTGACAACACACTTACACACACACACACACAGACTCACAGATTCACACAAACAAACACAAATATACACTGACAAACACACACACACACACGCACACACACACACACATACACACACAAACACACACACACACACACACACACAGAGACAGACACACACACAAACAAACAAACATGTGTGTCACTGGGGGAGTATACATACAGTACTGCCAGTGCACAAGCACAAACTCCCACCAGCATCGACAAATAAATATATGGAATATAAAAACAAACAGGGTATACAGGCACATATAATGTATACACACGCTGCAGGCAGACACACACACACACACACACACACACACACACACACACACACACACACACACACACACACACACACACACACACACACACACACACACACACGTTGCAGTTACACATACACACACTCAGGCAGACATTTTGGTATTAAATTTCTCTATACACCAGCATGAGGGGGAGTCACATTTCTCTTGAGAGAAGGTGGTGTAATTTCAGCCATTAATGAACTGAAGCTTCGCCATCGCAGCCGTGAACCACATCTGACATGACTGTAATCACCTCTCCCATCTCTCCATTTAAGGGACCGGACCTGCCGCCATCTGATTGAATTTATTTTAGGATTTAAATTAGAAATGAACAAATCTTTTCCCACTAATAACATCCCCACAATGTGGACTAGCATTCGCTAGATGATAAAGGTCTTATATCAGAACTACAGTAAGCACAAACTTAAAGTTTAAACTAATAAAGGTCTTATCAGAACTTCAGTAAGCACAAGTTAAAGTTCAAACTTAAATAGAAAATGCATACATTCCATGTAATCCATCACTCTTTCACTTATTTTTTATCTATATCCACCTTTATTTATCTTTCTATGTGACATCAGGAGGCTGATAACTATAGCAGCGCAGTGTAAATATTGAACCGTTTGGCTTATTTGGAGCTCAGATAACTTCAAACCCACACGGCTGGAAGGTGATTAAAGTAGCGGAGCAGAGGATGAGAAGTTGCGAGAGATGAGAGAGCAAAGAGATGACTTTGATGAGAAAACCTCTAACGCTATTATGATGTCTGACTGTCATGTCCAGCTGCACGAGTGAAGAATAAAAAACTAGTGAAATTATAACCTTTGTGTGCAGTGGAGCTTTCTGAACTGCATCAAACATCATATGATCAAGCGCCGTACCTCACAGTACCTCACTGCAACATCAAACAGGCGGGCTTACCATAAGGACACTTTTTTTTTTTTTTTTTTTTTTCTTGTCGACTTTTACACACACTCACATTTATTGGGCGGCCACATTTTTCATGCGCCTTTCACTCTACCCTGGTTTGTATTACAGGATTGAATCGTCTGCTCCTGCATGCAGAAGTTACATTAGAGAGATATTAGTATTACTTATCAAAATGTAATATCCCTGTAAAACATACCACCCCAACTCTCCATAAACAGACAGGTTGAGTCACCTGAGCAAACAAACAAGCTGTCTCCATTTCCCCCCACATGTGGGTTTTCATGACAGACTGTCTCCTCTTCTCTAACCCATGTGACAGAGCCTGCAGAACGGCAGCAGCAGGGAGCCACAGGGGGCCCAACATGCTTTAAGCCCTTATCATCCAAGGCCCCTTTCTAATGTTTACCACATCCACTAAATCCTGTACACCCTCTCAAGCATGGTGGTGAACAGCAGGGTCTGTCAGCATACTAGGCCCTACGATGACACTGTGACATCCAACATCCAACTACCTGGGAAAACAAATAGCTGCACAGAGAGGGTCTGGAGGTTTCTGGAACTCTCCGTAAGGTCAACCTTTATTTGCTGAGGAAACGCATTACCAACTAATAAAAGACCATCCTTGTTCTCAAAGCCGTTTCTGAAAGGTTAGAGAGATTTCCGGTTTATAGAGCAATTCCCAGAGTTAAGGCAGCATTTGAATTCGTATTTTTGACATTAACTGCTTCAGCACAAATTTCTTTGAAATGTAAAACAAATAGTGTACATATAAAGAACAAGCAACTTTTAGATCTAAACTGTAGATCTAAGGCAGGGTTGTCAAGGCAACATAAGCTAACCTCTGGGTGTTGCTATTGATACTGCATTAAGTCACCTTAGTCAGGGTGTCTGCCAAATACCCTAAATATAACTATAACTATAACTATAGGACTGTATAGGGGAGATTACATTAAGCCTAAATGTAAACTATGTCACCATGCAAATCTGTCATGTTTAAATGTTCAGTGGTGATCATAAAAATTCTTAGGGCATAATTCTGTGTTGAATAAGAGCTGGACAACCACCCACCCACCCCCCCCCACACACACACACACACACACACACACACACACACTGGACACCGGACCCAGTGAACTCACCTCTCTCACACACACACACACACACACACACACATACACACACACACACACACACACACACACACACACACACTGGACACCGGACCCGGTGAACTCACCTCTCTCACAGGAGCGGCCCAGGTACCCGGTCCCGGAGCAGTCGCACACGTAGCGGTTCCAGCCCTCCCGGCACACGCCGTTGTTCTGGCACGGGTTGCTCAGGCACAGCTTGGGCGCCTCCTTGCTGCAGGAGGGCTTGACGCCCGTGGCCTTCTGCGTCTCGGCGATGCGCCGCACGTCCTTGCTCTGGCCGTCCACGAAGAGGTCGCGGATGCAGCCCACGTAGCCGTAGTTCAGAAGCGCCGTCCACACCTCCGTGGGGAACACCATGCCCATCTTGTTCTCGGGAAGCCCACCTAGGTACAGGTTGTCGTCCAGGTCCAGGATCTCGCTCTCCCCTGGAGCGGTGTATGCCGTTCGGATGGTGTTGATGGAGATGGTGCCTGAGCAAGCAAAGAGAGAGAGGGAGAGAGAGAGAGAGAGAGAGAGAGAGAGAGAGAGAGAGAAAGAGAGGGTAACCCCCAGATGAGAGGATGCCAGTACAATTAAGAATTGAGAAAGATAGAGGCTGCGCTGGTCATATTAATCAATTCAATCCTATAAACCCTGTAATTTAAATCAAGCTACCAAGCGTGTATTGAAGGCCCAGTAATTGTGAAGATTTACACACAAACCTTTAAAAATCACATCTGTCAATAAACATCAGGTCAATGACAATGGAAATCACTCAGATTTGAGTTGACTATCAATAGCAGCCCTTTTGTGGACAATTATAAACTGCTTTTACGATGCTATTTTTAGCAATACAGCAGCTTCCGACTGACTGAGGCCCAAGCCTGGAGAGTAATTCCCTATCTCCACAGCGTGCCCTGTAATGGTAAATCTCTCTTTATCTCCAGCACTGGGCTCATAAAACAGAGGGGAAAGGAGAAGAATAATGGGAGCTCCCTGTATCATTTCAGCTGAGCCATCGAACAGCCCCATCAGAGACGTCTTTTAGGGGGTGATTAACGAACTACAGGTTGTTTCTCTTCCCTCTTCCCTCGACCTTCTGTCCCTGTCCCTCTCTCACACACACACACACATAAACACACTGCCTTTTTTCCCTCTCTTCCCATCTCACTCACACACACACACACACACACACACACACACACACACACACACACACACACACACACACACACACACACACACACACACACACACACACACACCACCCTCCCTTTCTCACATAAACCGACGTGAAGTTTGTGTGTTTCGCCCCTGTGATTTATTGCTTTCATTCAGGTTTAATTCTCAATCCGGAGCCCTGTAAACAACATGGACATGACTGGACTGTAAAAGGCCTGGTGGATGGTGGGGGGAGGAGAAGGGGGTGCAGGGGCAGTGCTGCTTACACGCTGGACTACCTCCAGGTGATTCATTTGTGTATGGATCCCTCACTCTCTGCACTCCTGGCCATCACCGATCTCTAATTAATGGCTGCAGCTGGACTGGACTGACCACTGGCGATCTATAGCACCAGACTCCGAGGACCGCTCAGACCGCTGGCGATCTATAGCACAAGACTCCGAGGAACGCTCAGACCGCCGCCACGCTTTCACGAGGCCCCTGCTACGCCCGTCGAGAGGGAGCGACCAGGGGCAGCTGGGGAGCTGCAGAGGAATCCGACGTGCTCCCCTCAAAGTGACAGAAACAAGACAGCGGAGTCAACAAAGAGATTGATGGGGACCTCCAGGCTAAGGGGGGTCACACAGAGACTGCTCAGACCCGCTGTGCTCCAGCTTCATGCCAGAGATGCTTCTCCCTCACCCATTCTGACAATTCAGAGGGGATAGAGAATAACAGTGTCAAATCGCATTTCATGTTAAGTAGGAAATTAGCTGTCTATTTTTTTGTTTTGCCATTTAATGTAATGGCATGCATGACTAAGTATTCTGCAGTATTCTACTGGCTCCAAAGCTGTTTGGATAAAAAAGAACCACTTGTTCTTCAACACAGGCTGAGCTCAGATTAGCAAGCTATTGCTACTAAATGTGAGTCATTTATATTTGATATATATGAAATATTTGATTGTTGGGTAATGAAGCATCTTTGCCTTTGGAAATGTGATTTGAGGAAAACCAAAGTTCCCCCTTTAAACTATAGTTGAGGCTTTAAACTAAGACATGCGAGTGGCTCTTAACCCTCTGTCCCTTTTACACCTGCTGAAAGGTAGCAGTGGACTGAGGATTTGTGGCACAATGATTACCCTCAACTCTCTCACACACACACACACACACACACACACACACACAGGTCATGCCTCCACACATCTGTTCCAGCACCCTCCTTAGGCCACCACCAACCCTGACCTCCCTGCAGTGGAACACAGCTGCCTGGGTATGTGCAGCGCAAGAGCGCTTGGCATCCGCCGCCAGTCAGTGTGGCCAAACATCTCCCTTCAGGTTAGTGCTAACGAGCGCACTCCATCAAACTCATTAGCGGGGAAGAGTTTGGCCAGCGCTGGCCACGGCAAGGTGCACCGCAGCGAACCGCGGGTGGGGTTTATACCCCCCAACCTGCCCCCACCATAATGAAAACATTGTGTTGTGCAATGTGTGAAGTCAGCAAGATTTAAAGAGGTGGACTTGAAGAAATGGACCACATTAGGTCTTCGGGGAGCAGAGCAATTCTTTTGGGCACTTCGGCAGGAAAAAAAGAGGAGAGAAAAA
Source organism: Sprattus sprattus (assembly GCF_963457725.1). Classification (NCBI taxonomy): domain Eukaryota; kingdom Metazoa; phylum Chordata; class Actinopteri; order Clupeiformes; family Clupeidae; genus Sprattus; species Sprattus sprattus. The sequence goes on along the minus strand of NC_137910.1, from coordinate 8,409,307 downwards.
GAGGAAGAGAGACAACATGAGACCAAAAAAGCGAATAATCCTGGTTGCCATGAAAACTGGGGAGGCACTGATATATTTTTATTTAAATAAGTTTGATGTGGAATTGAGGCGCTTTTGGCAAAATGTTTAGATGAGGATTGATTTCTGCATCACTGTGCTCTCTGGTGGGCTAAATGTATGATCTGACGTCAAGATAAATTATGAATAAGTCACAGCATGAAAAAAAAAACGTTCACTTTAAAGAGTACTGGAGGGTGAGTTTGCACTCCTTACTTAAAAAAGCTTTCGGGAGGACAGAGCAAGATGGCGGCTTCCCTCATAAATATTTCGCTGAGAAGATGACTCTGTGGCAGAATGAGCGAGACCTTATTGCTTCACTTCACTACTCTTGAGCATTTTCCCTGTGAGCTTGCGCGCTGCAGAGCTATGGCTTGTTGGACATGCACTGCAGCTGACTAAATTGATGTAAGTGGGGGATAAGAGGGAGATGTCAGACTCTTTCAAGACATTTCCTCCACTACCACAGTCCTGTCACTGCTCTGAAAGAAAGTATGTAAACAAAGTCGAGTTAAGTTTAAGTCATGGAGCACTCCAGTGTGTGTGTGTGTGTGTGTTTAAGTCATGGAGCACTCCAGTGTGTGTGTGTGTGTGTGTTTAAGTCATGGAGCACTCCAGTGTCCCCAGAGGGATGAGTGCCATGCCGACACTGGTGACATGAAGAATGGAACAAATTGATTCACCTAAAGCTTTGCAGAAGTATTTATAGATGATGAAGGGTCGGGAAAAGAGGAGCAACATCGCCAGGCAAACCGCGGTGGAATAAGCTAAGAGGTGTGTGTGTGCTAGGAGGTGTGTTTGAGTAGGAAGCAGACAAAGGGGTTTATCATTCAAGGGAAATTGAAAACAAAAAAAACACTGAGGAATCCTTCCTGGGGAAGTTCAGGGGATGGTAGTGTGTGTGTGTGTTAAAAGAAGAAGATGGAAAAAAGTGGTTACTCCTTTGGTAGATGTTAGCTGATGTTTCCGCCGCAGTATCTATATCTCTGTTGCACAGACAGAGTTTTCGATCTGGCTGTGATGTGTACATCAGTCTCGCTCTGCTTAGCATCTCGGCTAGCAGCGCTCCAACACTTTCAGCTACATATGTTAGGAGGGATTACTGAAATCCAGTTAAGTTGATATGGCTAAAGCTCCACAAGGGACTGGCTGGGTTTTGAGTGGATGGGCTCACGGGGGTGGTTGGTGGGCATGGGGGGTGGGGTGGGGGGGGGGGGGGGGGGGGGGGATGGCGCTTGTGTTGTACACCCCCCTGCTTTCTGCCTGCCAAAAACACAGGCAGCGACAGGGATCCCATTCTCTCTGGTCAGTGACCAAAGGGAGCTCAGAGAGAGGCTTCCGTCACACAGGAGAGCTGTGTCTTCAGCGAGAAACACACACTTAATGCGGTGTGGCTGAAAACACAATGGCTGAAACCCTCAGCACATTCACGCCCGCCTTAATGCCCCCAAAGAAGACGGGTGGGAGGTTCTGGCAGGAAGAGTGCTCATTTCAAGGAACCTAGAGCTTGCCAGAGTCTTGTTTTGTTTCGCTTTTCCTTACTGTCAATGTCATGGATTTGTTCACATTTCTTTGACCATTGCATAACTCTTTAGGCCCTAACTTAATAGATGCATACCACGGGTTCTTATGTGCAACAAAGCTATAACACAACTTAAGGCTATTTTGATTACTAGGGCACATCCGCTTGGTCATTTCAGAACATGCGCACAGACCCAAGTTCTTCAGAGACCTGACCAACACCACATTTGGGTGTGTCTGATCAAAAAGGTAGGCGTTGGGTGTGTCTGATCAAAAAGGTAGGCGTTGGGTGTGTCTGATCAAAAAGGTAGGCGTTGGGTGTGTCTGATCAAAAAGGTAGGCGTTGGGTGTGTCTGATCAAAAAGGTAGGCGTTGGGTGTGTCTGATCAAAAAGGTAGGCGTTGGGTGTGTCTGATCAAAAAGGTAGGCGTTGGGTGTGTCTGATCAAAAAGGTAGGCGTTGGGTGTGTCTGATCAAAAAGGTAGGCGTTGGGTGTGTCTGATCAAAAAGGTAGGCGTTGGGTGTGTCTGATCAAAAAGGTAGGCGTTGGGTGTGTCTGATCAAAAAGGTAGGCGTTGGGTGTGTCTGATCAAAAAGGTAGGCGTTGCATGGAAAATATGTTTAGGAAGGTTTTCTGCCACTTCCTTCTTCTTGTTTTTCAATGTGTGACAGGTGCATCTAATCTTATCACATAACACTAAGCACTGTTACTAAATTGACCATTTGATCATTTAACTCAAGCATGTTACCAAAATGGCTAAAATAATCCAGTAGTCAATTATTCATCGGAGCCTTAAAGGGACATTTTGGGATATATCAACCTGGGTCCTATTTTGGACAAATAAAGATCTAAAACGGTCCAGTATCGAGTTAGAGCGCTATAACCGGCAACAGCAAAACGTCTTTAAAATGTAATCCCATGGAGCACGCATCCATGTCAAATCAAAGCACCTGCTCCCGCCACTGACAGGCTCATGATGTAATTATAAATGTCATTGAAAGGATCCCTACAGACGTATATCTGTTTCTACAATCGTTATTAGAGAAACAGAAACTGAGACTTAAACCACAGAATTTTTGAAAATAAGCAGTTTACTTTGATGTTGATGCTTTACTGTATGCTCCTTTGCTGTCGTTCACTGTTCACCATCACACACTTCCTCGCTCTGCCCTGCTTTGCGTTGAACTTGGAAGCACATAAAGGCAATTCATCAAGGTAGACGGCATATGCAGAATCGCAGAATCTGAAAGTTTCAAAAAGCTATTTGAAAATGTGCATTATTTATATGCCATTTCAAATTATTCCTTTTGCTCTGGATATTAAATATTACCTTTGTGTATTCACCTCCTCTTGTGTTTCATGGAAGTTTTTGCTGTTTCTCGAAAATTATTAAATAATCTCTTCATTAAAATAATTCTTCAATACTTTTCTCTTGTTCTTCTGTGAGTATTTTATTATTTTGCAAGAACCTTTATGTTTTTCAAGTGATGGGTGCATATACAGTGCATTCTTTTCGCCATTGCATTAGCATTAACAGGATCTTTTTGCCGTAAAGAAATCAGGCAAATGTATTCTTTCCACGTTCCACTTTGTTTTATAACACGCACTGATATCTGTTGTACCTCAAAAAGACATCAAAAGACATGAATTCAACAGCACACCCACAAATCGATAGGCCATCTTCACCTGTTCCACAAAGGAGTCCACTACTGTAGCATCCTATGAATGCATACATACAATAAAAATTCTTCTTGACGCCTCCCTTCAATGTTGCGCCATTTCCAGACATCATCATTATGTCACGCACGTTGCTCACAGCTCATTGCCCTATTAAATTAGGGCCCATTGTGTCACTGTCTCATTCATGTGCTAGATGTGTGTGAGTGTCTGTGGCGGGGAGGCTCTACTGCTGACCCCTAGTCATTGTGATCACTATTATGACCCCTAGTCATTCTGATCACTATTATGACCCCTAGTCATTCTGATCACTATTATGACCCCTAGTCATTCTGATCACTATTTTGACCTCTAGTCATTCTGATCACTATTTTGACCTCTAGTCATTCTGATCACTATTTTGACCTCTAGTCATTCTGATCACTATTTTGACCTCTAGTCATTCTGATCACTATTTTGACCCATCAGATTGGTGTAGTGAAGGTCTTTATCCTGCGTTGCTTGTCTTCTGCTCTGTCTGGGATGACGTGTGGCTTGTGTATTAATAAAACATCTCAGATGGAGATGAAAGGCCCTGTGCGCCATATGCTTTGTGACTCACACACTTCTGGGATGGTATGTTGATTCCTGTGTGGCAGTCTGTGTGTGTGTGTGTGTGTCTTTGTGTAAGTGTGTGAACATGCATGTGTGCATAAATCTGTGTGTGTGTGTGTGTGTGTGTGTGTGTGCATACATCTCTGTGATTGAAGGTACATGTACTGTGGGTTTGTTGAATTTGTGGGTATATGTAGAGGCCTAAAAGCAGGAGGTTGTGCGTGAGTGTATGAGAGTGTCTGTGTCTTTGTGTGTGTGTGTGTGTGCGTGTGTGTGTGTGTGTGTGTGTGTGTGTGTGTATGTGTGTGTGTCCTTTCATTAATAATGAAAAAGCCAAAAGGCCTCAGGGTAAACAACCTGCTGCACATGTAAAGCCTGATGCATGTGAGGCATCTATCAGACATGAGTGGAGGGGTTTAAGGTGCTATAAAAATGTGATATGTAAGGCTAAACACCCCCTCTCCCTTTCCTCCCCAAAAATAGTCAAATAGTCATAAGAGTACAAGCAGTATTTGTTGTAGATATGTTCATCTAGGTACCTATAATTAAGAAAGTCCCTGCAGCTATTATTTCCAAAGCATATACAGTTTAAAAATACAAAACACAAACTGGGGCAGCTTGTGTTTCATGCATAAATATGTGCATCTGGGACACAGTGAAATCCTGCGAGGAAACGGTTTTGGTCACGTAAGCAAACCCAATTTGGGCCAAGCAGGAATCCCAACATTGATCAACTACTTCCTCACCAAATGCAGAAACACATTGCTCTGCTTTCTAAAAACTGTTTACCCCCCCGGTCGGGCCAATGGGCTTTTTGACTAATCATTTGAGACATGAGCACCTCAGTTGTATTTCTCGACACTCAGTTGTATTTGTTTTGACAAGATTAAATATTTCGGGTAGATGTTATGTGCAGCGCTCTTGACTGCAACACAAGTATCATAATAGCTACCGAAAAAAGTGCTCTGTAACTTTTCCATAAACGTCGGCAGATCGAAAACGATTGTGCTACTGTGGCCAGTGCATTTGTGTCTAGGCCACGTTCGGTGGGTAAGTGCATCGAGGTAAACCACCTCCCCCGACAGCCTTTCAAAGAGACAAGCTGCTTTACTGGAGGTTTCATCACTGCGCTCCTAAATGTTTAATACTCCGGTGAGAGGAGTCAAGGTGGAACTGGGTTTAGTGCCGCCGATAATGTGGTGTCTCTTAACACACCAAAAGTGGCACACACGGCGTGTCCACCTAGACTTTGTATTTTAAAGAGAGCGACAGAAAGAGAGTGAGTCTAAGAGAGAAAGAGAGAGAGAGAGTGAAAGAAGGAGAGTGAGTCTAAGAGAGAAAGAGAGAGAGAGAGTGAAAGAAGGAGAGTGAGTCTAAGAGAGAAAGAGAGAGAGAGAGAGACAGAAAGAGAGTGAGTCTAAGAGAGAAAGAGAGAGAGAGAGTGAAAGAAGGAGAGTGAGTCTAAGAGAGAAAGAGAAAGCGACAGAAAGAGAGTGAGTCTAAGAGAGAAAGAGAGAGAGAGACAGAAAGAGAGTGAGTCTAAGAGCGAAAGAGAGAGAGAGAGTGAAAGAAGGAGAGTGAGTCTAAGAGAGAAAGAGAAAGCGACAGAAAGAGAGTGAGTCTAAGAGAGAAAGAGAGAGAGAGACAGAAAGAGAGTGAGTCTAAGAGAGAAAGAGAGAGATAGAGAGACAGAAAGAGAGTGAGTCTAAGAGAGAAAGAGAGTGAGCCTAAGACAGAAAGAGAGAGAGCGAGTCTAAGACAGAAAGAGAGAGAGATTTCATCGGTGGTCCAGCTCCACTAGCGTTAGCACTCTGCTCGGCAGCCGGGCTGAGCTGAGCCCCCCGAGATCCCTGGCTGAGGTTGCCATGGAAACACAAACGGAGCTTAGCTGATGCGGGAGGAGTGAGGCTAGGAGAATGCAAAAAAGGGAGAGGGGGGGCTGGAGCGTGGGGGTGGTGGGTGCTGGAGCGTTGGGATGGGGGGGTTGGGGGGTTGAGATATGGGCCGAGATAGAAGGACCGAGAGAGAAACAAGAGAGATGCCAGCACTCGATAACAGCCGCATAAATAGTGGGAGATTGGGAAGTCCTTATCAGCTGATAAAGTGATAGATGCAGCACGGGTGACAATAGACGTCCCTCCACCCTCAATTATATTTCAAATACCAAAATATCCCTTTTATCACGCCGACATCAGGGCAGTATCACCTCCGTGGCACGGCAGGGCAAACACTCAACACTACTCTTTGATGCTTTTCTCACAGTACAGTTGCCACATCACGCATAGATATTTCATTAGCCGTTGCACGACACATAGTTCTGTTGGTAATGTGCCTCAACCACGCTTCAGGAACACCTCCACACATTAGTTGCCCATTCAGGTCCCTGGTGTAAGCGAGTTGGGTGGAGGGTGGTAGTGGTGGTGGGGCGGAGGGATAGCAGATCATGTGATGATTCAGGGGACAGCTAGTCACAGCGGCGGGGACCAGTCTGTTTTCTGTGCCAAGCGGAGGGGTGTGTGACGCGGGGGGCTGGGGGGCACAGCTGTGTCAGAGTGAGGCATGAGCCACGGCAGACTGCGCTGTTGGGCTGCTCCTCACGAGCGAGAGATCTGACCTCACACTCACTGGCGCATGACAGAGATGAGATGGAGAGGCAGAGAAAGAGAGAGAGAGAGAGAGAGAGAGAAAGGCAGAGAGAGAGAGGGAGAGAGAGAGAGAGAGAGAGCCCAACGCAGAGAAAGAGCCAAGGCCCGAGAGCAAGCGTTGAGACCCAGAGGCATAGTGTAGCATTGCAAGTGAATTCCACTGGCTCAAAATAACTGACCACAATGTGCAGTGTTGTTATAATACACAGCCACAGCATTGCAATGACATGGTTGACGCATGAGTGACGGCTTCAGAACATTGAAGTGTTGTGACAGCTCAAAGCATGCGCACTATGCATTAATCTAGATTCAGCAAGCCTGTTTAGAAAATCCCAGAATAATTGTGCTTTTCGTTCTGTTTGAGTGACCTCGGCTTGACTGGACCGTTGCTGGGCTGGCACCCCACTGCATGGTTGCAGGGGTAATGAAACAGTTAATGTCATTTCCAGCTCTGGAGATGGAGTGGAAAACATGGTTGGGAGGGTGTGTCTAATTTGTGCCGTGACATTGTGAGGCCTTGGCTGCAAGCTCACGCTAACAGATTGCTGCTTAGATAGGCAAATCAACAGGGAGTTGAGTGATGGTAACACCAGGGGCTCAGAGGGCGCAGAGCAGGAGAAGGAGGCTGAGATACCCTGGTGGAGAGAGCATGCTACACTTGCCCGAAGGAGGTAATAACTGGTAAAGCCCCTGCGTAATCTACAGAGGTAAAGCCCTGCCTAATCTACAGAGGTAAAGCCGAGAGGGATGAAAATCCACCTTAAGGATCCCCGGCTTATTTTCGGCTAAATGTTCCGAGGGAGAATCCTACAAGTTCTAGATTCGCTGAGAATAAGATATTTAGGGCGTGTTTCCAGAGTAATGAAATTCTACGAAACCTCAAGAACAGGTATACTGATTTTCATGCAGAATTGTGAGAGTTTGAGACACTGATATTACTGACAGTTGTAGAATAAGACACATAGCTTGGTGACCGTTTGAGACACTGATATAACTGAGAGCTGTAGAATAAGACACATAGCTTGGTGATCGTTTGAGACACTGATATAACTGAGAGCTGTAGAATAAGACACATAGCTTCAACACATAGACACTGTGTTCATATTTTTATGTTGTTTATGACCTACCCACTCAACCAACAGAAATCCAGAAAAAAACTCCTTCTTGAAGCAATAAAAGGCAAAGGGAAGGTACCTGATCTTCCGTCCCTCTGGAAGTCCACATGGTACCACTCCCCGTCGTTGACCTTCTTGTTGAGGGCGCGTGTCTTGGTGGTGCCCGAGCCCATGTCCAGTAGAAGGTAGAGGTGGCCCTCCAGCATCTCGATGGCGAAGAAATCCACCTTGAGCGACTGCGGGTTCTTGGCCCCTTTGATCTGGGGCTTGGGCTTCCCGTGGCTGAAGAGCAGCAGCCCGTTGGGCTCGGTGGTGCGGAAGTCGAAGGAGATCGAGCCCGTTTTCTTGGCGTTCCACTTGTCCAGGGTGATGAAGGACTCTGGCGTCTCGAAGGTGATGGGGTCGAGGGTCGCCACGTTCTCGCACTTGAAGGCCACCACGCCGTGGACCTTCATCTTGGGGTCCCCTTGCGCCGCCATCCTGGAGAGCTCCAGACGCACGTCGTTGTTTTTGTACACGACCTGTGGTAGCAGAGAAGGCGTTGTGAGAGAGACGAGAGACACAACTGAACAGATGCCATGAAAGCACATGCTTGAGACTATTTTGTTCAGGGAAAATAATGTTTGCTGAAAACTGAAACATCCTTTCAGGGCGAAAATCACACCGCTCTGCACCTGTCAATCACACCGCTCTGCATCTGTCAATCACACCGCTCTGCATCTGTCTCTCACACTGCTCTGCACCTGTCAATCACACTGCTCTGCATCATGATGGTAGTGTAACTGTTAAGAATGTATCAGTGCACGGTGTATTCATGTATTCATGGTATACGATTCACGTACGAAAGTGTTTCCTGACTATGCCAACAGAACTGTCAAAATGCAACCCGAATGCATTGCTCAGGTGTCTCCTCTCTCGGGCTGTTCCCATCCCCGCTGGCACATTCTCTCTAAGCTCTGCCAACAACCTGCCTGCCTCTCAAAGATAATGGCATGCGTCTTCTTCAGTGGAGACAGAGGGGGACGTTTTAAGGACCAGACGGTGGCCAGCGACAGCAGCACTGAGCTCCAGCAGACCTGAGCTCCGAGGACAAGTGGCAGTGCAGGAGAGCGTGCCTACCTCCACGTTCATGGATGATTCAAACAGGCAGCCCAAAAGGTCCCGTCTAATGTGCCAGCAGGTCATGCATTAGTAAAGCACTTGACCCAAAAACACGGGAAGTATTTGGAGAAAATAAATAATATTCATGTTTTATTTACATTTTAAAATGGAGTGAGTCATCTGCACGCTAAAAGCGGACTCTCAGACACATCTGCATCAGATGAGGTAACCTGCCAAACTAAAGAGGCTAGCCTCTGACAGGGTATGACTCTGTGCCATCACTTTGCCCAAAACCACTGCACTTCCTGTGTGCGTGGCAGGCCTCTGCCAACCTGATGTTGCACTATAGACACACACACACACACACACACACACACACACACACACACACACACACACACACACACACACACACACACACACACACGCACACACACACACACACACACACACTCACACACACACTCACACACACACACACACACACACACACACACACACACACACACACACACACACACACACACACACACACACACACACAGGACCCCTACACACCACCATCCATGAGTCAAGACACAAACGCACATTCACACATACACACATACACACGCACGCACGCACGCTCGCACGCACACGCACACACACACACACAAACACACACCTGGACCCCTACACATCAACATCCATGATTCAAGACACAGATACACTCACACACACACACACTCACACTCACACTCACACACACACACACACATACCCACACACACACACACTCACACTCACACACATCACCATCCATGAGTCAAGAGCACTGTGGAGGCCATCAGTCTCAAAGCTGAAACAAAACACCTTTGGGTGTGAACATCCCATGCTCTGATGCATCTTCATCAAACAAGACACCTACGTACGAACACCGACACATACAGACACACACACACACACACACACACACACACACACACACACACACACATACACACACACACACACACACACACAGACACACACAGACACACACACACACACACACACACACACAAACAAAACAGAGCGAGAAAAAGAGTGGAGACTTCTCTGGGATTAACCGAAGCTTAACTGTCTTCCATACTGAACACTAGAGGCTTCAGGTCAGACCATCTGTCTGTGGTGATGATTAGAAGAACCATGAGACAGTACAGCTGGCCCCTATTGCATGTGTGAGTGAGTGTGTGTGTGTGTGTGTGTGTGTGTGTGTGTGTGTGCGTGCGTGCGTGCGTGCGTGCGTGCGTGCGTGCGTGCGTGCGTGCGTGCGTGCGTGCGTGAGTGTGTGTGTGTGTGTGTGTGTGTGTGTGTGTGTGTGTGTGTGTGTGTGTGTCTGTGTGTGTGTGTGTGTGTGTGTGTGTCTGTGTGTGTGTGTGTGCGTGTGTGTAGGATTCAATCTGGGCCCCTGTGGGCTCCCCGCGCTGAAACGAGTGTTCCTGAAGAACAGATGACTATCTCTCTCCATCTCTTCACACATCCTTCATTGTCACAATCCAGTCGCCATGCGTACAGCAACAGGATCCAAACAAAAGGAGGGCAACAAAACAAATTATGCCACTGAAATAGAAAAAACACACTCAACATGGCGAACAGAGGCCAGCGGCTGTGTGATAGTGCAGGGCCATTGTGAAGATGACAAAAGAGGGTCTGCAGCACGGAGTAGGTACAGTACTGAGAGACAGCAGTGGGATTATGTGGAGCACAAATGGGAGTATTCACCCGCAGAGAATGAGAAGCTCTGACCTCTGGGGCTGGACGCCGATAAGAGCCAATCCAAACACCCTCGCCCGGACGACCGGGTGATTGACACGCTTCGGGAGGCACATCGCATTTAATGCACTGATCCCGGGCGGAGGCACGGCGCATTTAATGCAATGATCCCAGTGCTGCAGCCGCCGCGCTCAAGACGGCACAATGGCATCAAGACAAAAGGCACTCCGGCAGCATTAGCTAATCGCGGCAAAACACAAGTGAAAGACGTCGGCAGGCTTTTGACGCTTTAACAATTACGGCTTATTAAACATTGATGATGAGCGTTTGAGTAGCACATGGAGGATTGTCTGGGCTGGAAGGATATCCACCGCCCCGCAAATACTCCGCTCTTTTCTTTTGGGGACGTTGAATAATGTGAGAAGCAAAAACTGCCAGTAATCATCTTTGTAGTCGGCTTTGTAAAGTGAAAACTGAATGAAGTGCTCTGGGTGGACCTCCACCCATCCCAGAAGACCTCCCAGACTGAATGCATTACTCCTACCTCCAGTCGCTGTCTTGATGGTCCCCGTGTATGGGCTGTTTTAATTGGCTAAAGCAGGACTGCAGTCCTTCAGCTGCGTTAGTGTTCATTATCAGTCTATCCCATAATTAACTAATCCATGTGTCGTTTTCCTGTGAGTGCATGTCACTTTAACATAAACTGTATAAACTGGCACAGACTTGTTCAAACGGAGGGGTGCAACTAGGTCATACGCTGCCATCTGAGATGCATTCACAGTAAACTGCATGTATTCTTTTTGTAGCTGGTTCATGAATAACCCAGATCCACATGAGTTACATGATAATGATGTAATCATCCCTTTAAGAATGGGAGAAGCTGCTGATGGAGGATCTCCCAGATGATCGCTGCCTGTTTGGCGGTGACGAGATACGAGAGGGGTTTCAGTGAATCTGCAGATGGAGGATCGCCCAGATTATGGCTGCCTGTTTGTCGGTGACGAGATACGAGAGGGGTTTCAGTGAATCTGTTACTTTCTCTCCACTGACGGGGTTTGCAGCACCTGAGAACCGGGACACGTCCCGCGGGACCAAATTAGCATTAGGCACCAAACTGTGCATATCTGGAAGCTTTCCTCCCTCTGAAGAAGGGGGTTATGAAAGACACCAGCACACAAACACAGCCACACATCACAAGTAGTGCTAGTAATAATGACTGTGTTCACTTCATGGACTGGAAATAACCTCATGAAGCCACAGGCACTGACCCCAGAACCAAGAGAAATACCTGGGAGAAGGTTTTTATTACAATCCTCTCCCTCTTCTCTCTCTCCAACTGTAGAACAGGGGAGACACACAGATGAAGGTCATCTGCACAATGTTGATGGGAAAATGTTTTGGAAAAATGCCATGGATAAAAAAAACTAAATAATAAAAATTACCAACTAAATACAAATCTGTCAAGTCAGAGACACAGTGCATTTCATTTTTTCGGGCAGAAAAGGAGGGCATCCAGTCTGTGGCAAGGCTGTAGTCAGCAGGGCTGGGGGGACAACACACACTGCCAATAAAGGACGATCAATGCAGAAGAAGAGAAGAGTGTGTCTGTTTTTGGGGGTGGGAAAGGGCACCTTTTCAGAGTCCAAGGAGATTGGCTGGAGCCACTGCTGAGGCTGTGTCTCTCTGTTTCTCCAGCCAGAGGAGCCCAATGCCACGGATGGTGATGTGTAGGAGTGTGTGTGTGTGTGTGTGTGTGTGTGTGTGTGTGTGTGTATGGGTGTCTCTGTGTCTCCAGCCAGAGGAGTCCAATGCCACGCTCATTTGTCTTCAACCCCTGGGTCTCTGACATCAGGGCCATTACAGCTGGGGTGTTTCATCATCAGAGCAGGGGGAAGCAGGACGCCGGGGACCTGGGAGTTTGCAGACATGTGCTAAAACACAGCACTGCGAGGCGCGGCTCGGAGCTAGGGCCACGGGAACACGCCATCAATCAGGGGGCCAGGGCTCAGCACGCCCGCATCATAACTCTTGTGTCATCAGTGTCGAGGCGACTGCATACAAACCACCACTGGGCCTGACTGAGCCTGATTGAGCCGAGTTGAGCCAGGCCAAGCCTCGAGCAGGGTTCAGTGAGAGCCACGCCTCGAGCAGGGTTCAGTGGGAGCTTACAGTTCTCCTTGCCACGAGAGAGAACTATGCTCACAGGTCACCAATGCATGGAGACATTGCCGTGGCTAAGCTATTCTGTAGTTCTGTAGTAGCCTACTACTAAGCTGAATTCTCTTAACCACACACACACACACACACACACACACACACACAAAACGTCTTTGCAGACTTGAATATACGGACCAATACCGTGAAGCACTCAAGACTATTAGCTGTGGATGCAGTTTAAATGCCCACACTGTGTGATTATGAAGGACTCTCTCAGGAGTGGCCATGGCAGTGTCCTTCACTGACGGCAGAGGACCAAGTGATCTGAACAGCGAGCGCCCAGTTGCTCCGCCTTAGACACTGTGAGGCTGATGGCCATGTTCAGAGTGATCTCTCACACTCTCTCTCTCTCTCTCTCTGTGTGAGGCTGATGGCCATGTTCAGAGTGATCTCTCACACTCTCTCTCTCTCTGTGTGTGTGTGAGGCTGATGGCCATGTTCAGAGTGATCTCTCACACTCTCTCTCTCTCTGTGTGTGTGTGACGCTGATGGCCATGTTCAGAGTGATCTCTCACACTCTCTCTCTCTCTGTGTGTGTGTGAGGCTGATGGCCATGTTCAGAGTGATCTCTCACTCTCTCTCTCTCTCTCTCTGTGTGTGTGAGGCTGATGGCCATGTTCAGAGTGATCTCTCACACTCTCTCTCTCTCTCTCTCTGTGTGAGGCTGATGGCTATGTTCAGAGTGATCTCTCACACTCTCTCTCTCTCTCTCTGTGTGAGGCTGATGGCCATGTTCAGAGTGATCTCTCACTCTCTCTCTCTCTCTCTCTCTGTGTGAGGCTGATGGCCATGTTCAGAGTGATCTCTCTCTCTCTCTCTCTCTCTCTCTCTCTCTCTCTGTGTTTGAGGCTGATGGCCATGTTCAGAGTGATCTCTCACTCTATCTCTGTGTGTGTGAGGCTGATGGCCATGTTCAGAGTGATCTCTCTCTCTCTCTCTCTCTCTCTCTCTCTCTCTCTCTCTGTATGTGTGAGGCTGATGGCCATGTTCAGAGTGATCTCTCTCTCTCTCTCTGTTTGAGGCTGATGGCCATGTTCAGCGTGATCTCTCTCTCTGTCTGCTCTGCATAGGGCAGATGCAGTCAGACCCACTTCACAGGCTGAGCCCTAATGAGGCGGTGGAACAACACCAGGACACTGTGCACACACACACACACACACACACACACACACACACACACACACGCTGTGAGCTCGTTACCTCCAAGCAGCCTTATAACGATCTTGCTAAAGTTTGGGGAGAACAATCATTTGTGATGGAGCTGGAGGGGAATGTAGGACACAAAAGAAAGGGGAAAGAGGAGTTTTTTTTCCCCTCTTTCCAGAGAAAGGAAGGAAAATGGTGGCTATAGGAAGTTTGGAAATTAAAAGATAAATTAACGGAAATGTACATGGGTGGGTCTTCAAAGACCTTACTTTGCAGGGTATCCAGTCTCTTCCCAGGTGGCTGCTGATGTGGAGTGCTTTTTTTCCAGGTCAGAATCCCCATTAAGTGCCCCAATGTAAATTTTTAAAATATAATAGTGTGGGGAAAATGGAAAAAGGAGCAAGAGATAGAGGGAGAGAGAGAGGAAGAGATATATAGAGAGAGGAAGATATATATATATATATAGAGAGAGAGAGTGAAGGATAGAGAGTGAGAGAGAGAGAGGGAGAGAGAGAGTGAGAGAGAGAGAGGAAGAAATATATATAGAGAGAGGAAGATATATAGAGAGTGAGAGGAAGAGATAGAGAGAGAGAGGGAGAGAGAGAGAGTGAGGCATAGAGAGTGAGAGAGAGAGGAAGAGAGAGAGTGAAGGATAGAGAGTGAGGCATAGAGAGTGAGAGAGAGAGAGGGAGAGAGAGAGGGAGAGAGAAAGATGGCGTACAGCCCTCTGGATTTTTTCCGACCTTGTGCCGCTTTGGCTTCCCTGAGTTTCCCTCGCAGTGTGTCTGTGTGTGTGTGTCTGTGTCTGTGTGTGTGTGTGTGTGTGTGTGTGTGTGTGTGTGTGTGTGTGTGTGTGTGTGTGTGTGTGTGTGTGTGTGTGTGTGTGTGTGTGTGTCTCGCAGTGCCTTGAGCTGACGACCTCGCTACCGTGCTGAAATATTCCGCTTTGTCTACTGCGAGGCAAAAGCAGCAGCTCTCTCTCTTTTCTCTCTTGCTCTCTCTCTTTTCTCTCTCACTATCTCTCTCTCTCTTGCGTCAACCCTGACGGGGTCAGTGTGTAGCCCATGTCTGTTGTTCGCCTCATTTGGCACACATTTTATGACATTGCCATTAACGCAAAATAATGAGCCCCAAACGCCATCAGTGCTTAACCAACATTTGTTATGACATTCCTCTCATTTTTGCATTAGGATCCAGATGTTGCTGAGCAGGGTGCTTCACGTCCTCTTTGGGTTTCGCTAATTACAATCTGAGTCACAGCAATCTTCCCATTCAGTATTCATGTCAATGAAAACACATGACAAACGCTGACAGATAACAGGTTAGAGCGTTTCATCAGTGGTAAACAACTGTCAGTATTGAGCAAGGTAAAAGTGCCCATTAGCAATTGAAGTATGGAGTTCTGATATATTTTATATTGGCAGAAATCATTCTTTAATATTGCTGAGGCGTGATTGGGCATTTCAATGATGGAATTTTATTTGATTTTAAGATGTTTTCAGCAAACACAATGTTCCCTTGAACTGACATAATGTGCCTGTTATGTTGGTGTGTGTGTGTGTGTGTGTGTGTGTGTGTGTGTGTGTGTGTGTGTGTGTGTGTGTATGTTTGTGTGTGTGTAAAGTGAATGTTTCTTTGTGTGTGCATCTGCGCAAGTGAAGGTGCACATCCTGTGAGGCACACCCAAACCCAGACGCAAGGTGTTTACCTCCTTCAGGCAACCCATAAAGTTGTTGCTAACAGGAGATCCCGGCAGGTCAGCGGTGCTAGGACTGCCGCCGACATAGAAAAAGTCATCGGAGCCTAGCATGGTGTAGTCCTCTTGCGTGTATCCAGTGGTGGTCAGAATTCCATCCACGGATATTGTAACCTAGACAACAAAGCACAGGGAAAGGACACGCTATACTCCAGGTTCCTACTCAATGCAGTCCGGCTCTCTGGCCTAGCCCTCTTGGTGCCTGAGGCTTGCTACCTGTCTATCTCTTATCTGGTTTGGAATTTTGGTCTGAAACCCATTTTCATGTCTGTTTCTTGGTCGTTTGGTGTTTTTTTTTCTTGTTTTGGCATTATTTTGTCCAGTTTTGGGACTGCAAGCCCACATGGGGACCTAATTATTCATGGTTAGAAAGTTAACAGATTGCCCAGTGTTAGTATTGGCCCTGCTGCAACTCAAAAAATAAATTTAGCAGACACAAAAATGGTGTTAGTAAAATGTTGTCTGTGTTAGTTATGCTAGGGGTTTGTCATTAGTAGGTTAAGCTAGTTAAGCTCTCTACAAAACAAGGGAAAGGAAACGCATGCTGTAGAGTTAGAGTGGAAGCACAAGCATTTTGAAGCACAAACACACTTTGCATTTGGTTAATAATTAGCTTTCAGGTGATCTGAAGACGGCATGCTATTCTCTTCTCTTTTTTTTTCTTTTTGGTGTTTGCACAAAAAGAAAGAAAAAAATAACCAAGAGGTTATGTTAGTTGAAGGAAAAGTAAAGAGAGTCATTTTCCACATGGTGTCAGAGACAAGCAGCAACACATGACGTGTGACCAAAAGAAAACAAACAAAGAAGTCAAGACTCAAAAACCACACCAAAGATGAAAGTGAAAGTGAAAGTCAATCAACAAGCCACCACAGACAAGTACGAGTGTCATGTGACAACCATGAGAAGAAATGAGCAGCTGGACAGTCACAGC
This sequence comes from Sprattus sprattus, assembly GCF_963457725.1. Classification (NCBI taxonomy): domain Eukaryota; kingdom Metazoa; phylum Chordata; class Actinopteri; order Clupeiformes; family Clupeidae; genus Sprattus; species Sprattus sprattus. The sequence continues at coordinate 8,392,812 of NC_137910.1, read as the reverse complement.
GCACATTCTTAAACGCATGCCATGCAAAGTGAATGGAAATCAAAACTGGCTGAGCCAAAGAACAGTCGGCCAGCCAGCCAGGAGAGGACCCTCCTTGTTAACCACTGCTTGATGCAAAAAGGTTTGAAACGATGCTCCTAAAAAAACAGGTGGGTTGAAACTGAATTGGACAGGATAAAAAAACGAGTAAAACAAGGAAGGAGAAACCAACGGATGAGAAGAGAGAGAAAACTAAAAGAGGAGTCGAAAAAACGTAAGCAGAAGAGTACCAACCGCAGTTCCCCTTTTTTGGTTAATGACGTCTACGGTGAAAAGAAAGAAAAGGAACACACGGCAAACCCAAACTAAGAAACAATTAGAATGATATCTACCGAACAATGTAGTTTGTTTACCATAGCGTGTCCAATGCCTGAATGCTTTGTGGAAAAGGGGGGAGAAAGGAAATTAAAAACTGTGAACAGAATAACGATTGTCACTTAAAAAAGATATGATGGTTACTACAGAGGTTAGTACATTGTTAAAAAACGTCCAAAAATATATAGGTTAGTAGAATGACACATTCCATGAATGACGTTAGTTGTTTTTGCTTTTCCAAAGCAGGTTAGTAACACAGAGGAGAAAAACGGGCAAAATAAGTCTATACAAGAAAAAAGCTGATCAAACGAACTACCAGTGTGGCCCCACAATGGTTGGGAGCCTTGACTTCTAGGACTCTGTCTATGTACACCTGATCCCAGGGGAAGGACTGCTCCCCAGAAGCCCATACTCCTCCAGGCCGCCCCACCTCCCTCCCTCCCTCCCTCCTGACAGAGTACATGACTGACAGACATCACATGGCTCATAAGAGAGAAGGCCTAAAGCACATCAGGTGACCCTCTTAAACGAAAGTCTCTTTTTTTTTTGCTTATTTATGTTTTTTATTTTTTTTTATTTATGTCAGCGATTGAGAGGATTGTAGTGTGGACCAATCTGGCCACATCTGGACAATTCGCTGCTCTCATACAGTACCTGCTTAATGGTCAAAGTGATGAACTTTAGGTTGACTTTACTGCAATGAGAGAAAGCAAAGCAGAACCCTGACACAGGATGGAAGGAATGAAGCCTTTCCCCCATGTGGCATGCTCTCCTAAATGCACTCTGTTTTCTATTCTGGTTTCTCAGTTATGTTAACCAAATCCAATCAGACTCTTTGTGTTCAGTAGAAGGAAACAGTCACAGCGGCTATGAACAGGAACAAGTCTAGAGGTCTAGGTGCTACTTCTACTAACTACATTTTAAACTACATAACCTTGATTTTTTTTTTTTGCCACCCTACGATTAAGGACCACCACCTCTGGGAGGTCTTTCACAGCTCCGTCCTGAAGGTCACTAGTGCACCTGTGTTAATTAGAGTGAGACATAAGGGTGCTTATAAGCTGTCCTGGTTTCTGTTCAAAATCATGGCACTGCTGTAATTATCAGCCGTACGCAGCTGGCTAGACTGTCCTGCCATCAGAGAGGAAATAGAAATGAAGAGATAGCCGCTCCAGTGAAAACATTGAGCAGCGCAGCAGCCAAGACACTGAGATGTCTGTTCGTGGAGACATTGGGATTGCCACGGATGTGAGATGGCATAGACAATACACCTTGTTACTTTTAGAGTCAAAGTAGGCTTACTTGTTTTGAAAGTTGTTTTCAAAAACTATGATGCACTCCTAATATGAGATTAAAGTTCATATGTTTTGAGGGTACACTGTATTTCAGCTTAATGGGCCCTAACCATGTGATCAGCAACTGTATGGTCAGAATCGTCGTAGATGCCTACATTTTCATTGACACAAAGCAGGCGGCAATCAAGTATAAATGCAGTGCACACATGTACACATTTGCTTGTTTGTTTCCTGTCAAACCAGTCTGCACCAAAAACTGACCGCCCTTGGTAACTGATAGTGTGGCAGGGCTGAGGGAAAAAGACATTCGGCTGAAAACCTGGAATATTAGCCAGCAGATCTAGAGATGTTCCTGCTCATATCTTGTCCTGAAAACCTGGAATATTAGCCAGCAGATCTAGAGATGTTCCTGCTCATATCTTGTCCTGAAAACCTGGAATATTAGCCAGCAGATCTAGAGATGTTCCTGCTCATATCTTTGTTTGAGTACCTAATTGCTTTAATGTTGAATGTTCCGATTTTTTTTTCTTCCATAGGTTAATTGTGGTGACTGCTCCTGTGTTAATTAATCTACTTAATGTACTCCTTAATTTCCACCTCTTCCGCAACCTTCTGTACTGTTACCTGACGGAGATTCCTTGTAACTTTGACATCATGCCAATCATTGTCATTAAATTTCCCATTGACTGGCTCCACCAGCGCTTCAAAGGCCCCGGAACCCAAATTAATGACGAGCGAGACTGCCCCGTTTTTCAACGCCAGATTGACATAGTCGGCCGATTTGCCCGTGTGCAGCATTAGTCCGTTCCTCTGCAGGGTTTTGAACGAGAGCGTGATCTCGTCGCTGCTGCTCTGGATCGGGTTCAGGGACAGGTCGTAGCAGAAGTATTCCGATCCTTTGAAGGTTGCAACGTATTCTTCTTTTCCTGCACGAGACAGAGAGAAAGAGAGAGAAAAAAGGAAAGGTGAGTTTCTACAGTGATATATAACCCTAACCCTATATAATATACAGTGAAACTGCATGAGCATCTGTATCAGGAAACATTATTCAAGGATGAAGACAAAACCTAGAATTACAAGCGTATTAAAAGCAACATTCAGTGTAAATACAATTGGCTGCAATGACAATTCACACATGGGGATGACCATGGGGATGACAATCTCCCCATCTCTATTGAACCTTCAGTGGAACACACAAACACGGACTTGCCTGCACAGCCTTGGAGTTTGGTGGTCTCCAAGGAGAAACAAGCCTGGAGACCCAAGGTCAAACAATATTTCTGGGTCTTTGACCAGAACCACAGCCTGCCTCAATAACATTGACTGCCATCTCCACATATTTTTTGCACATGCCGAGAGGCAATGCCTCCAGTGCCTCAGCCGTCGAGTCGTCGAGCTCAGTTCAAACACGGCACTGAGCTCTTTCCGCCCCCCCCAATAAAGCGGAGTGTTTATCTTATGTGTGTGTGTGTGTGTGTGTGTGTGTGTGTGTGTGTGTGTGTGGGTAGATAGTTTACCTTATCTGGCACCAGTGTGTGCTTGAATGAGAGGCACAATGCTGTCTGTGGTGTCCAGGGGTTTCTACTGTATTTATCCCCAACTGGCCCATTCATCTCATGGAACACAAGCGTGCTTACAAAGGGAGTGGGGGGAAGAGCAATTAGATGTGGAAGTAAGAGACCTGCGTTTGACTCCACAAAAGCCACTTTCCTCACAAGGTAACCATTCTATTTGTGTGGAGGCAGTGGTTGACCGCTGTGGTCTTGTGCTTTTGTTTTGTCCCCCCCCCCCCCCCCCCCCCTCACTGAATAGCTTAGCAGTCATACAGAAAAGAGTGTATAGTCATAATGTCTGTGTGAATAAACAATGCGCTCTGAGGTTGGACTGCAACGATGAGTCTTCCGGTAAAATTTGTGGGTTTGACATTGCATTGTTCATCAACTCTCAAGGAGACCTCATTAAAATAACCAGCTGTCTGTGCACTCATAAACAACAACATGTAAACATGGTTGATTTGTGTTATAAACTAGCTGCAACATCTGCTGAAGCTCTTTGACTGCCTGGAGAGACCATGCTTAGAGCACAATACTGTGAGTACACCTACAACACACAGACACACAGACAGACAGACACAGACAAACACACACACACACACACACACACACACCTACAACACACACACACACACACACACACACACACACACACACACACACAGAGACACAGACACACACACACAAACACACACCTACAACAATCACACACTTTATTAGCATGAATAAACAATTCTGGAGGAAAAAAGACCATATACAGCAAAAGATCCAAGGTCAGTACTTCAGTTGTGTGTCAGTATTGTCTCCTGCTGACACCAGAGCTGATCAGATCCAAGGTCAGTACTTCAGTTTTGTGTCAGTATTGTGTCCTGCTGACACCAGAGCTGATCTGATCCCAGATACAGTATGGATCTCGATGAGAGACAGTGAGCAGGGGGTAGATAAGGCATTTATGGGCCCTCCTCTCTATTGTGTTTGCCTGTCCAAGTGATTGATCTCCATCAATATGACTGACACATGTCTGCTAAGGCAATGTCTTCCCCAACCCCCTTCCATCTGATTTGATCTAAACTGCTCTAAACTGCTCTCAGACTTTCCCTCACACATATACTGTATACACACACTCTGTCTCTCCGTCACTCTCTCCCTCACACACATACTGTATATACACATACTTTGTTTCTCTGTCTCTCTCTCGCTCTCTCTCTCCCTCACACACATACTGTATATACACATACTCTGTTTCTCTGTCTCTCTCTCGCTCTCTCTCTCCCTCACACACATACTGTATATACACATACTCTGTTTCTCTGTCTCGCTCTCTCTCTCCCTCACACAAATACTGTATACACACATACTCTGTTTCTCTGTCTCTCTCTCGCTCTCTCTCTCCCTCACACACATACTGTATTCACACATACTCTGTTTCTCTGTCTCTCCGTCACTCTCTCCCTCACACACATACTGTATATGGGCCATTCTACCGAATTGATGCAAAGTCATGTCGGATATATTTAGAATTTTTGTATGTTTTTTTCCCAAAACTTTGTCCGTATGTATATTGTACCATATCTAAAGTACACATATCTAGTAAAAGAACTGTCAAGTTTTATATTGTATTTTCAGAATGTGTTGGAATGTTTTTCCTCTTCCAAAAATTGTCACTACCGAAACATCACATTTACTATAGTAAAAAAGTATTATTATTGACCTGTTCAGATTTGTGTTTCCTTCCCTTCTCTGAAGAGTATTTTTACAAATATTTTCACAATGAAATCCATAGAAATGAATTTTTTACCAAATTTTCAAGGTCAATTTATCTGTTTCGGTAGTGACTGCACTGTTTCGGTAGTGACTGCACTGTTGGATGGATGTTCATTTCTCTCCCCAAATCATCCAAAAGGTGCTCTGGGCCTCCCTTTAGTCCACACAACACATTTATTTAAAAATTATGGGATTGAACTACTTGCCATTTCATTTTGTCACTACCAAAATCATCTGGTCACTACCATATGTTTCGGTAGTGACTGTTTCGGTAGTGACAATTCTAGCTAACTTTAAGCATAAATAAAGAATTCTAGCAAGCACACGGCTTGCAAACACATCTTTGAAGAGGTGTACACACATACAAACATAAGATTTTCCATGAAACCCCAAAAGGTTTACTTAATTGAAGAAAACATGCGTTTCGGTAGTGACAATTCTTAAGGTTACACGTCGATTTTCAGACTTTGGAACACATTTATATAAAAACTATGGGATTTAGCTACTTACCATTCAACCATGAGGGACAGAGATGCAGTGTCACTGCATGGTCAAAAATGCAGAGTCGTGGCTAAAACACAGGCTCAGCCAATGGACTAAAACTCTTGTGTTTCGGTAGTGACATGAAAACTAGGGACATGATTTTTTGAGTATAGTAAATTGATTTAAAAATTAAACCCACAATAAATCTAAATATTCCAAGTTCTGTTTCAACCCAATCATAAAGATCTTTGAAATTAAATCATTGGAAAAAAAAAAAAAAAATGAAAAGTGTTATTTAAAGGCATTGAAATTTAGATGTCAGGGTTGGGGACAGCTACTTCCCAATAAAAAGTACCCTATAAATGATGATTTTGTATATATTTAGCTTATCACTATCTCATGTAATGCATTGGGTTTATATAGACCATAACATTTTCTAATTTAATATCTATGCCTAAATACCTAATTGTTTTGTAAATAGTTTTTATTGTTGAGGGACTGCATATTACACGAATTCGGTAGAATGGCCCATATACACATACTCTGTTTCTCTGTCTCTCTCTCGCTCTCTCTATCCCTCACACACATACTGTATATACACATACTCTGTTTCTCTGTGTCTCCCTCACACACATACTGCATACACACACACACACTGCACACACACATACTCTGTCTCTCTCTCGCTCTCTCTATCCCATTCCCAAGCTCTCTTTTTACCTAATTTACTTTCTCTCCTTTTCAGGGCTTTTTGCTCAGTCCGCTGCTACCAATCAATACACTTAAACACTGCAGCCTGCACCATGATGCATAGTGGGTTAATCTATGAGTGTGTGTGTGTATGCAGGTCTGAAAAATGACATTTCTGAATGAACATGCACACTCTGTTTGGGTTCATTATGCTTTCTGAACCTCAGCACCACACACACACACACACACACACACACACACACACACACACACACACACACACACACACACAGACACACTCTGTTTGGGTTCATTATGCTCTCTCAACTAAAACTACCCCTCCGCCATATCGATTACTGTTGATTGCTATTTAATAACGGCCATAATTATAAGTGGCAGTTGCTTGTGCTGTTTATTAATGAACGGGTTAGATTCGTGCACCTGTGGTTCAAGAGATAGCACATGTATTGATTGGGCTGAGGTTGTAAAATTACCGGCTACTCAAATCCAATTACAGACAGAAAAATGGGACAGCGTAACAGCGGAGCGTGGCATTTGAGCGCCCGGGCAAAGCAAGAGGCATTATGCTTGCCCTGTGCCAGCGAGAGCACGGTGACAGTAGCGGCGTCACGGTGACAGCGCTGGCGTCCATGACTCCTGGCAGTCACTCATTATCAGGTACAAAGCAGCGAGCGCTAGGATGTCAACAGAGCGGACGCGGCTAAAGGTCGAGGTCGAGGCGCGACACTAACTAGAGGGCTGAATAATCTCCGCGGTCACGCTTGCACAAAGTGAATGGACATGTTACCTCTCATGGCATCGCTATGGGGACACTGGCCATTATCATTCACATTTCACCCCGTCTGTGTGTGTGTGTGTGTGTGTGTGTGTGTGTGTTTGTTTGTTTGTGTGTGTGTGTGTGTGTGTGTGGGGGGGGGGGGGGGGTGGATTGCCCATTATCATTCACACTTCACCCCGCTCGCTCCCGAATATACAATATGCATTTCATGAAGCCTTCTGATGACTAAGCCCCTTATGTAAGCAACAACCTACAAGTTTTCATGAGGTTGATTTCATTTGTTCTCAGAGTGAGACATTTCACAATAGCATGCATGCCATGAAAAACCACAACAACAGCTATAAGATATAAGATGGGCATTAAAACAACAGCTATATAAGATGGGAATTAAAACAACAGCTATAGGATAAGATGGGCATTAAAACAACAGCTATAGGATAATATGGGCATTAAAACAACAGCTATATAAGAGGGCCATGAAAACAACAGCTATATAGGATAAGACGGGCATTTATTCGACAGTTGTATAGGATAAGATGGGCATTAATACAACAGCTATATAGGATAAGATGGGAATTAAAACAACAGCTATATAAGATGGCCATTAAAACAACAGCTATATAGGATGGCCATTAAAACAGAATCATTGGACAGCAGATTGACCTGACTGAGTACTACTACAATGCAACTTTTTACACAAGCTGAAAGAAAAAATAGAGGCTTTGTGTTTTTATAGAAGGTTTCACTGTTATCTGCCGGCTGACAGATCCCATCAGGATCACGCTCATCAGGAACTGCAGACAGGTGTGTGTGTGTGTGTGTGTGTGTGTGTGTGTGTATGTGTGTGTGTGTCGTGCTCATCAGGGACGGAAAACAGGTGCCCTGTCCTCTGTGTTAATTGCCATGTTTATTTTTCCTCATTTTTCTGTAGAGTTCACAATGCCTGATATATGATGTGTCAAAACACAATACTTATCACCACACGATGCCGGGAAGTGAAATTCAAAACATCTATTAGGCAACACAGCGGCTGTTCATTATACCCACACCTTACTTAACCGCATTGTTTCTGATGCTGTTCATTATACCCACACCTTACTTAACCGCATTGTTTCTGATGCAGTTCATTATACCCACACCTTACTTAACCGCATTGTTTCTGATGCAGTTCATTATACCCACACCTTACTTAACCGCATTGTTTCTGATGCAGTTCATTATACCCACACCTTACTTAACCGCATTGTTTCTGATGCAGTTCATTATACCCACACCTTACTTAACCGCATTGTTTCTGATGCAGTTCATTATACCCACACCTTACTTAACCGCATCGTTTCCAAGGTCTTACTAAACCGCATTGTTTCTGATGCAGTTCATTATACCCACACCTTACTAAACCGCATCGTGTCTGATGCAGATTCTTTAAGTCACCCCAGGATGTAAATCTGTACTCCAGGTCAGTGAGTGACAGACAGTGACAGTCAGGTCCACTATAACACTTAACACAGCAAACAAACCACCTCTAGTCGCCTGCTGACTACTGCGCTCTATCAATGCTGATCAGCTGGTCAGGTTATTTCAGTAGTACACTGTAAACCCGAACAAGTTCAGAGAACTCAAAACTTTTGATGTAACCGATTACATAAGAAAATTTGAGTACATATATTATTTTTTTTAAGTAAACTTAACTCAAAAATTATACATTAAGGAATGAAAATGTATAATTTTTGAGTTACATTTACTTAAAAAAAATAATATATGAACTCAAATTTTCTTATGTAATCGGTTACACCAAAAGTTTTGAGTTCTCTGAACTTGTTCGGGTTTACAGTGTAGTCTATTAATAGTTCTCCTCTTACGGCAGGAGGCTTCACCACAACACATCTTTTTGCACACTACAAAAGCCATGTTGGCATCCTACTGTCAAAGGCCAGAGAGGAACAGCTGGTGAGAGAAGGAGACATTTACATACAGATGACCCCTGAAGGTGGTGGCATACTTCTAACACGGTGCAGTATACACACACACAAACACACACATGCACACACACTCACACACACACACACATTATTCAGAGCCAAACGTAGGGCACATAAACACTGGCCTTTTTACCGCCACTCCAGAGCAGATCCTCCATCTTTCCTTCGTCAGCCATCGCCTTCACCATGCTTTCACACCATCTGTCTTTCACACTCACTTCCTCTCTTTCATTCTGGCTTTCTTTCCCTCTTTCTCTCTCTCTCTCTCTCTCTCTATCTCTATCTCCCATGTGAGGTCACACTTTCATCCCAGAAGCCCTTTCCACACTGGTAGGAAGGTGCTCTCAAAAAAGGAAAGGAGAGCTTTCTCCCCTCTCATTCCGAAAGCTTCTTCTCAGGTTCAGGGGAAGTTTAGCTTGCTAAAGTGTGTGTGTGTGTGTGTGTGTGTGTGTGTGTGTGTGTGTGTGTGTGTTTATCTCTGAGAAGGTGATGAAGGGTTGCACAGACAAGATGAAAAGCATAAAGAAGCTAGGTATTAAAGCAAAGAGCATTAATAGGCCATCCAAAGTACTCTTTTTTTTATTATTCCTCATTTGTCTACCGTTCTCTCCCCCCCCCCCCCCCGTCTCATCCTTCCTCCTCTCCAGTATGCACATGATTGACAGACTATTAAAACGATAGGGCTGTTAGTCTCAGACACTCACCCTAAGCTGCTTACATCATGAGGGAGTACATCATTGGAGTGCTGCCTCCTCTAGAGTCTAAAGGATGGTGACCTTAGCATTCTGTCTGTGTCTGTGTGTCTGTGTCTGTCTGTGTCTGTCCATGTCTGTCTGTCTGTCTGTCTGTCTGTCTGTCTGTCTGTCTGTCTGTATTTGTGTGTGTGTGTGGGGGGGGGGGGGGGGTGTGTGTGTGTGTTTGTGTGTGTGTGTGTGTGTGTGTGTGTGTGTGTGTGTGTGTGTGTGTGTGTGTGTGTGTGTGTAAAAGGCACCAGCAGAGAGGATATACTGTATCTCAAATGCATCTGGACTTTGGGATACAGTACAAACATTTGGCTTCAATTGTGTAGGCACAGGATGGTTATCACTCAACCACTCATTAAAGTTTGCACCAAAACCCTCATTACTCAACCATTCATAAGTGTTAGCACAAAAACCCTCATCACTCAATCATTCATTAGAGTTATGCTAACACATGCTAACACATGCTAACACCAAAACAAAGCTCAGGAACCAAAGCATTAGGGTGCTATTCTAAAGAAGATACAAAACTAATATCTCAAAAAATACCAAGGCACACACCATAACGTGCACTGTAAACCAAAACAAAATAGCCTTAAGAATAATACGAATAAAAACACACACACACACACACACAGTCACACACACACACACACACACACACAAGCACACCCACACACACGTGAACATCCTCTCCCCCATGTGCGAACACACTCACCCACACTTTCATATACGCACCTAGAGCCATTGTGCATCCAATCCCCATTAGTCATGCTGAGAACTACGAGTGTGGAAGCTTCCCTGGAGGACAGTTTTATACGCACACACACACACACACACACACACACACACACAAACATCCCCACACCCCCCCCCCACACACACACACACACACACACACACACACACACACACACACACACACACACACACACACACACACACACGCCAAGGTTGTGCTGAGTGCCACTCCAAATCAACACGAAATACATATGTGACCTTGCTTCAAAGGCAAAGCATTAGTTATCTTACCAAGATGAATCTTAAATAGTATTCAAATAACGCCAAGGGAATACAATATGGACACCCCTTATACCATATGTGTGCTGTGAGTTACTGAATGTGTAAATATGGTAATATACAGGACAGGTCTGAAACACTCTCTGTTGGTGCTTCATGTGGGTTTAAACTTAAACCCATCAGTCAGTGGTAGATTTGCATGCTGTCTGATAAGAGACTGCCAACAAAGAACATAAATAAAAGTCCACAGGCTTTAACACTTTCTATTTTTATTTTGAAGCATAAACTTTTGCAGATGTACTCAATGAGAAGTGAGTTTGCGTGTGTATGTGTGAGTGAGTGTGAGAGTGTGTATGTGTGTGTGTGTGTGTGTGTGAGAGTGGGTGTGTGTGTGTGTGTGTGAGAGAGAGGGAGAGAGAGAGAGAGAGAGAGAGAACAAGGCCAGCCGAGAACGCTGGAGCCAACACAGTAGTCAGCAGGATCACACACACTCACACACACACACACACACACACACACACACACACACACACACACACACACACACACACACACACACACAGACACACACACACACACACACACACACACACACACACGAGTCAGCAGGAACACACACGGTGGACGCCTCCCTTGCCTAATTGGCATTCTCACGGTCAGGTGGCAAGGCAACCCTTTCTAAGATGAGCTCCAGGGTGGAGAGAGACACCACCTCCCAGCAGCCCTATAAGTGTGTGTGAGTGTGTGTGTATGTGTTTTTGCGTGTGTGGGCATGTGTGTGTATGAGTGCCTGCGTGTGTGTCTTCTGGCTGAGTGGATGTGTGGGCATTCCAGAAGCTTTCTAAAAAGGAAACTGGCTTGCAAAGGGAAAACTGTGCTTCTTCGAAGGCTTTTTGTGCGTTTGCCTCTGCACTCATGAGTGTGTGTGTGTCTGAGCGTGCGTGCGTTTGCCGCTGCACTCATGAGTGTGTGTGTGTGTGTGTGTGTGTGTGTGTGTGTGTGTGTGTGTGTGTGTGTGCGTGCGTTCGCCTCTGCACTCATGAGTGTGGGAGTAGCTATGTCTGTAGGTGCCTGGAGGGAACCCAATAACTCATATATATCTTAACTATAAGCTGTACAAATGGAACAAATAACTCATATATATCTTAACTATATGCTGTATACATGGAACAAATAACTCATATATATCTTAACTATATGCTGTATACATGGAACAAATAACTCATATATATCTTAACTATATGCTGTACAAATGGAACCCAATAACTCATATATATATCTTAACTATATGCTGTACAAATGGAACCCAATAACTCATATATATATCTTAACTATATGCTGTACACATGTATCAAGCCACTAAATAACACATTCATCAAACAGGGCTAATATAGTAAATATCTGTGTATCAGTGATTTGGGCTATATACAGTATATTTTGTTAGCTGGCCGCTGTTAGTCAGTCAACCCCACTGTGTGTGTGTGTGTGTGTGTGTGTGTGTGTGTGTGTGTGTGTGTGTGTGTGTGTGTGTGTGTGTGTGTGAGTGTGAGTGTGTGTGTGTGTGTGGTTAGTCAGTCAACCCTACTCCTGACCCTAAATCCTTCCGTTTGCCTCTTGGACACTGGTAAACTGAGGTGTGGACAGACCTGTGAACCGCAGGCAACGAAAGAGCAACACAGCCAGATCTGCAGACTATAAGAGTTCTGGTGTTCCCAGGGGAAACTACTAGAAGAACGGAGCTGAGTGCCTCAGGGACTGGGGCGAGGAAGATAGTGGAAGGAGAACCACGTTATTCAAAAAATCTTTTCACTGCAGTCATCATTTGACTTTATATCATTTGAATACTTATGTGCTCTAATTAAGTGTTCTTATATTTTATTTGTAACTATTTATAGGCCTCTGAAAACACCTTTTGATGAGGCAAACTCTTGTCAGTTATGTGTACGGATTGTGATTGTCTTATTATTATATCAGAGGATTTCACCTGGCATGTAGATAATCCAGAAAACAGTTCTGCTTAGGAACTAAATGCACTACTTGTTACCTTCAGCCTAACACAGCATAAGGGGCCAAATCACTCGCTTTGTCGTACACTGGACCTTGTTATCATAAACGGCCCCAATATATCTATCGGCCGTCAAGGACTTGGCCTTATCTGATAACTGCTGTGTGTTCCTTCATGTGGCCATTCTCATGTGTGTGTTTGTGTGTGTGTGTGAACATCAGTGTGTGTGTGTGTTCCTTCATGTGGCCTCACTCAGACCCTTTCAAGGACATGGACTCAACTGGCAGACTCTCGAGATGGTGTGCTGAATAGCTTTAATGAAAAATGGTAAGTAGAATGGTATCATATTATAAATATATTATTATACTACTCATCTTGACACAAAAGGAACTAAAGTGAAGGACACTGTTAAGAATCTTTGTGTCTAAATTGATCGCGATCCCAGTTTAAAAAAACATGTGAAGGCAATAACGAAATCAGCTTTTTACCATCTCAAAAACATAGCCAAACTAGGAGGCCTTATGTAAAAACATGATTTAGAAAAAATTAATTCATGCTTTTATTTCCGGCAGGATTGACTACAATGGTCTCTTCACAGGCCTTTCTAAAAAAGACCATCAAACTGCTTCAGCTTGTGAAAAATGCAGCTGCTAGAGTTCTTAAACCAAACAAACTGACCACATTACTTCAGTTCTTCCACTGGCCTCCAGCAAATCACAGGACTGACTTTAAAGCACTGCTGCTTGTTTATAAATAACTAAATGGGACATCCCAAATTACCCTCATCAATACACACCTGCTAGACCTCTAAGACCACTGGAGAGAACTATTTTGGTTCCAGAGCTGAGCAGGAGGTTTTACCAACTTCCTGATGAAAATCAAAGACAACAGACTCCAATTGTTTTTAAAACTTGACTGAGCCGTTCTCAGAGGGTTTTCATTAACTGATTAAATGTACTGTATTGTATTTATCTACTTTTAGCTTCATTTTAATCTTTTATTCTTCTATTTTATAACTGTTACAAAGTACTTCAAATGGTCAAATTACTATAGTTCTTCTAAATATGGATGGGGGCAGTGGACAAATCAGACACCTAACTTCAAAACATAAACAAACTAGACAAGAAGGTAACGTGCCAACAAAGAGATTACCACCATATACGTACTTTGCCTTCAAATATCCCATCCAAGTGGTGCTGTGCCCCTGCCATATGAGTCAGTGCTGGGTTAAATGCCCTACCATCAGGCTTCCATATTTAACTATTTTATTTTTGGCTTCTCAACACGGATTGGTTTTCTCATCCACTAGTCGAGCTGTGAGGTGATGAGGCATGTCGAGGCCAAGAAGTAATGCGGTGACTTTTAACGAGCTCTAATTGCAGTGAGGGTCTGTTTCTGGCAGATTTCTGCTCAACGTTCGCCGTCACGCCGGCTCAGAGAAGTGGGACACGTTTCTCCCTGTCTGACGCCAAAGGAATACATGATAAAGCACCGGGCCCCCAGACAGCAAGGCTCGCACAGACACTAAAAATGGCTGCGCAATTCCCCCACGGCCCATATAAGCTAAATATCAGCATTTGCATTGGAGCCGAGACAAAGCTTCTTTTACGAGGCGTTTATGGAGCGTTCTACGACGCAGCAATGACATGCGCTGATTGAGGGCTTCCCTCCCTCTGATCTGGGCTCGAGTGTGTGTGTGTGTGTGTGTGTGTGTGTGTGTGTGTGTGTGTGTGTGTGTGTACAAGGAGAGGCTTACAGTGCAAGGTCCTGGCAAAGCAACAGGGTCGTAATTCTGTCATGCCAATAGCTTGAATCTGATTGGTCCATAATGCATAAAGCATGCTCAAGATGAACACTGCAGTCACAGCATCCCTCTCACTTCAGACACTCACAATGACAAGTCTGATTTCAAAAATGTCGTCCTGACTAGACTCGTCTTTGTCACATTTAGTGCAGAACAAGAATCATTGGAGTAGGAATCCAATTAGATTTCCAGAAGCCCTATTAAGAATGGGATGACCAGAAACCTTAATAACTATGTGATGTTGGAATGGGGTGGCTCCTCTGGAACATCCTTACAGACACAACTCTGTACTGACATTTTACCTCCTCGAGTCTGTCCAATACCATTCAAACCTTGACCTTTCACCTAACAGACAGTGGAATGTGCTAATAGGAAAGAACCTTTCTAGCAAAAAAAAAAGAAAAAAAAAAAAAAGCAGATGCCTGAAACTTGCATTGTCATGAAATGCTTTCCTCCTCATTCTCCGTGTAGGCTAAGGGTAAGAACACACATGGGCATCTTTATAAAAAAGGGACGCTAGAAAGTGCATTGATTCCTATGGTACGGCGCGCTTTGCGTAGGCGCACACGCAAAGCGCGCCGTACCATAGGAATCAATGCATTTTCTAGCGTCCCTTTTTTATAAAGACGCCCATGTGTGTTCTTACCCTAAGGCAGTGAGCGAGTAGAGAGCCAAAGGAGAAATGCTTTCCTCATTCTCTGTGTAGGCTAAGGCAGTGAGCTAGTAGAGAGCCAAAGGAGAAATGCTTTCCTCCTCATGCTCCGCGTAGGCTGAGGGAGTGAGGGAGTAGAGAGCCTGAGGAGTACGTAGTTTTTTTTTTACAACAAAGTACAATTCAGTAAAACATTCCTATTGAACAGACAAACCCGATGGAAAAGAGAGAGTAGTGAGCTGTAGTGTGGCTGGAGTAACCTATAATGGGTGGAAATGAAAAATGTGTCAAACCTTGTTTTTAAGCCATCAAATGAATCCAACCTCTGGGAGTATTAAAAGTAATGGCGACTGGGTCAGCTTACATCATTTTATTACTGCAATCAAATAGTATAAAGCTTCTCCCTACAGCTTCTTGGGACTATGTCTACAGCCACTCTCATCCTGCTGGCCCAGCTCGGTTAAACATGGCTTGCAAATATGTGCTGTTCTCTCCAATCTGAGCACACACAAGGATGTTAATACAACAATTTCAGAAAAATATGTTGGATTTGGAAATCTCCATGAAATAGGCTGTCTCTGTGTGTGGTTCAATAGATTCCCCATAGTTTTCCGGATCAAAAACATCCTCATTCTAACGATCTAGGAAATATGAAAACGACATGTACCAGTGATCCTCAGTAGTGTCAGTGCACGGCACTTTAACTTTTTAATTTATTTTCCTGGCTATCTTCCCCCAAAAGAGATCACTGTTTCTCAGAGTCAAAACAGGCTGAGCTTGTGCGGTGAATCAAAGACTAATTTCTGGATTCGCTCAGACAAACATCACGCAGCACTGAGACACAATCGTTTGGGTACTTCCCCATTTAATCTGCTCTGGTTTGGCAAGGTCACATCATCCCTGCTCCCATCCGGCGCCAGCCGTGCAGATATCAGAGAGCACAGAATGGACCAAGACACTGGGATGCTCTCTCCCACGACTGCATCACAGAACACAGAATGGACCAAGACACTGGGATGCTCTCTCCCACGACTGCCCACCCCTAACCCTAACCCTGCCCACTCATACCAACAAACAGAGGATCATTTACTCAAGTTATACTGGACACAAGTACATCAATAAAATCAGTTGACATCACATTTGATTTCATATCATAAAATACAGCTATTTCCATTCAACTGAATGTGCTTGTTAAGGTAAAATATGTTTCAAAGACAGAGGAATGAGCACAAATGAGAAGAAGCAATGCAATCAATGACACATCAATGTCTTTCCAGGTAACACGTATCAAATTCAACTTAAACAGAATGGTTAACACATGCTGGAGAAAAATCCATAATCCTTCCCTGACACAAAGTCAATGTCTTCACAACATAAAAGATGAAAGACTCGCACACTCGCACCTCCAGGGACACCTGGGAATACTTCACACATCTACCTGTGCAGTGCTGAACCAGGCTCTTGAGCAACATTCATTTACGTGTAAACTCAGCTGGGCATTGGTCTGATTCACACAGGAAGCCAATGGTCATTAAAACAGTCGTGACTTTTTATGTAGAAAAAGGATAACAGACTTTCATTCCCTTTGCACAATAAAAGTGTTATGTTGTTGTTATTGTTGCTTTATATGTATATGTAGCACTTTGAGATTTGTATAATGTAAAGTGCAATACAAATAAAATGTAATATTATTATTATTATTATTATTATTATTATTATTATTATTAAATGCAGAGTTCTCTCTCCCTCTCCTTCCTCTCCTTCATCTTGGCTCTTTCTCTCGTCCCCCTCCCCCTCCCCCCACCATCACCCTATCCCTCTGCCCGTCCACACCCTGGTGGAAAGGTGCTCGCTCATCTGGGGAACATGCTGACCCGGCGCGGGGACATGACTCACTTTGGCATGTTACTGTTTCAGCAGGGCGCTCTGGTCTCTGGTGTCTGCCCACTGATGAGAGACCAAGGTCAGCCCCGTAACGGCACGTCCGGCTGCCACTCCGGATGTCAGGAGGGGCCTGAGAGATGTGCGGAGAAGGCGAGAGGGCAGGAGGGGGCAGGAGGGAAGGGCGCCCTGTGGTCTGGGCAGAGCAGAGCCAAGCCGAGCCAAGCCAGTCGAGGCTGTCAAAGATCAGGGGAATGGATTGTGTGTGTGTGTGAGTGTGTGTGTGT
Source organism: Sprattus sprattus (assembly GCF_963457725.1). Classification (NCBI taxonomy): domain Eukaryota; kingdom Metazoa; phylum Chordata; class Actinopteri; order Clupeiformes; family Clupeidae; genus Sprattus; species Sprattus sprattus. Next base: position 8,375,503 of record NC_137910.1, on the reverse strand, counting down.
GTGTGTGTGTGTGTGTGTGTGTGTGTGTGTGTGTGTGTGTGTGTGGAGTGGTGGTGGTGGTGGTGGTGGGGGATGGGGTGGGCGTGGGTGTTGGGGACAGAGACAAGACGAGGTGGACCGATAAGAAAAAAGAGCTGAGAACGCACTTCGTCTCCTCTGCGTTTAAAAAGGCGTGATAGATGGTGACGTTTCAGCGCTGGGGTTGGCACAATGTTTGCGTCCTGCGCCCAGAGCCAGACATGGTGACAGCGGCGCCAATGAGTGGCAGTTATTGCCACACAGCCTTTGAGGAAGAGCTATAAACTGGACAGAAAAATTGTAAATCTGTAAACTCCTTTGCCCTGTCCAGCAGGGAAAACATGACCTCTCAAGGGAGCAAGAAGATACACACCCCCCGTTCTCACTACCTGTCACCTGAGCTCTATATATGGTACACACTCTCCATTCTCACTAACTGTGACCTGAGCTCTATATATGGTACACACTCCCCATTCTCACTAACTGTCACCTGAGCTCTATATATGGTACACACTCTCCATTCTCACTAACTGTCACCTGAGCTCTATATATGGTACACACTCCCCATTCTCACTAACTGTCACCTGAGCTCTATATATGGTACACACTCTCCATTCTCACTAACTGTCACCTGAGCTCTATATATGGTACACACTCTCCGTTCTCACTAACTGTGACCTGAGCTCCATACATGGTACACACTCTCCATTCTCACTAACTGTGACCTCAGCTCCATATATGGTACACACTCTCCATTCACACTAACTGTCACTTGAGCTCCATGTACTGTATGTGTTTTCCTCACTCTCTCTCCTTTTTGTCTTTCTGCCTCACATGCGCTACCCATTAGGGACTGCACCACCTCTGCTAGCTCTACAATACCAGCAGACACACACACACACACACACACACACACACACACACACACACACACACACACACACACTCACACTCACACACTCACACACACACACACTCTCCAATACCAGCAGGGACCAAACATTCAGGGTAAAAGATATTCAGGCGCACGCAGTGCCAAGCGGAAGCAGGGAAGCCGAGGCCGAGCCGAGACGCGTGGCCATCGCCAGCAGGGTCTCATGGTATCATTCAGCGGAGGGGGTCTTGCATTTACCTCGCTAATTAGCGGTATTCACCGGCGACGGAAGGGGCCATGCAGGCAGCAGCCTTAATCAGGGAGTGAGTCAAACAGCAGAGAGCGACGGAGGAGAGAAAAGAGAAAGAGTCACTGAGCTCTACCTCCGGGCAGAAAAGAGAGAAGTGAATAGAGAGTGAGGCAGAAAAGAGAGAAGTGAATAGAGAGTGAGGCAGAAAAGAGAGAAGTGAATAGAGAGTGAGGCAGACAAGAGAGAAGTGAATAGAGAGTGAGGCAGAAAGGAGAGAAGTGAATAGAGAGTGAGGCAGAAAAGAGAGAAGTGAATAGAGAGTGAGGCAGAAAAGAGAGAAGTGAATAGAGAGTGAGGCATTACCAGAGGGGTGAATGGGAGTGAGGCACACAGAGACAGCTGCTGTAGTAAAGCCATGGGGATCGGGAGGGTAAACTGGTCATCACTGTGTGAGGTGCAAGGGCACTAGTAAACAGCACAATAATCTAGCAGTTGTGGATTAAGTGCATAATTGGACTCTATGAGCTTATTAAGGAAGCTATGACCCCCTTCCTTTACCATTAACTTTTATTTGATTAGAGACCACAAATAACCACACTTGGAGATTAAAAGGCCTTAGACATCATCTTGGGAGTGTAATATAATAACAACAACAACTAAAATCCCTTTTAATTAGAGGCTCAGAAATATTAAACCTTTTTCAAGTCTACAGCCACAAGAGACTTAAATCAGTATTGAATGTTTCATGTTGATGCTCATGTATTCCTTCTGACAGACACTTTTGCATAAATATCCCCAAATTATATTTTGAAATGCACATGATATCAAAGAGAACAAAGTCCACAAAAGAAAAGAATCATGGACAAGGATTAGCTCACTATCCACAGAGACAAACTCACAAAGCAATTGGTAGTGTGTGCACACCCATATCCATGGTGACGGTTCAAACTGAGGGAGGAGGGAGGAGGGAGGGGGAGTATGTGGCGTTACCAGGAGCCGTTCAGCCTGTGCTGCTGCCACTCAGAGGAGGAGAGGAGGGGTGTGAAGAGGAGGAGAGGAGGAGAGGAGGGGTGTGGAGGAGAGTAGGGGGGTGGAGGAGAGGAGGGGTGTGGAGGAGAGGAGTGGTGTGGAGGAGAGTAGGGGTGTGGAGGAGAGTAGGGGGGTGGAGGAGAGGAGGGGTGTGGAGGAGAGTAGGGGGGTGGAGGAGAGGAGGGGTGTGGAGGAGAGTAGGGGGGTGGAGGAGAGGAGGGGTGTGGAGGAGAGTAGGGGGGTGGAGGAGAGGAGGGGTGTGAAGAGGAGGAGAGTAGGGGTGTGGAGGAGAGTAGGGGGGTGGAGGAGAGGAGGGGTGTGGAGGAGAGTAGGGGGGTGGAGGAGAGGAGGGGTGTGAAGAGGAGGAGAGGAGGAGAGGAGGGGTGTGGAGGAGAGGAGGGGTGTGGAGGAGAGTAGGGGGGTGGAGGAAAAGAGAGGTGTGGAGCTCAGAGGAGAGGAAGGGTGAGGAGGAAAGGAGGAGAGGAGGAGAGGAGGGGTGTGGAGAAAAGGAGGAGAGGAGGGGTGTGGAGAAAAGGAGGAGAGGAGGGGTGTGGAGGAGAGGAGAAGAGGAGGAGAGGAGGGGTGTGGAGGAGAGGAGGAGAGGAGGAGAGGAGGGGTGTGGAGGAGAGGAGAAGAGGAGGAGAGGAGGGGTGTGGAGGAGAGGAGGAGAGGAGGAGAGGAGGGGTGTGGAGGAGAGGAGGAGAGGAGGAGAGGAGGGGTGTGGAGGAGAGGACGAGAGGAGAGGAAGGGTGTGGAGGAGAGGAGAAGAGGAGGAGAGGAGGGGTGTGGAGGAGAGGACGAGAGGAGAGGAAGGGTGTGGAGGAGACACACTTGTACACACCCACCTACACACTTGCACACATGCACACACACTTGCACACACACAGATGCACACGTGCGCACAAGCACACACACACACACACACACACACACACACACAAGCGCACACACACACATGCACACACACAGATGCACACGTGCACACAAGCACACATGCACACAAGCACACACACACACACACACACAAGCACACACACACACACATACAAACACACTTGCACACACACAGATGCACACGTGCACACAAGCACACAAGCACACAGACACACACAAGCACACACACTGTGCACACACTTGCACACACACTGTACACAATGCTCAGTATCTTAGCAGAGTATCTAAGTACGCACAGACACATTCATACGTGACAGAGACTCCAGGGATTGTAGTGTCTCTGCGACTGCAATTATATAACCATGAGCTGCCAGTATTTAGTCACGCAAGCGTACAGTAAGCCGACACGCTCACACACACACAAACACAAATGCATCTAATCAACGTCTGCTCATCTTCAATTATGTGAAC
>NC_137910.1:8349467-8361967 GCF_963457725.1 Sprattus sprattus | reverse complement strand
ATTGACAATAGTCCAAGCCCCATGGTGCTATCATGTATGGTTCAAAGATTATCAAGGTTTACCTCATATATATATGCAAACTACTGAAATCTATATCAATAGAATCTAGGACTAACCAGTGGTCAGAAATGGAGCGCCATAAATATTGAAACCGCCGACTGATGAAGTCAGGTTGCATACGCAGGTTGAGTAATTAAGTGATTGGCAGCTGGCCGCTCTGTCCATTCGCGCACCTCACAGTTGCGTATAGATCAGACTTATCAACTCGATTACTATTGATGAAAACAGAACGAGGGCTTGGCTGTAGCCTACTATTCAGAACATATTCGCTGACATGCATTGCATACGTGATGATATGCTTACATATCTGCTTAAAACAACTAGTGAAGGTGTTTTAGAATAATATTTATGCCATACAATAAGTGACGTTATGTTAACACCACTTATTAATGTTATAGTAAACACTATTAACACCCAAGCTATTAAAAAGGTGACAAACAGTTATAAACCTTGATAGATAGAAAAATCTTTAATCAATCAATTTTAAATATTTCAGTAGCGGTGGGTGTCTAGATTACGACAAGTAACTTGTTTGGATTTCAACTGAAACATGTTTTCGGTTTTATCCCGTTGTGTAGTAGACCAACACGCAAAATGAGCTGATACACGAGGTATTGTGTATCAAGATCCAATCGTGATTTAGGCCTACCTGTGGTACGTGTCAAGAGATTAGCCAAACATTACCGATATGACCAAGTATGATCTCTATCAAAATCCGTAATCTCTCGTGAACATCTCCTCACTCGGTCGTCAGCTGTTGTCCCTGTGATAAGCGGGTAAACCTCAATTTAAAGAGGTATCGGTGTCGGTTGAAAACTGTATGACCCTCACAAGTTCTCGTTGCGAAATCGAATTCGCTCAGTTCGTTCCATGACAGTTTGTACACACAGAAATAAATGGCTGTCTAGTACACTTAATAACGTTCTACAACTGTAATGTTTTGCACACATACAATTTAAATACCCCTTTTGGGCTGGAGCGTATATTGTTTAAAATCCGTTATCCTGATTGATACCGAAATCTATATTAAGTAACGTGTACCAGCGCGTAGGTGTTTAAAGGTCGTGGGTGCTAATAGGATGTCTATGGTGCTAATAGGTCGGACAACATTTTTAACTAACATCTTCTCTAAACTGGCAACTTGGAGAAGCCTCTGTTCAATGATTGGCTGAGGGGGTGGGAGGCGGGATCTGCTGCTGCTGTCTTGAATTCAACGTGAGGGCTCAAAACACTGTTAAACTGAATTGGATGACAGTTTTTTTTTTTTAAATCGCAGACTCTTTTTTTTTTATTTAGGCGCTCGGGATTTTTCATAGGCGCACGGGAAAACGGCTTAGGCGCGCGCCGAAATTTTCTCTATGCAGGAAAAACCCTGGAGTGTGTGTGTGTGTGTGTGTGTGTGTGTGTGTGTGTGTGTGTGTGTCTGTGTGACTGTGTGCGTGAGTATGTGTGTGTGAAAGTGTATGTGGACACGCATGTGCTCCTGTGCAGTTACATGTAACACACTGCCTCTCCACAGTCTTTGCATATATGTATCTGGTGCATCTGTGCGGGTGTGTGTGTGTGTGGTAGTGTGTGTGTGTGTGTGTGCGGGGGTCCGCTTCTGTTACAGATGTGTGTCGGCACGTTCAAAGTGCAGAGGCGTTATTAGCTTCTCTCGGTCCTCCCCAGAGATCGGAGGTGCTTGGGGGGGGATGAGGTGGATGCTTGGCTGCCCTCCTCCTCCTCCTCCTCTTCCTCCTCCTCCTCCTCCTCCTCCTCCTCCTCCTCTTCCTCCTCCTCCTCCTCCTCTCTCTCTCTCTCCTTCTCCCCTGACGTGGTGTGGTGTAAGGAAGAGGGGGTGCGGGTGTGAGCGCGGCTGACTGGTACATCAATTTGACACCGGCCTCAGGCTTCTCCAGTGGAGGACAAGGCCTCAGCCGCAGGTGCCTTGTCATGCGGCTCGTTATGCCAAGCGGCAGTGGGCAATAAACCCTCCCTGACAAGGTGCGACTGACACAGGGACGGCAGAGCGGGAGGAGAGGCGAAAGAAGGAGAATGCAAAAAGAAAAAAAAGCAGAAAAAGGGGCAAAAAGGGAGAGGAAGATACACCTTTGGGTTGTTTCTCTCCTTCTCTCTCGTTTTTTTTTTCCTCCTCTTTTTTTCTTCCCCCCTCCGTAGTTCACCAGGCGATTGTTAAGGGGTGAGATTAATTCAGTGTGGGGTCATTCCTCAGTGCGATGCTGTTGACATGCCGGAGGAGATGACAAGGTCAGCGTTTCCCCGTGTTGCAACCAAGCTTTTTATAGGACCTGAGCCACCATTAACTAAGAGCCAGTGTTCAGGGCAGGACTGCGTGCCTTATTTCTGTGCAAATAAAAACCTTCAACCTTACCACATATACACACACACACACACACACACACACACACACACACACACACACACACACACACACACACACACACACACACACACATACACACAAACACACATATATTCACACACACACACACACACATATATATACACACTGTAACATCGCAACCTTCCTTAGGTTTTTTCCATTTCCTTTTGACAAGAGACTGGCAGTATGCTTTTACCTACAGTGATTGTAAACAAAGAACTTAATGACAGTTCATATGGTCAAATGTTGACTGTTGCAAATTTAAAATTACCATCTTTATAATATATCAAATCTTCAATATCTCACCTACAAGAAGCACAATATCACAGACTGTTTAATAGTATTAATACCCAACAAGACCACAGGGGTGTGAATTTAGATGAGTATTTAAACACACGCACATGTCTAAACACGATCACTGCAGATGAAGTATCTGTGCAGTATGATAATGTGTCCATTTTGGCTCATAGGTTTGCAGCTTTCAAACAGGCTCTTTATCTCTGTTTATTCAGGAGGGATGTTCAGCCTTGCTCCATTGTATCTGGGAAATGGACTCCAGGGAGTGTATACAGCTCAGTAAAATGAAAGTCCAGGGTCCCCTGTTGTCCACAGTCTATTAAGGGACAGTATTCAATGCAGTTATATAGAGTACTTGTAAAAAAGAAAAAGAAAAGCTTCTCTTTTCACCCAGCACAGCCAATTCTCAGTAGCGACAATGAGATTGGTGCCACCCTGCTCATCGGAGGAGGAGACATATTAAACACACACAAGAGGTGTCTAATACAGGAGAGAACCCTAACCCTGCACAAGAGGTGTCTAATACAGGAGAGAACCCTAACCCTGCACAAGAGGTGTCTAATACAGGAGAGATCACCAGAGAACCCTAACCCTGCTCAAGAGGTGTCTAATACAGGAGAGATCACCAGAGAACCCTAACCCTGCTCAAGAGGTGTCCAATACAGGAGAGAACCCTAACCCTGCTCAAGAGGTGTCTAATACAGGAGAGATCACCAGAGAACCCTAACCCTGCACAAGAGGTGTCTAATACAGGAGAGATCACCAGAGAACCCTAACCCTGCTCAAGAGGTGTCCAATACAGGAGAGAACCCTAACCCTGCTCAAGAGGTGTCCAATACAGGAGAGAAAATGTGCGGGGGATCACCAGAGAAGAGCACACCGTAATATCTCTTTTCACAAAACAGCCCTGCAAACAGGGACAACTCATTGTTTGTTGTTGATTTGTTTATACTGTTTGTCATTTAATTGAGTAGAAATCTCAGGCCCAACTCTCCTACCACTCCCGCAACAATCATACATGACAAATGTGCATTGAAGGTTCCTAAGAGCACAGTAGCCTCCATAATTCTTAAACAGAAGAAGTTTGGGACAACCAGGACTCTTCCTAGAGCTGACCGCCCTGCTGAGTAACCGGGGGGGGGGGGGGGGGGGGGGGGGGACCCAATGGCCACTCTAGCTGAGGTCCTGAAATCCTGTGTGGAGATTGGAGAAACTCCCAGAGGGACAACCATCACTGCAACACTCCACTCATCTAGGCTTTATGAGTGCCCAGATAGAAGCCTCTTCTCAGTGAAACATACAGGAAAGCCAGCTTGGAGTCTGCAAAAAAGCACCTAAAGACTGAGAAGCAGTCTGGTCTGATGAAAGCAAGATTAAACAGTTCGCCTCACTTCTTAGCGCCAAGTCTGGAGGAAACCAGACACCGTTTATCACCTGCCCAACACCATCCCAAGAGTGAAGCATGCTGGTGCCAGCATCGTGCTGTGGCGGTGTTTTTAAGCAGCAGGGATTGGGCAACTGGTTAGGGTTGAGAAAAAGCTGAGTATCAAAATACAGAGATATCTTCAGTGAAAACCTCAGTACCTCAGACTGGAGAGAGTGCACCTTCTGAACTGGAAAATCACTTTAAACACACAGCCAAGACAACGCAGGTATGGCTAAGGGACAACTCTGTGATTGTCCTTAGGGGACCCAGCCAGAGGCCTGACTTAAACCCAATTGAACATCTCTGGAGAGACCTAAAAAAAATGGCTGTCCATCAACCGGCCTCAGTCAGTTTGACAGAGCTTGAGAGGATCTGAAGAGAAAAATGGCAAAAATCTTCAAAGCTTGTCATATCATACCCAAGAAGACTTGAGGCTGTAATTGCCACCAAAGGTGCTTTAACCAAGTACTGTGTATAGGGTCTGAATACCTCAATGTCAATGTTCAGTTTTCCTTTATATTACATTTGCACAAAAAATCGAAAATGTAAAAGTTTTTGTTTGGGGTATTGGGTGTAGATTGGGTGTAGATTGGTGGAAGGCTGCAACATGAAAAAGTGAAAGGATCTTGATCATTTCTCAGTGCACTGTACATACAAATACACATGCTATGCTTTTATACGGAAACACATTTAGACACAAACTATAAGGCCTTGGAGGCAGGAGTCTCATCTCTAGGACACTCCTGCACCCTTGGGGCTGTTATTTCACGTGGGTATTGGGCACAATTGTTTGCACCTGTGTAGGCTACAGCGCAGCTGTACTCTCACTCAATCAGCCTGGCAGAGGAACACACATTGCCACCCAGAAGCCATCGGTGCCCTGCCCTGGCCTGGGCCCAGTGAAATGCCATCCAAATGCCAATGATATCGTCTACAGGAGATCAGCAAATCACCTGAAAGCCACATCGCGAGGCACAGACTAATGCACAGTTGAAAGATGATTTGACAGTGTTGTCATATTTGAACCTGAGATTTCGAACCTTACTAAACTGAACCTGAGATATTGAACCTTAACCCTAATCCTTACTAAACTGAACCCTAACCCTAACCCTTACTAAACTGCTTGATATGAGGCACCAGAGAGCGGCACCACAGGAAGGGATGTTTGTGGAAAGCTGGCTTTCAGTGTCTTATTCAATAAATGCCCTTGACTTAACCTAATCTGGAGGAAGGCGGGTGCTTGTCAGGACAGCAGCAGCATAGCCACTCTCCTCTTTTGCTTAATGTAGCTCTCATTCCCCCCAGACATCTGAAAATGGAGTCCAAAGGCAGATGGACCAAGGGGGTGGGGGGGTGGGGGGGGGATTCTCTTTGACGATGTTGACAGCTCCCATTTTCATTCAGTCCTGGTGTTTCATTGTCTGGCCATCCGTCTCTTCACACGTTAAATGCCATTTTCAGCAGGGCTCGCTCTTGCTCTTCCCCTCGCTCTCTCTCGCTCTCTCTCTCTCTCTCTATCACTCGCTTTCACAGCCACAGCCACATTTCCCGCTAACTTGCTCACACTCTCTCTCTTCCCTTCCCATTTGCTCAAGCTGGGCTTAGCTCTATACGTTTTTACAAGTATCACTCTATTCTTAAAGTGCCTGTCCTGCTGTTCAATAGCAAGCAGTTTCCGGTTAGCTGAGGGACTTTCACCAGGGCAGCTGATTATGTCCCATGGTTTATTGGCCTACAACTAGAGCACAGGGCTGTCCACATGGTACTAACACTATACAGTCCCTATGAGATAGTAACAGCCCATAAAAGCATCATATCTGCCCCCATGGTAGTACCACTATGCAGTACCCATGAGAGAGCAATAGCCCATTAAAGCATCATATCTGCCCCCATGGTACTACCACTATGCAGTACCCATGAGAGAGCAATAGCCCATAAAAGCATCATATCTGCCCCCATGGTACTACCACTATGCAGTACCCATGAGAGAGCAATAGCCCATAAAAGCATCATATCTGCCCCCATGGTACTACCACTATGCAGCACCTATGAGAGAGCAACAGGCAATAAAAGCATCATATCTGCCCCCATGGTACTACCACTATGCAGTACCTATGAGAGAGCAACAGCCCATAAAGGCATCATATCAGCCTCTGATATCAGCCTAGGCATATCAGCCCCCTTCTCATCAGCTCATGCCATACTCCAGACATGTGCAGTCAAAATGAACAGCGACCCAGCACTCGCAAATTAACAAGGGTCAGTAATGATCGGAGCCCAGTTTCTATAGCAACCGCCTGCACTACGGCTAAGCGCTAATGGTTGGAAAAGGGCTCATCAAATGGGAGGGGTGCTGTGGCTGTCAGGCGTGGTGGTGAGAACTTCCAAAAAATTCGGTCAGCGGGAGCGGCAAAGGACCCCATTCCGGGCGTCTGCCGGCTAGAACAGCCTAATGGCTGTGCCAAAACTGGCTGCTGCTCACATGAGGAGGGAAAACTGCCTATATTTAGATCAGAAAACACATGAGAACGAAAGAAATATGGAGAGGAGAGGTGGGGAAAGAGGCAGGCAAAACCTGACACGGAGAGAGAGAGAGAGAGAGAGAGAGAGAGAGAGAGAGAGAGAGAGAGAGAGAGTGGCAAGGGTAGAGAGAGGAGAGAGAGAGAGAATGAGAGAGAGAGAAATGAGAGAGAGAGAGAGGGACAAGGGTAGAGAGAGGAGAGAGACAGAATGAGAGAGAGAGAAAGGAGAGAGAGAGAGAGAGAGAGAGAGAGAGAAAGTGTGACAAGGGTAGAGAGAGGAGAGAGAGAACAAGTGAGGTAGACAGTGAGAGGCTGGGGAGGGAGGGAGGGTATTGCATGCCCAAGAGTGCTAATTGGGGTGTGCTGACAACCCACTATTCAAGCTGTGGCAGACGGAGTGTAAAAGACACTCATGTGGAGAGTGGCGGTCGATAGGGAGCACTGCCCGACCCAGCGGATTGAGTTCCACAGAGTGGCTGAACGAGGAGGGGAGGGAGAGAGACTGGGGGGGCGGGCAAGCAGAGAGAGATAGAGAAAGAGGCAGAGAGAGAGAGAGGAAGAGGGGCAGACAAAGAGAGAGATAGAAAATCTAACTCCCTGCACTCCATGCCATGATGCCACTGGGAACACAAGACACAGACGGGAAGGAGGTCTGTTTATTTTCACAACTCGCCCCTCCATTTGGGAAGCTGTGTTGGCTCTGCTCTGCTGTGCTGCCTCCCTCCCTCCCTCCCTCCGTCAGGTGGGGCTGTGGTTGCTCTGCCTCCCTCCCTCTGTCAGGTGATGCTGTGGTGGCTCTGCCTCCCTCCCTCCCTCCCTCCATCAGGTGGGGCTGTGGTTGCTCTGCCTCCCTCCCTCTGTCAGGTGATGCTGTGGTGGTTCTGCCTCCCTCCCTCTGTCAGGTGATGCTGTGGTGGTTCTGCCTCCCTCCCTCCCTCCCTCTGTCAGGTGATGCTGTGGTGGTTCTGCCTCCCTCCCTCCCTCCCTCTGTCAGGTGATGCTGTGGTGGTTCTGCCTCCCTCCCTCCCTCCCTCTGTCAGGTGATGCTGTGGTGGTTCTGCCTCCCTCCCTCCCTCCCTCTGTCAGGTGATGCTGTGGTGGTTCTGCCTCCCTCCCTCCCTCCCTCTGTCAGGTGATGCTGTGGTGGTTCTGCCTCCCTCCCTCCCTCAGGTGAGGCTGTGGTGGTTCTGCCTCCCTCCCTCCCTCAGGTGAGGCTGTGTTTATTTCAGGGGGAGCCGGATGCTGTAACTGAGAGCTGCCACATCCGCTCAGCCTCAAACAGAGTGTGAGACGGCATGATCGTGTGATGTGCTTTGGTGCATCCGCCGGAGAACAACAAAACATCCAGTGTGTTATTGTGAGATGTCACATGCAATACGGTCCAGAGCTACCGCTTGCTTGGCTCCAAGGTTCACTAATTGAATGTGTGTGTATGCTGAGAGTATATGGTGTGTGTTTGTGTGTGTGTGTGTGTGTGTGTGTGTGTGTGTGTGTGTGTGTGTGTGTGTCAGACAGGCTTCTAAGGCTGAGCTCTTCATTAGGTGAGTAACCCCTGGCGCTATGTATTTAGAGAATATTAGTGTTCCCAAGGGTTCTTATTAGAGAGCTGCCATGTTAACCCAATTCCCAATCTCAAGGTCTTCCTGGAGCGTCGAAAATCACTGTGATTCCATACGGAAAAGCAAACACATACACAAACACGACTGACATATGCACCCACACGCCTTAATTAATGGATGGCTTTTGGGGGTTTTGCACGGACTGAGCATATCACGTAAATGTGCTTTCACTGAGCCACAGAAGGTCAGAACCAACCACTGCATCTCTTTTTAAATTAAGCCACTGTACTTATTTATCCCGTGAAAAATGTACCTCAAATTTCCCTTTTCAAAAGACTTTAACAAATGAAAGCCTGCACTGAAAAAAATAAATGAGAAAAAGAAGGCCATGTTGCCATTTTGCTTTCCCTTTCCAAAGTGAATTTAGCTAAGAGCTGCAGTAAGTCACTGCTTGCACTCTTCTAGGGAGAAGCCAATCTTCCGAGACAAATTACTGGCTGTATGAAAGGCGCTCGCAGACTTTGAGGAGGAGAAGCGGGCGTCATGGAATGGGAAGTGAACGTATGTTCTTTTGAAGTGTGGGGTACACTTCCCCCTCACTCGCTTTCCTTTTACAGTGTGTAAATCCCTGAATGGTGATGGTATAATTATCACTACTTCACTGGAGACACACCTACAGAGGAGACAGGGAGATGTGTGTGTGTGTGTGTGTGTGTGTGTGTGTGTGTGTGTGTGTGTGTGTGTGCGCGTGTGAGGGAGAGTGTGACGTGATTGGCTGTTAGGAGCATGTGTTATGCTGTTAAGACAGCTCAGACAAATATTCTTACTTTTCAATACTCATTTCATGCGCAGAAGTAGGCGAGGCAATGTTAGTTATTGGGTGAATTTGACTCAGGTAGTAAGTGAGGCAATGTTAGTTATTGGCTGAATTTGACTTTTGGACACAACAAAGGCAGATACATCAACACAATAGGCACCATCAGCCAGACGTCTGTGCAAAAATGGAGAACGATGGGGTGATATGGATTCCACACTTCAGCACACATCACAGAGGTACCGTGAGAAAACACCTTTAGGCCCACATTCAAAGAGTCTGAGTTCTACTTCTAGAGGTTTTAACAAAAGCATTCACCTGTGTGTCGTCTTGGCCTTAATGTGTAAACTCACAAGTTAATTAAAAACATTACGTTGCCATAACCACAGTACGTTTGTTGAAATTAAATGTGTCTTATATTCATGCTGAATTTTTCCATTGGGAAAAAAAGGGTGATGCTTTAAATGCACTGCTTGAAGTGTTCTTCTTTACCCACACCACTAGGGGGATCTATAATAAATTACCTCAGGACACACAGTGGACACAACCTTCCCCAAAGAGTACTGCTATACAGCAGGACACACCGTGGACACCATCTTCCCAGATAAGTACTGCTATACAGCAGACTCCTCCTCAACATACCAAAGAACACCACCATCATCTTAACCCCAGGGGTCAGGGCCTAGACTCTGGGACTTTTGGGGTTCTGACACGCAATGTTAATAGAGAAGATTTAAGCAACTGTATTTGTTAGAGGTACGCATGTCATATCTGTAATGCTCTATGAAATCCCTTTCAAATGCAATGCAGAGGCCCACTGGGGGGTCAAGTTCCTTTAACAGGAACATGTGTACGTTGTAATAAGGCAACTGGCAAGCATGTCATTAATCCTGTCCACTTGTGTTTCCACTGTCTTAAACACACACACCAGCTGGCAGGGAACCATGCTGGGAGCCTGTCAGACGTCTGAGCACAGGCCCACTAGCCTGTCAATCATTCTGAAGTAAGACAATTACTAACACAGCTACGGACAGAGTGCAGCGGCACACGTGCTCATGGTGGGCTTACGGCAGGATCAGCACCAAAGGGATGGCTGAACTAGTCCTCAACTACGGACAGAGTGCAGCGGCACACAGCTACGGACAGACTGAGAGTGCAGCAGAGTGCAGCGGCACACGTGCTCATGGCGGGCTTACGGCAGGATCAGCGCCAAAGGCACGGCGGAGCGGGTCCTCAACCACGGCAGGATCAGCGCCAAAGGCACGGCGGAGCGGGTCCTCAACCACGGCAGGATCAGCACCAAAGGCACGGCGGAGCTAGTCCTCAACCACGGCAGGATCAGCACCAAAGGCACGGCGGGGCCAGTCCACAACTACGGTAGCAAGCTCTGCGTTTTGAACAGCGCCTGTGGCAAGGTGGTCCGTTGGCATCCCACCCCAGACCCTGGATCTGTCCGCAAGAAACCGACCCAACAGTACACAGATCAAAAAGTTACCGAGTTCCCAGATCAAAAACGACAGGGACACAAAAGGAGACACCAAATCAATCAGGTTATGTGCTGAGCCTCAGGGCCTTTCCTGTGAGCCCTGGTCAGGAGAGACCAAGAGAGAGAGGAGCCTGAGTCTGCCATTCAGAGGAATAGAATCCTCTTCTCGCTTGGCTAAAACATGGGAGGGGGTGAGGAAAGCTCATGCAGGCTGTTGACTATCTTTAGAACATGCTGTCCCTGGGCAGGCGAGTATATTTTATTCAAAAACAGAATGCCCCGCATTCTGATGCAAAAGAAGAGACGTGGGGGAATGGCAAGAGAAGCTGACAGAGAGATGGATGAAGGGACTGAGAGCGAAAGAGGAAGGAGTGCGTGAGGTGAAAAAAGTGGAAGCATTATAAGGCACTTCTATTCTTTTTTTGTCGTTATTTCTTGGCTTTTCCTCCGTGCATTATTCAGAGACCTCATAACTCAGAGGGAAGGCCAGAGACCCCATGCAACCCTCTCTCCCAGTCCTTGCACTCCTAATCACAGAAATATTATTGCACTTTTAGTCCGAATTAATTGATGCAACCGCTGACTATTACTTCGAATTAATTGCGGCATTAAAAAGTCACAGAGACTATATCTGCACGAACGGTGACTGATGGAATTGGCTGCGTACTCTCCGAAGGCTAGAGTTGATCTCAGAGGCTTGTGTGTCTCTGGTCTCAGCCCCCAGCACACATTCATTAGGGGTTGGAGAGGAAAGAATAGGGCTCGTTCGTTCATGTACGGTTTCCATATGTGTCCTTCATTCCTGAACGCAGGCCGGACACATCCCCGAAGGAAGCGCTGAGCGGGATGTCAACAAACATCCCGTCTAGTTACGCAACGCATAATGTAATTCGCATTGTCACACACGCCCTGAGGAGGAACTTCAGCACACACATTGCCTTTATGTTTAGGTGCAATCATTTCACATGTCTATAATTCAACAACACAAGGAAAAGAGTTTTTTTTTTATTTTGTTGTTGTTTAAATCGGGAGAGAAATCTTTACTTTTTGTGTCTGTGTTAATCACAACAAGGTCATTCGATCATCCACCATGATTGTGACTGCATGTTACTCTTCTCATTGGTCATAATAAATATAAATGCAATACCTCAAACCCATTAAGCTGATTTATTATTCATGAGTGGGATTATTGCTTTCCTGGTTCACTTCCCATAATTGTCCTGACATCTCTCTTTCACTGATCCACAGACACAGGAAATGCTAAGTAAGACGGATAAACATCATAAATAATCAATTAGCTATCATCTTTGGCATCTACACAAACATGGCCTAGAAATTCTGTCCTCTGAAATCTCTCTCTCTCTCTCTCTCTTCCAATTTAACACGAAACAAACAGCATTTGTTTGGCATTTTGCAGAGCTCAACCGGAGTTGCAACAACCAGCTTGTTTAGTTTATATCAGATTGAATGATAGCAGTTGTGGAATAATTCACTCGATGAATATTTCATGGTGCAGGAGAGGTGTCCTGCTAACAGCATATGACTCATTCAGAGACTCACCCATACCCTCTGCAGGAATACAAAACCTGAATTCAGAAAATCTGAATTACGGAATTGTACACAGTTTGAATGTAAAATCTATGTACACAGATTTGCCATGTGTGTTGTGCCATGCAGACATAGCTAAGATGTCCATAAACTGTATGTATGTAAATACCTAGGAGGACCTAAAGAATACAAAGCTCTGTCTGTAAATACCTAGAGGACCTAAAGAATACAAAGCTCTGTCTGAAAATACCTAGAGGACCTAAAGAATACAAAGCTCTGTCTGTAAATACCTAGAGGACCTAAAGAATACAAAGCTCTGTCTGTAAATACCTAGAGGACCTAAAGAATACAAAGCTCTGTCTGTAAATACCTAGAGGACCTAAAGAATACAAAGCTCTGTCT
>NC_137910.1:8229467-8346967 GCF_963457725.1 Sprattus sprattus | reverse complement strand
GCACTCTCTAACACTCTTCAGCACAGACACCTCACCAACAAATTCACACACACACACACAGACACATTTGGAACCGCAGGAAACAATGCTTTGTCTCAGACTTGTGTATAATTACAGGGCGAGGAGAACGAGAGGAGGTAAAAGGAAACAAAGTGGCACAGCAGGACAAACACTAAGCTAGGACTGGTGCACGCTACATGACGCAAGAACTAAGAGCTAACTGCAAATCCCATGTCTGGCTCCACTCCAAATAGCCAAACAAGTAAAGTAGACTATCTATGACTAATGTAGTACTGTGCACATGTCTGGACTAAACAAAATAATCTTCTGACAAGCAGGGGAATTACAATAACACATCATTTGCAGAGGAAAAGGTAAAAATGCAAAGCAATCAAAAACACCTGTGATTATCATGTATTATACACTATCATTACACACCTGTATTATACACTATCATTACACACCTGTATTATACACTATCATTACACACCTGTATTATACTCTATTATTACACACCTGTATTATACACTATTATAACACACCTGTGATTCACCTGTATTAGACACTATAATTACACACCTGTGATTCTACTGTATTATTCACTATCATTACACACCTTTATTATTCACTATTATTACACACCTGTATTATTCACTATCATTACACACCTGTATTATACACTATTATTACACACCTGTATTATACACTATTATTACACACCTGTATTATATACTATTATTACACACCTGTATTATACACTATTATTATACACTTGTATTATAAACTCCCTGTATTATACACTATTATTACACACCTGTATTATACACTATTATTATACACTTGTATTATAAACTCCCTGTATTATACACTATTATTATACACTTGTATTATAAACTCCCTGTATTATACACTATTATTACACACCTGGGATTCTCCTGTATTATACACTACAAGTGTCAGGTATCTCATCAGCCAACTGTGACTCAGTCAGAGTCATTCCCAAACTAAATGAATTGGATGTCGAGAAGTCTGACAAAAATACCAAAATTACCAAAGGTTGTTGGATATGCCATTTGCAGAGGCATGGTATTCCAGCCTTACATATCCATTTCACAAAGAGACAAGTCCCTAAAATAAGATAAAATAATAACTTAATGACTGGGGATAGAGAAAGTAGGCTCTCAACAGATGATATCAGGAGTGAAAATGAGACATTTTGCCCTAAGCATTTTGCCTTGTTGTAGCAGAAAGAAGATCAAGGCAAAGAAGATGGATACTTTAGGGTCCTAGGCGATCATGTGGGCGATTGCATTAATGGCTCATTAGAAGCACTGAGTGTCAGAGTTCAGAGATAGGGAACATATCCAGCAAATATCTATTCAATCAAGAACCATTTTAATTACATCAGAAACTCCACAGAGCTTTACGAGTTGTACTTTAAGTATGAATCTTAGAATCCAGGCCAAGAAATGTCTAAAAATGGCTTTAAACAGACTGGAAAATAGGTCTGTGTCCTAGCACCATAAATATGGTGCAAACAGCCCATGTTTGCTCTCTGTCAGATGAAGAAAAAATAAATATATAAAATGTAGCATCTTAAAGATCAAAGACAGAAGAGAAGAGTTCTTTCAAAGTGTGAATGTTCAGGTTCTGAGGGCTCGCTTTGATATCTGCCAGGTCAGAGGTCGGAAGTCAAATGTATAGGGTCCAAAGAACTCTCCGATCTTCCACTGGGCTTTTATAAACAACCCTCCGATCCTCCACTGGGCTTTTATTGGTATTCTATAGAGGTCTACTATATGGGCTGCAAGCCATGAATTACTACCAGAGGTCTTACCATCAATAACCTCTTGTAGGGTGGCTCGGCCTAAATAAAAACAAATAAAACCCCTCATCACTCGTAAAGCTGAAGACTTTCACCACATAGGATGAAAAGTAAAACAAAAAAACTACGTTTGTTTGTATGTGTGTGTGAGTCCCACCTTGTCTGAATCCAATCTTTTTTTCCAGCCAGGGTGTGTGACCGTGGTGATAAAACCCAATCCTAAATCCCCGACAGTCCCTGGTCAGATTCCACTAATCGCCAGCACCTGCTCCTCTGATCTGGTCCACATAACTCCTGAGCGTCCCCTGCCACAGCGCTCTTATCCAGCCAGACTACCTAACACCTTCTGAGTCTCATCTCTGCTACAGACTCAACTCAGAATGAAGTTCTAAAATGGAAAATTAGATTTCTGCTTCTCCTTGTGTTGGTCCTTTGGGTACCTTCTTCTAAACCTGTCCAAATCGCTTTGGGAAGCATACAAGAGAGCACTTACATTAGGAGTAAAATACCTTAACTGCCTTTTAACTGTATATCTGTGACCCCTACAACACTGCTCAAACAGCAACTTCACCAGCACTGTCAAATAGCCAAATCATTAGCAAAGGGAAGCAGTGTTGTTCCACCAGCATCTGGTCTTATATTCACTCCAATTTTATAATGTGCTGGAGCCATGCCAGCGTGCCCTGCATCACACAAAATATTCCACAAACAAGTCCAGCAGTCCATGGATTATTTGACTGGTCATCGCCAGGGGCAAATACTACACGATCGGTAGGCAGGTGACCAGACCAGTTATGCTGGGAGACCACTTCGCCTTGGATCCCAGCTAAGACTTCATACATCTTTTAGCTGACTTTATTTCGTTGACACGTTGGACAACGTACAAATGAGAGCACAGTCTTTACAATTAGCTTCACTACACCGCACAATAAAAATAATACCTGTGCCTCTCCTAGTTTGTGTCGGTTCTCATCTCACTTTGCCACTCGTCTTGTTGTACTTCCTCTCCCCGCCTTCCTTCCTCCCAGCCAGCCAGCCAGCCAGCCAGAAAGCTGCACATGAAAACTCAGTCACTCTCAAGAGCTTGACTGCGGAGTGATTTATTTGTGTGTAGGGCAGCTCTCCCCAGAGTAAGCTGTTATTCTTTCCCCTCTGTCAGTGAATGCAATCTCACCACAGTATCACCGCAGCCATTCGTCATTATTTAAGAGCACATTTGCCTCCATCCAGAGTCTCTGCCTCCTCTCGGGTCACTTACTAACTCCCCTGCCAAAAGTAGCCTTAAGGCCCACAAATATCTCATTAGTCATAGTTTGCCTTTAAGTTGGATTAATTGCACTAAACTGAGGGTGTTAGGGGGAGAGAGAAAAGTGGCAAAACAATCATTTATCACAGGTCCATCCCACTCATTATGAGCCATGGTAATTAAGACATCATCTGATGTAAAAAATATAAAAGCAGGAATGAAACAGAAATGTAATCAAAGAGAATTCATCTTTTTTGCATGTCGTGAATGTGTAAAAATGGCTGAATAAGTTTAGCATTAAAGATGCCGATTAAAAAGGCAAACGCACCCAGAGCAAAGTTTGCACTCTTAATGCCACCAGCTGCACAAAGTTACCAGCAAGGAACTCCATCCCTGCAGTTCATGCGTACCGAAACACACACACACACACACACACACACACACACACACACACACACACACACACACACACACACACACACACACAGAAACTGTCCTTGCCACTTGGAAACCAGCTCTTCCACACAATCCTGCACCCTGGTCAAAACAACAGTGTGATCTGCCTACCGGCAATATGTCTCCAGGCTAATTAGGCCATGTTGTTGCCAAGCAACTGGAATGATCCGAGAAGACGGAGGGCAGTGATGGCCGACTGGACCTGAAATCGGCCTAAAGGATGCCTGAACAGAGTACTCCACAAGACCATGGATCTCATCTGAGCCCTGAGGTACCTGGGAGGACGTCAATACATACTTGCTCGCCATTATATTGCTTTTTAAATTAATTTAATATCTCATATTTAAATTAAAATTCTTCAGGGAAGGAGAGTTGGAGACGGGGCCTAAGTTACTTCCCCATGGTTACCTAACCACATCCCCATGGGACGCCAAACTTCACTGCAGTCACAGTTCTGCACCAGGGTCCATCTGAGGATGCCAGTGCACACTGACCTACACCAGGGTCCATCTGAGGATGCCAGTGCACACTGACCTACACCAGGGCCAGTCTGAGGATGCCAGTGCACACTGAACTACACCAGGGCCCATCTGAGGATGCCAGTCTGAGGATGCCAGTGCACACTGACCTACACCAGGGCCCATCTGAGGATGCCAGTGCACACTGACCTACACCAGGGCCCATCTGAGGATGCCAGTGCACACTGACCTACACCAGTGCCCATCTGAGGATGCCAGTGCACACTGACCTACACCAGGGTCCATCTGAGGATGCCAGTGCACATTGACCTACACCAGGGCCCATCTGAGGATGCCAGTGCACACTGACCTACACCAGGGTCCATCTGAGGATGCCAGTGCACACTGACCTACACCAGGGCCCATCTGAGGATGCCAGTGCCCACTGAACTACACCAGGGCCCATCTGAGGATGCCAGTGCACACTGACCTACGGAGTGCACTCTTCAAGTACCGTCTCCATGTAGCAAACGTCTCTACAGTGATTACAGAGGAAATTGCTTCCCATTTTGACTGAGAGAGAGAAAGAGAGCGACGTTAAAGGAGGATGAGAGAAAGAGAGTGAAAGAGAGAGAAAGAGAGTGAAAGAGAGAGAAAGAGAGTGATAGAGAGAGAAAGAGAGTGACGTTAAAGGAGGATGAGAGAAAGAGAGTGAAAGAGAGAGAAAGAGAGTGACGTTTAAGGAGGATGCTACTCTGTAACCCCTAAAATCATATGCATGATGTGCCCCATTTTGCAATATTTCCTTGTTAAAGGTGACAGACCATTCATCAATGTAGAGCGCCCTTCATCATAAATGAGGCTCTGAATTATTCATTACCAGTTCCTTGGGTTTTTTGGAACTATTGCTGTCTTCTGCCAGCTATTTTGATCAGACTCTCAGCTTTATCTGGACAGAAAGTATTGTAATATGGCTAAAATGTTGCCAAGAGAAAGTCTAAATCTAAGCATGCTTTTAGTGTCTAAAACTTCAATCTTACAGAAGGAATGACACATCTGAATGAAGGCTATATTTTGTTCCCTCCAGAAGTCAATGAGAGTCAACAATTGTTCTGTGTGTGTGTTTGTGTGTCAGTGTGTGTGTGTGGTTGTGTCCGTGTGTGTGCGTGGCGTGTGTGCGCATGTGTGCGCTTGTGTGTGTGTGTATGTGTGCGTGTGTGTGGGCTATTCATGCCTCGTTCTCCCTCCTCTCCTTCTACCAATTTCCCTCCATCTTGTTGATAATTACGTTGCCGTCGTCTCCTTCTGTGCCAGTGCCAACACACCTGACACACACACACACACACTGTGCACTGCATCTGCTCTGTGTATATGTGTGTGTGTGTGTTTGTGTGTGTGTGTTTGTTTCTCTCTCTCTCTCCCTCTCTCTCTCTCATTTCTCATCACAACAGCTCCAACTCCGCCCTGACAACACGCGGTGCACCGGGGGGTTGTCCCCAGGTTGACTTACGTCCCCAGTAGAGATGCAGGTGCCACTCCCCCTGCGTCCTTGCAATCATTACCCGACCCTGATTTGTCCCATCGGGACACGACTCGGCTAATTGCACACAAATAATCACATGTTTGTCAAGGCCTGTATAATCCACCCTGTGTAAACCAGGGAGGCCAAGACGGAGAATAGATAGGCTGTCAGTCCCATGCAGAGACGACACATCCCTGGGCATCTGAGCTCATTTCGCGCTCTGCCACATAGCATGGGGGGAGAATAGTGCTAATGCTAGCATGCTAACACCAGACTCAGACTCAGTAAGGTCAAATAGAGGGCAAGACCATGCGCGCTAAAACAGAGCTTTTATCTATGAGTAGCTCTTTACCTGCTAACTCTTTTCAACAGTGCTTCTATTAAGTGGCTACTGTTGTGATGGCGGTTGGAACAGCTAAATTGATTTTTATTAAGGCTTTGGTCATGAATCATCAATTACCATGCAGCCCATTACTACAACCATCATATCAACTAAGATAGAGAATCAACAGTTACACACATACAGTAGATCATGTTGGCTGTAGACAAAAGGTTACATTCACAAACCATGTCTATGTCATGCTGTGGGAAGCTCCACCGATTGTGATGATTAATATGTACCAGCAGTGTGTGTGTGTGTGTGTGTGTGTGTGTGTGTGTGTGTGTGTGTGTGTGTGTGTGTGCGCGTGTGTGCACCAGTAGCAGTGACTGTCATGACAGAGAAGGAGCGCAGGACATTAGTCCCAATTGGCCAGGCGTATCAGCATCCATAGACGGACACGGGAGGTAATAGTAGTGGGTGGAGACCTGACTTGGGCTTTCCACACCCTCATCACTTCTCATCAGAGTAGGATACACCAATTACAGGACAGACCTCTCACAGGACAGACCAATCACAGGACAGACCTCTCACCTGACAGGAACAACAGACATGTACATCTCACACGCATCGCTACTCTGGATCTGTGAGGCCATACGGATATGTAAAAGAATTCTGTAATTATGATATGTTTCACATGCTCTGCACAGGAAAGTCTCCAATTTCAAAATGATTCAAGTGGATTTCGATTATTTCACTGAACATCGAAGAAATAGAATTAATATAAAAAAATTAAATAAAATACAAAATCAAAATTAAATAAATATTCCTAAGGATATTCCACAAGTATCTGACAATTTATGAATCTGAAGAATATGTATTTGGCGCCAACACAACACCTCATGGTTCAGCAACTCCAGCAGTGGCAAGGCACAGACACTAGAATCAGGCGCCTCTCTCCTTATTACGGAAGCGTATTGCTGCCACACTTAAAAAAAAAAAAGGTCTCAGTATCAAGTAATTACGTGAAAGTTTCTTGTTTTAACAATATCTTCTTCACGTTTTAACATGATAAATATCATGTTATTACATGAAATTATCACGTTATTTCATGATAATGATATTTTCAAGTTATAACATGAACATATCATGTTATTTCATGATAATGATATTTTCAGGTTTTTACAAGATATTTATCATGTTATTACATGAAATGATCACGTTATTTCATGATAATGACACTAAACGAAACGAGAGGCAATAGGCTGGAAGCTACTTTGGGTCCTTTGCACGAGTCAATCAACGGTCGGGCAGCTAGTGTTAAACTTGGAGGTTCTCGCCTAAGATTCCACAGTAGCCTACATGGCCTCATTCATAGTCGCCTTGATGCGGTGGAGTCCACCAGTAGGCTACCCTAGGCAGAGAAACAGTCCGGTAGCATAATGTTTCCACCTCCATGCATGATGATATGGGGATGGTATTCTTTGGGTCATATTCTTGGGCGAGAACCTCAAAGTTCAACACTAGCTGCCCGACTGTTGATTGACTCGTGACTAAGCTGGGTTTAATACATGGTGAGATTCTCCAGTTATTGAACACGGTGGATGACATCGTTATAAGTATGCGCACACTCAGGAGGATTTTAAAATGCCTGGGATTGTACCGACGGAGGAACAAATCCGACCCTCTTGAGGTAGCCTCATTCCTTATCGATCAACTGGAAGGGCACGGAAGGCTCCATGGGTACAAAATCCACCATCTAAACTGCATGTCCACTGCCACTCTCTCCATGTTCAACACTAGCTGCCCGACCGTTGATTGACTCGTGCAAAGGACCCAAAGTATAGCTTCCAGCCTATTGCCTCTCGTTTCGTTTAGTGTCATTATCATGAAATAACGTGATCATTTCATGTAATAACATGATACATATCTTGTAAAAACCTGAAAATATCATTATCATGAAATAACATGATATTTTCATGTTATAACGTGAAAATATCATTATCATGAAATAACGTGATAATTTCATGTAAAAACATGATATTTATCATGTTAAAACGTGAAAAAGATATTGTTAAAACAAGAAACTTTCACGTAATTACTTGATACTGAGACCTTTTTTTTTTTTTTTTTTTGTGGCAGCAATACGCTTCCGTACCTTATCACTGCAAACACCCCAAAGTTCTACAAAGACAACTCCTCCACCACCCCTGCACATTGTGTCCTTACTCTGTATCTCCCTAACACTCTCCTTCTCCTTCCCCTTCCCCTTCCCCAGTGACCTCCCTCTGAATGACTATGGTCCTTGCAGTTCACTGGCCGAGTCATTAATTATAGCGGGCGTCCGCTTCTCAGCGCTGATCTGACCGTCTCCACCCTGTCACCAGGCAACAAATTAATTCCACTTATTTATCTCGGGCGCCAAGGCCAGCGTGGCTGGACTAACAGTTTATGGTACCAAAGGAGAAGGAATTATGGATGGTGTGTTTGTTCTGACAGGACCATTTGTTCCCGCGCGCTTTTGGCCGAAGATAAAGTTCATAACAATCACTTTGATAACTAACGGCGTCAATTTTCTCCTTGTTCGCTCCGTGTCTCCGCTCTTCTTTTGTTATTTATTTGTGGTGTTTTTTTTTTCCTTTCATTGTTTTTGTTTGAATAAAAAAGCTGCATGCAAGATCAGGATCGGCAGTCAAGCTGGGCAACATGATCTCCATTTCAAAACGGTCTTGGCACAACCAGCGAGGCCCATCCAAGCCAGTCTGTTCCACTCCATGGAAAAAAAAACAACCTTTATGCAAATAACAAATTTCTGCTTTTCTTAAACAGTGGCAATTAAAATAACTGTTGACGGCAGAAAATACATTTTTTAGCTAATGTGCTGTTTTATATGCTGAAGGATTTCTCCACATTTGTAAATTGAGCTAAGGGCATACTAATTGACCATACAAAGTCAAAAGGATTATATACATGTTGATCATTATTTTTACACACACACACACAGACATACGCGCATGCGCACACAAAAGGATTGTACACGTGTTGAACATTACTGTCCTGCATTAGAAAGGCCAAGCATGAGCAGAGCTGGTCTCCAGTTGATTAGGTGGTAGAGCAGATAAACTTCAGTCCAAATGTGTGTGATTGTGTGTGTGTGTGTGTGTGTGTGTGTGTGTGTGTGTGTGTGTGTGTGTGTGTGTGTGTGTGTGTGTCTCCAGTTGATTAGGTGGTAAAGCAGATAAACTTCAGTCCAAATGCACTGAACTGAATAGAGCTACCCGTATGATGCTCAGATGCTACTGTGGCTATAGACAGGTTGAGTGTATGATGCTCATATGCTACTGTGGCTATAGACAGGTTGAGTGTATGATGTTCAGATGCTACTGTGGCTATCTCTGCAGGTTAGACAGGAGTGTGTGTGTGTGTGTGTGTGTGTGTGTGTGTGTGTGTGTGTGTGTGTGTGTGTGTGTGTCTATGTCTACATACAGGTTAGACAGGAGTGTGTGTGTGTGTGTGTGTGTGTGTGTGTGTGTGTCTATGTCTGCATACAGGTTAGACAGGAGTGTGTGTGTCTACGCTGCACCATGACAACCACATTTGTATCACATACAGAGACAAAAGCTCCTATCACTATCAAAACATCTATCACTTTTCAATGTTAGTTCTTAGAATGGCGCTTCCACTTTGTAATGTATAGAGTCAACTGAAATGTCATAGCCTCTGAGCATAGAAATGACCATGTGCAAATAGTACAGCTTCTCTTAAAGTACTGTAGTGGGCATACACTGTGAAA
Source organism: Sprattus sprattus (assembly GCF_963457725.1). Taxonomy (NCBI): domain Eukaryota; kingdom Metazoa; phylum Chordata; class Actinopteri; order Clupeiformes; family Clupeidae; genus Sprattus; species Sprattus sprattus. The sequence goes on along the minus strand of NC_137910.1, from coordinate 8,337,348 downwards.
TGAAAGTACTGTGGTGGGTATCAGGGACGTGCACAGGAATTTTGAAGGGCAGTTGCTCTGCCCTGGGAAAAAGGGGCAACACTGATCGCAAATTTTGCTAATATAATTTTAAACCCTCACTAACCACCGCTGCCACGCTCCCGTCATCTGATCGCAAATTTTGCCAATATCATTTTAAACTCTCACTAACCGCCGCTGCCACGCCCCCGTCATCTGATCGCAAATTTTGCCAATATCATTTTAAACTCTCACTAACCGTTGCTGCCACGCCCCCGTCCCCTGATCGCAAATATATATATTTCCTTCGGGGGGGCAACTTCAGTCGAGGAGGGCAAACGGGCAGTTGCCTGGGCAACCTTAGCCCACTCCTGTGCACTTCCCTGGTGGGTATACACTGTGAAATGAACTTACTGTGGTGGGTATACACTGGGCAATGCTGCTACATTTAAGTCGCTTGATGAATGTAGCCCACCAGGTACATAACTCTTCTTCAACTCCTGCTGAATCATGCCCACTCAACACAAACACACAATGACGCTATTCAGAGGGAGAAAAAGAAAAGCAGGTCTCTGTAGCAAGTGTGAGAGGACGTATAAAACACACATCCACAGGCTTACACGGCAATATGGACCATATTTACCACTGATATTTACCCTTCTAGGGCAATATGGACCATATTTATCACTGATGTTTAGCCTTCTAGGTAACTCTGATGTGTATTGCTCTTGGTTGTAATAACACTCTGGGCCCTATCTTGCCGATCAGAAACGCAAGTAGGATGGCGCCAAGCGCAAGTAGCTGTGTGGGCGGCTCTATGGCGCAGTTGCTATTTTAACGGCGGAAAAAACACACTTGCGTCCAGCGCAAGTGTCAAAAGGGTTGGTCCAAAGGAGGTTACTCAGCCATAGGTGTGGTTTGGGCGTAATATGCAATAAACCAATCCGAGCGTCATTTCACATTCCCTTTAAGAGCGAGAAGCGCATAGTCCATAGCGGCTTGTTATTTTGATGGCGGAATTACCTGGTGGAAGACCGAAGAAGTTCACAGCCGAGGAGACCGACGTGAGATTTACACCAATTTTTTGGCAAGCCATATATAATTACAAGGAAAATAAAGTATTTACCACTTGAGGAAATCATTGTGATATCCATATCCAAGATATTTTAAAAATAAGCATACATGTAGCCTACACATTGACCCAAATGATTCAGGTTAATTGAAGCTGCGTGACATTTGATTTATTGTATGGCTTTGTAAAAAGCCGGGAGATAGATATATATGGGGATGCGAGAAACCCTCCCAAATTAAGCAAAGTCAAGCAAGCATGTCAAGATATTGCCGTGATTGTTTCTGCAACGGGGCACCCGAAAACGTTGCCGAAAACGCTATAATGACGTCCGGAGACGTGGGACATCCAAGCTGGAAGGTAACACACGTTCTCGTGCCTTCACGGGAGGTGGATCTGCCTCGACCCAGGATCTGACGGCAGCAGAGGCTTCGCCACGTCTACCCTCACGCCTGAGAGCGTGCAGGGATTTGGGGGCATGGAAATCGGCACCCAAGCCAGTGCACCAAAACCCAAGGTACATAAATAAAGTCCACATACACAGAGATGAGTTTACAAGATTTATAATAATACTGGCATTAAATAAATGCAACAAAGCCATACAATAAATCAAATGTCACGCAGCTTCAATTAACCTGAATCATTTGGGTCAATTGTGTACGCTAGATGTATGCCTAGTTTTTAAATGTCTTGGATACGGATATCACAATGATTTCCTCATGTGGTAAATACTTTATTTTCCTTGTAATTATATATGGCTTGCCAAACAATTGGTGTTAATCTCTCGTGAAGACGACAGAAGTAAAGTGTAGCCTACAGGTCCTATACTGTGCGGGCAAGCACATGCGCCCTTAAAATAGCGTTCTGAATACGCGTTACAGACTTTAGACATTGCGCCTCACATTAGACCAGCTTTTTTTTGGTCAATGGCGCACGGCGCACGGCGGTTTTTTTTTAAACTGCAAAATACCACTTGCGCCAGAGAAACGCCTTCTCTATTCCGCCCCCGCCCATGTCGGCGCAAGTTCATTTCGAAGCGCGCCTCTGGAGGGAAAATCGCGCTGTGCGCCGGGTGCAAGATAGGAATGATACATGCGTCGGTGACAATGTCAATTGCGCTGGGTGCAAGATAGGGCCCACAGTCTCTAAGCTCGTTTAACTTGTAGGATTGTGCTTCAAGCTAATAGTCTTCTTGCTGAAGCACTGAATCTCTTAGAAAGCGTAACACTCACAAGTTTTAGTGGATGTCAGAATGGTTGTGCTTAAGCATCTCATGTCAAGTTGAAGATTATCACAATTACAGCCTGACTGTTGGGCCGGATACTGAAATAATAAAAAAAAAAACAAATGCTTGTGAAACCAGAGGCTGCACAAACCACAAATTGTATTTCACCAGCTGTTCTGCAGCTGATGCAATATGTAATCCTTCAGAAATGAGAGGGAGGACAGACCAGCTTAGCAGTTTAAGCATTAGACTCTGGACTATGGAATTGCAGATCAAAACTGGGGAGATTTGAACAATTGTGTGTTGCATTCAAAATCTCCCCAAGATGGCTGTATTACCGGGGCTGGATGTCCAAGTTGGAAGGCTATTTTTAACCCCAGTGCATAGCCAGGACACGCAGACGCTGCATCATTTAATTACTAAGGCTACATTTCAAATGCTGGACAAACATTTAAAGGTTAGGCTGTACAAACCACATTCTTATCCTTTCATGTAGGTCAAGTACGTTTCAATGTAAAGTATGATTCATACTTCTGGTGAGATAAGTAGAGACAGCTGTTTAATATAACTTCAGATGCTCCAGGAAGATAAGATATACAGACTGAAAAACAGCCGTACAAAGATGGAATCCAGGAATCTACTCAAATGGAACCTTTCACCAGGCACGTGCAGAGGGGGGGGCTAAGGGGGCTTGAGCACCTGCCCCTTTTGCCCTTGATGCCCAAAGTGCCCTTTTGTCAGAGTGTTTTTTTTTATTATTATTATTATTATTTATTTTTAATTTGTGTGTGAAAAGTCCGTCTGTGCGGCCCAAAATAATAATACATTTAACGAAATGATAATAATTTAGATCTACCTTGGTCGGTCACATGATCCACAACGTGCCCGCTCTCTGCCCTGACGTGCCCTACTGACCGACGCCTCGGATAAGTTTCTCTACAGCTCCCGTTTTCTAGGTAAGCCGAGTAGCCTGTGATGCCAAATGTGCCATGATGACTCGGGAATAACTCGGTGTAAAGTTTGCTATAGGGGCTTATATGCCTCTCTCTTGTACGTCGCTTTGAACAAAAGCGTCTGCTAAATGACTGCATGCAAATATAAGCCAAAAATAGTTGATTAACTTCCGTAAATAAACTTGTCAACGTATAAAGTTTGTATCGTTTAATATAGAGCGTGCTCTTTAAATCTGAGAGCATTTTCGTTCATTTCACGTCATGATTTTGTATTGGTTGGTGAATTTTGGTAACGTTATTTTCTTATCAATCAGAGAGAGAGAGAGAGAGGGCCAGATAGCGAGAGCGAGCAGAAGTCTTTGAGCAGAACGAGTGCGAGAACTTAAAATGAAACACAGGGAATTTCTGATAGCAACAGTGTATTTGAGTGCGACAACTTAAACTGAAACACGGCAATTTTGCAAGCAACAGTGTATTTGAGTGCAGACAATCCGTTTTGAGCAGGATCTCTCCCCCCCCTCTCTCTCCATCCGTCTCATTCCCTCTCTCACTATCTCCATCTCTCACTCCCTCCCTCTCTCTCCATCCATCTCACTCATTGAAAATTGTATGTTGAAATGGACCCACATTGACTACAAACATTGCTTTTGACAACTTTCATACTCACAGTGAAACACAGCTGTCTACAGTACTTGCTGCCTGTAAAATTATAGTTTAAAGGCCTTGTTCCCATATAGTTCCCCCGCTCATTTAAAACCTAATGAGTATGCACCTGTTTGTGAAATGGATGTATGTGTGTGTGTGTGTGTGTGTGTGTGTGTGTGTTGGAAGCTGTGGAGACACTGTAATGTGTCTGGGGGTATAAACCAACCCCTTGTGATAACACTGTCCTATAGTGTGAAATTAACTCAGTGTCACACTGGTGGAAATGACCGTCACACCAGTGGACATAGGCTATAGAAAAGGCCTAGATAAATACATTTTTACAAATCCGCGCTACATGTGCCCCCTTTTTAACTTTGAGCACCTGCCCCTCCAAAGGTCTCTGCACGGCCCTGCCTTTCACACATCTTCGTTTGAGTAACACCTGAAGGGATCGTTTGACGCTACGCTAACGAGATCAAGCGGTAACCAAAGGCAACCCAACGGTGAAAACTGTACCTACTATGGTTGATTATACTAACAAACAGCCTGAAAAATATGCCAGCATTAGGTTAAACACATCTCTACCAAATCTTTACCAAATTCTGGTCTGTTAAACACTGTCAAGTGACGGAATTGGTTTTTGTTTAATTTGTGTGACACAGTAAGCATTGTCCTGAGCCCTGCTTTTTACTCAGCTTTGGCAACCACATCCATGAAAATACATCATCTCAAGTCAAAGTGGATGCAAAAGAGAAAGAGACAACACATCGCTAATTGACCTTTACAAGTCTCTCTTGCAATGCACATTAGTGATTGCCAAATTTGTCTGGGCAGTAGTTCAATATGGGTGTGGATAGCTCAGACAAAACTAATTAGTCCAGTGTCTCCCAAACATTGGATGTAATCACCTCTCATACAGCCTACTTCTTGATTCTTTAATTAAAACGGTCCTTGGACTGCATGCCAACAAGTTTTGGGAAATTAAAAATGAAAAAGAATATATAAAACATAAATAATAATAAAAATATATATATATATATACATGTATATATTTAAAAAAAAAAAAAAAAAAAACTGTAAAACAGCGGGCCACCCTGGCTCATCCTCTAAACAGCAGAGGAGTCGCCACTTATGCATAAGGGGCCCCTCGGCTTACCATTATAGCACAGCTAATTACATTTTACCTACAATATCATTCTTGTACAACAGACGCTTTGAGGAAGCATTTAATTATGTTGTGAATTTGACTGAGTGGCCATGGGGCAGTCTTGCCAGAAGCTAGAGCTCTGGATAACTCTCAAACAAGCATGCAATTTGACAGACCAAAGCAATTTAGCTTGTTAATGTTAATGAACGCCGATTCACTATCACATTGTGAGATAGGACAGAACTGGGGGAGCTCTGCTTCGCGCTCATCCGATTGAGACTGAGCGCTTCAATTCCATTCCTATCTCCCTAGGCCATATCTTTTCAGCTAATGGTTTGTTTATGCCAAGTAGGAGGCTGTTTTGAGTGGTCCGTAATTGTTTTATCGACACCCATCCAATGACCCGACGGCGAGGCAGGCTCTCATCAGCGTGAGATTTGGAGGAGAGGGCTGGGAAAGGATGTGGTAGTTTTTGACCTTCAGCCTACCCTACCCTCAAGCTACGTGAGTCACACACCCTCCCAGGAACAGCCTTCAGAAACATCCCTGATGTACTGTCGCAGAACATGCAGAACCCTGGGAACTTGTACTAGTTTTATCCAGATGGTAAATAGCTTTAAAGGCTGCTAGTTTTATCAAGAGGTCAATAGCTTTAAAGGCTGCTAGTTTTATCTAGAGGTAAATAGCTTTAAAGGCTGCTAGTTTTATCTAGAGGTAAATAGCTTTAAAGGCTGCTAGTTTTATCTAGAGGTAAAAAGCTTTAAAGGCTGCTAGTTGTATCTAGAGGTAAATATCTTTAAAGGCTGCTAGTTTTATCTAGAGGTAAATAGCTTTAAAGGCTGCTAGTTTTATCTAGAGGTAAAAAGCTTTAAAGGCTGCTAGTTGTATCTAGAGGTAAATAGCTTTAAAGGCTGCTAGTTGTATCTAGAGGTAAATAGCTTTAAAGGCTGCTACTTGTATCAAGAGGTAAATAGCTTTAAAGTCTGCTAGTTTTATCTAGAGGTAAATATCTTTAAAGGCTGCTAGTTTTATCTAGAGGTAAATAGCTTTCAAGGCTGCTAGTTTTATCTAGAGGTAAAAAGCTTTAAAGGCTGCTAGTTGTATTTAGAGGTAAATAGCTTTAAAGGCTGCTAGTTTTATCTAGAGGTAAAAAGCTTTAAAGGCTGCTAGTTGTATTTAGAGGTAAATAGCTTTAAAGGCTGCTAGTTTTATCTAGAGGTAAATAGTTTTAAAGGCTGCGCCGAGAAGCACTCCAACAGCAGCAGCACTTGTTAGGTGCTATGAGGTGATCATGCACTGCAGAGCCCATGGAGCTACGTGATCAAGCACAGCAAGTGGATTAGAGGGAGCAGTTTTATCACAGCGCTGAGGCTCATTTTTGGAGCTGGACTGAGCGCTTGCATGACTCCAAATCCGTCTGAGTGAGGAGGAGGAGGAGGAGGAGGAGGAGGAGGGAGAGAGAGCCGTGTGTGCTATGCATTAATAACAGACACCTCCTGGAGCCCTCCACTCTCCTCTCTCTCTGGGGAGGATGGTAGGCAGTCTTGGGACGGGTTGTTATATTTCACACTTAATGATGTGCGAGGGATCTTCTGCCTGCGCCGATCCGCCAGGCTTATTTTACATCCTGACATGGCCGCTCAATTACAGCAAACAACGGCCCAGGCTCCAGTGCTAAATAATAAATAGAGTGTTGCCGGTATGGGTTAGGGTTAGAGCCGGTATGCTCCGGTAGATGCTGAGGCACGCCAGGGGTCCTCTGCTCTGCCACAGGATGGCAAAATCAAGAGAATGAAAAGGGTTGGAATTTCTGTTAACTAATAATTTACTGGTTTTATCATCATTGTATTTTCTCCCAAAATAAAACCCATACTCCCATATATTACCTATACAAATCCTCATGTATCTAAACCATGTATTAAAAAAAGTAATTGAAAAGGATGACCTGATAATTTATGTTCAACTTCAAAATGAATCTGGCCATCACTTTAATAGAATAATCTTTCCCTCCATCTTACTCCTTATAACACAGTTTACTGTGAGCGGTAGCGCACTACTTTAGCTAGGGCGATGATTTGTGATCCTACACAAGAGAGGGGGCCCTCCCTCTCATAAAAAATGATACACACAATAAATAACTACCATTGATCAAATAACACAGCCCTACTCTGCATCAATATAATATCTAGTCCACCAGCTTCATGTGTGTGCATGTATACATCTTTACACACCTTTACATATAGCTTCATGTGTTAGTGCATATATACATCTTTACATACATCTTTATTGGTGTGTGCATGTAGGTATACGTACATCTGTATATATAGCTTCATGTGTGTGTGCATGTATACATCTTTACACACCTTTACAAACATACATTTAGTCTTGTCCTGTCATTTTCTTTAAGTTTGCCCATATTTAAACCCCTAGATATGACTTCTTTGTTTTACTTGTTATTGTCTATTTTATAAATGATTGTATTTATGTGCACACACACATAACACACACACACACACACACACACACACACAAACACACCCCCCACCCCCACCCCACACACACACACACCCACCCAACCCCCAACACCCCCCTCCCCCCCAACACACACACACACACACACACACACACACACACACACACTGCAGCTCTGCAGTGGAGCTCTCCACCTCTGACCATGGCATTTATTGGACGGATGTGAACTTTGCAAAATGCCATAATCAGGTTAAAGCAATCACGTAACTAGATCACAACTATCAAGTGAGACAATTATTTGACATATATTGTAAGCCAGAGAGGAGAAATAGGGAAACCGTAGCTCGTACTGTGAGTCACTATCTGCTTGTGAAATGTGAAATATCACATTTGAAATAGAGATTAATTTCCCTCTTCCTCACCCTCCTTTTTAAAAGACGTACTATACTATACAATCTAGAAAGACTACTAGTAAGTAAAAATATTTACTCATATTTACATTTAGATTTAGTCATTTAGCAGACGCTTTTATCCAAAGCGACTTACAAAGGAGGGATCAATCAAGCTACGAGTACTAGAGACCTAGTGTAACAATAAATACTACTTTACATAAGAAATTAAAAAGTGCAGGGATGTAACTACTGTAGGTGCAAGTTAAATACTAGTTCGATAATATAGCATTAGAGGAAGGATAAGAAGAGGTAGAGGAAGGAACTATAAACTATTAACAAACTATAAACTACATTACTGCAATGTGCATGTCTAACATTCAGACACTTATACAGTATTTCCCTGTTCCCATTCCACAATAATCCTCAGAATTTGGGTAGGGGGCTGTCATGCCAACATGGTGTTCACATTGCTAAAATTCACTCCCTTCAGCTCAAAACCTTGAGACCCTTCTCTTGCTTTCATGTTGAGGTCCTGAAGATGTAAATATAGAAAGAGCAGCAGTAGTAGTAGTAGTAGTGCCATTTATGTTGTTCTTATTGACGTCACCATTGTTATTTAATGCTGTTTAATACTCTACCAGTGTGGGATTAAAACAATCACAGGGATTACACAGCCCCGAACTACAAACAGCCAAAGGCCATACACACAGCCCCGAACTACACACAGCCAAAGGCCACACACACACACACACACACACACACACAGCGCTGAACTACACACAGCCAAAGGCCATTGCACAAAGTGGACAAAAGCAGCCCCAGATCTGGCAGGAACTCTCAGGCGGGGAGCTGACGCCACCCCAGGAGCCTCACCTGCCTGAGCAGACTCATTAGAGGGGGGGCACCCCTCCCACAGCTCTGCCCATAACCTTCACCTGGGCCCCGGGGGAGAGGCGCAGCAGCACCCCTCTCTGGAGGCCAAGGTGGCCTTTGAAGCTCCAGGGAAGATTTGCAGAAGGCGTATTTACAGTTCAGAGCCAGTTCTGATCTCATATCCACCAAGCAGGCATTTGTTACATTTTCACAGGATGGTAAAATGGTTTGAACGCATTCGAACTCCAGGTTTTGAGTTTAAGCACTCTTTTAGCTCTCTCATGCGCATGCAAATAAAAACACATCTTGACCAGAAAAGTTATCTAGGTGCATGGAAAGCAACACTTCTCCAAAGAGCAGCTCAGTCTCTGTCCACTCCAAAGGGAGCCCAAATGAGCCACAAATGATGCAAATAAAGAAACAATCTGTTGGGTGATGTCACACAGGTGCCCCGTCACAGGTGATCATAATAACGGAATAACACCGGGCCCTCCTCGAATGTTCTACAGCGGGCCCTCCTCTAATGTTCTACACGGAGCCTGATAGTTTACTCCTGGGCTATCTGGGAGGCAATTCCATTACCAGCGCATTGCCATTCATCTGGGGACTATTGCACAAAACGACACAATGATTGTGCTCCATCTATTCCCAAACAATGGTATGGAAATAATCAGACCAACATCTCATTACAAGATGAGCATTACAAGGGGGCTTCTATTACTCTGAAAATAAAACATGATTATAAACATCTTCATGATAATACAAACACCACCACAACCACCACCACCCACTACCAAGCACATCTTTGGTCTCCCATGAATTTTTGTTTGCACTTAATAGATCACAGTATAGATAATTGTCTATTTTCTGTTTATTCCCCACAGTATTTTAACACTTTACAGTTTTTTCGTCTTCACATGCTCTATCATCTTAATGTGTACTGCGTTTCATTCTGCAGCGATGAGATGAAGTGGTGTGGGAAGTCTCATTTTTTTCAAAAAAATATTTTTAACAAAGATATAGACCTATTCACCAGATCAGCCTGGCAAGTGTGCCATCTAAAAGAACACAATGTTAATAGCTGCCTGGAATAGATTTTGATCTACCTTTTTCTAATGGTTATATAAGACTGGGGGAGGTGTATTGAGACGAGGCTAGCATGGAAAGAGGCTCAGCGAGTCAGAGATCTCGGGTTTCAAGGCAACTCCTGTGCTCTAGTACACGGCACAGCCCCAGGAGTACTGTTGATTATCTCAACACATGTACACATTCACGCACACACACACACACACAGAGTACTGTTGATTATCTCCAACAACACACGTACACATTCACACACACACAGAGCGGGGGAAACAGGAGGCAGGGCATACTTTAGAGTGACGATCACAATGGCGGTGGACAGATATGTTAAACTAACACACTGAACTAATACAGGACTTAATGGGCATAGCACACAGACGAAATTATAACAGTAATACACGCTAAAGCAGAACCGAAAAGGGAGCACAACCCGTATTATCTTGAGGAGAACAATAACAACTCACGAGTCGCACTCTCTTGCCCCAGGCATGCACAGTACAGTACTCACACCAGAGATGCACAATACAGTACTCACACCAGAGATGCAGAGTACAGTACAGTTCACACACCAGAGCTGCACAGTACAGTACAGTACTCACACCAGAGCTGCACAGTACAGTACAGTACTCACACCAGAGCTGCACAGTACAGCACAGTACTCACACCAGAGATGCACAATACAGTACAGTACAGTACTCACACCAGAGATGCACAATACAGTACAGTACTCACACCAGAGATGCACAATACAGTACAGTACAGTACTCACACCATCGATGCACAGTACAGTACTCACACCAGAGATGCACAATACAGTACAGTACTCACACCAGAGGTGCACAATACAGTACAGTACAGTACTCACACCAGAGATGCACAGTACAGTACTCACACCAGGCATGCACAATACAGTACAGTACTCACACCAGAGCTGCACAATACAGTACTCACACCAGAGCTGCACAATACAGTACAGTACTCACACCAGAGATGCACAATACAGTACAGTACAGTACTCACACCAGGCATGCACAGTACAGTACAGTACAGTACTCACACCAGAGATGCACAGTACAGTACTCACACCAGAGATGCACAGTACAGTACAGTACTCACACCAGAGATGCACTGTACAGTACAGTACTCACACCAGAGATGCACTGCACAGTACAGTACTCACACCAGGCATGCACAGTACAGTACAGTACAGTACTCACACCAGGCATGCACAGTACAGTACTCACACCAGAGCTGCACTGTACAGTACTCACACCAGAGCTGCACAGTACAGTACAGTACTCACACCAGAGCTGCACTGTACAGTACTCACACCAGAGCTGCACAGTACAGTACAGTACTCACACCAGAGATGCACAGTACAGTACTCACACCAGAGATGCACAGTACAGTACTCACACCATCGATGCACAATACAGTACAGTACTCACACCATCGATGCACAATACAGTACAGTACTCACACCAGAGATGCAAAATACAGTACAGTACTCACACCAGAGCTGCACTGTACAGTACTCACACCAGAGATGCACAATACAGTACAGTACAGTACTCACACCAGAGATGCACAATACAGTACAGTACTCACACCAGAGATGCACAATACAGTACAGTACTCACACCAGAGATGCACAATACAGTACAGTACTCACACCAGAGATGCACAATACAGTACAGTACTCACACCAGAGCTGCACAGTACAGTACTCACACCAGGCATGCACAGTACAGTACTCACACCAGAGCTGCACAGTACAGTACTCACACCAGGCATGCACAGTACAGTACTCACACCAGAGCTGCACAGTACAGTACAGTACTCACACCAGAGCTGCACTGTACAGTACTCACACCAGAGCTGCACAGTACAGTACAGTACTCACACCAGAGATGCACAGTACAGTACTCACACCAGAGATGCACAGTACAGTACTCACACCATCGATGCACAATACAGTACAGTACTCACACCATCGATGCACAATACAGTACAGTACTCACACCAGAGATGCAAAATACAGTACAGTACTCACACCAGAGCTGCACTGTACAGTACTCACACCAGAGATGCACAATACAGTACAGTACAGTACTCACACCAGAGATGCACAATACAGTACAGTACTCACACCATCGATGCACAATACAGTACTCACACCAGGCATGCACAGTACAGTACAGTACTCACACCAGAGATGCAGAGTACAGTACAGTACTCACACCAGGAATGCAGAGTACAGTACAGTACTCACACCAGGCATGCACAATACAGTACAGTACTCACACCAGGAATGCACAGTACAGTACAGTACTCACACCAGAGATGCAGAGTACAGTACAGTACTCACACCAGGAATGCACAATACAGTACAGTACTCACACCATCGATGCACAATACAGTACAGTACTCACACCAGGAATGCACAGTACAGTACAGTACTCACACCATCGATGCACAATACAGTACAGTACTCACACCAGAGATGCACAATACAGTACAGTACTCACACCAGAGATGCACAATACAGTACAGTACTCACACCAGAGATGCACAGTACAGTACTCACACCAGGAATGCACAGTACAGTACAGTACTCACACCAGAGATGCACAGTACAGTACAGTTCTCACACCAGAGCTGCACAGTACAGTACAGTACAGTACTCACACCAGAGCTGCACAGTACAGTACAGTACTCACACCATCTTTGCACAATACGGTACAGTACAGTACTCACACCAGAGATGCACTGCGGTTTAAAACATTGACAAAGAAAGATGTTCAGATAAACACCATCTATCACCAGTGAAGGATATAATAAACCATCCTGATATTCCCATGGCAGGAAATGACTCATGCATACGTGCACCATCTCCTTGGCCCTGGAGGAGCCAGCATTCCCAGTGTTCCCGGGATCTTAACGCTCCTCGTTGCCAAATGAGATTACAAATACAACCAGCCAGTTCTTAGAGGAAGTGTTCTCCGACAAGGCCCATGCCTCTGTCTTAACCTAGAACAGACAGGGCTCAGCAGTATTTGTTTCCCCACATCACGGAGACTGTTCTGTAAGACTACTACCACCATGATTTAAAAGCATAACTCCATGGAGGCTCTCCTTTTATTTTGTGATCTTTTATGCTCTTTCTTTTTCTACTGGCACAGGATATGCCTTATATTAAGAAGCCTAGCCTGTTTTGACAGCGCATGGAGCAGAGGGCTGCCTGAAGTAGTTTGAGATCTTTTGTCCTCAAATGTTCCCATCGGATGTACTGCAGACTCCACAGTGATTCAGGGTTATGAAACTATGTGCTTATCAGAGGCAGTGGACACAGTAGAGCAGTCTCTGGTAAATGTCTGTGCAACACTCAGTCAATATGCATGATTATCAGCTAGCCTTACGCAGGGTTGGAGAGAGAGAGAGGGAGAGAGAGAGAGAGAGAGAGAGAGTGTCTTCTACATGTTGAAAGGAAGAGTGATGGGAGCTATGGTCTGGAGGACCCAACATTCCCCAGCCAGCTCTCAGAGCTCTGCTACACTGGGGAGACGGTTCTCCCAGGCTGGGGGCATAAGAGATGGTTCTCCCAGGCTGGGGGCATAAGAGACAGTTCTCCCAGGCTGGGGGCATAAGAGACAGTTCTCCCAGGCTGGGGCATAAGAGATGGTTCTCCCAGGCTGGGGGCATAAGAGATGGTTCTCCCAGGCTGGGGGCATAAGAGACAGTTCTCCCAGGCTGGGGCATAAGAGATGGTTCTCCCAGGCTGGGGGCATAAGAGATGGTTCTCCCAGGCTGGGGGCATAAGAGACAGTTCTCCCAGGCTGGGGCATAAGAGATGGTTCTCCCAGGCTGGGGGCATAAGAGATGGTTCTCCCAGGCTGGGGGCATAAGAGACAGTTCTCCCAGGCTGGGGGCATAAGAGATGGTTCTCCCAGGCTGGGGGCATAAGAGACAGTTCTCCCAGGTTTGGGGCATAAGAGACAGTTATCTCAGGCTGGGGGCATAAGACTGAGATGTGTTTGAAATGCCTGGTGGCAGGCAGTTAACTGGGGAGTCTCTAGCTGTATGCGTGGGTCTCTCGTCAGCCACGACTGCCACCAGAATACTGGATGCTCTCAGGTCTTCTTTCGCTCCAGGACTACTTGCTTTATTTCACCAACCCTTGGCCCAGAGACAGAACTCATTATAACACCTACTGTTGCTCTTCACTTTGAGGGAGAGGGGAATTTGCTTTCCGTCACAGGGTTCACCAAGTTTATTTTTCTCCTCAGCTGGTAAAAAGGACCTGTATCAGATGTGTCAAAGGCAGTTTTCTTTCATCAGCTTAACCACTCACAACTGCCCCCTACAGGAGGGGGGCACATGGCTCAGTAGCCACCAACTCAGCACTGCCCCCTACAGAGAGGGAGAACATGGTGCAGTAGCCACTAACTCAGCACTGCCCCCTACAGAGGAGGGGAGCACACGGTGCAGTAGCCAATAACTCAGCACTGCCCCCTACAGAAAGGGAGCACATGGTGCAGTAGCCACTAACTCACAACTGCCCCCTACAGAGGAGGGGAACACACGGTGTAGTAGACACTAACTAAGCGGTGGCCAAGTTTCACGGGGAGGTTTCACAGGAATGTCCTCGTTGTCACTCTGTAGACTCTGTGTTGTATCTCTTTTCTGAGTGTCCCAGACCGAGGCCTGGTAGTCCTCCTGGGCGGATTGTTCACAAAGCTGGGTTGTGAAATCAGTATCACCAAACACACACAGTATGGTGAAGCATGCTTTTTACAAGCTAATGGACAATGTCCAAGCTTTTGAAAAAGTCTACTATCTAAGGAGAGCTTTGGTGATGGCCGGGGTAGAGGGGGGTTTGATATAAGTTATAATTGGCCATGGCCTGTGGGACCATCACTGTTATGGAATATTTGTATTTGACTTGATGAATTTAAGTTTTTTTCTTTTTTAAGTCTCTTTCTCTCTCTCTCTCTCTCAATTCCATTCAGTATAGGGCTTTTTTCCTTCTTATTACTCTGCACTGCTCACTGTAGCCCCCATAAAGGCAGCAGGACTGTCCCCCCTATCCCCTAAGCCCACCCCAGTAAGATTAGTGTTTACGTAAGACATATGGCACTTCTAAGCACCATCCTACTTATCCACCTTAATGTTCTCCCCCATGCACAATAAAAGTCTGATCTCCATTGATAACCTGACGGATGACATCCCAGCTGGCAAACTACTACAGTTTTATCTGTTCTTCCACTGGAAGGTCTGTTTCACTGGATCGTCCTGTTTTCTGCATGAATGAGTGTGCTAATTTAGCTGGAGTGTGAGATATACTGCCGGTGGAGTGGCAGAGAGAGGGCCCAGTGCCTTGTACTTCACAATGTGGCCATTGTGATGCTAGGAATCCTCTCTAGAACAATCACAAGAACACAATGTTGAGCCAGGACTCCTCTAAAGAACAGTCACAAGAACACAATGTAGCGCCTCTAGTTAGCCAATCACAAGGACACAATGTAGAGCCTCTAGTTAGCCAATCATAAGGACACAATGTAGAGCCTCTAGTTAGCCAATCACAAAGACACAATGTAGAGCCTCTAGTTAGCCAATCACAAGGACACAATGTAGAGCCTCATGTCAGCCAATCACAAAGACACAATGTAGAGCCTCTAGTTAGCCAATCACCAGGACACAATGTAGAGCCTCTAGTTAGCCAATCACCAGGACACAACGTAGAGCCTCTAGTTAGCCAATCACAAGGACACAATGTAGAGCCTCTAGTTAGCCAATCACAAGAACACAATGTAGTGCCTCTCGTTAGCCAATCACAAGGACACAATGTAGAGCTTCTAGTTAGCCAATCACAAGGACACAATGTAGAGCCTCTAGTTAGCCAATCATAAGGACCAGTGGCGGTCCGTGCATTTCACGACTGGGCTTTCAGCGATGTCCTACACGATGTTAAACTGAGTGAATCCGCCTCCTAATACCATCATTATGACGCCATGGCTCTAGAACCATTATATTTATACAGAAAGGCAGTGAGTACCTTAACATAGTCGAGTACAACAGACTTTAATAATATTTCCGGAGCATTTAAAATCAATACACCCGTATTAACAATACATTAAGAGTAGTAAACTCTCAGTTATATGATCGCTTGGATATTACTGTCACAACTTAAAAATAAAAGGCGATTTTCAGGGATTAGTCTACAAAGTTTTATTAAGTCCACCGCAAGCTTTAACACGTTTGTCCACTAAACATCGCATTGTCCCACCTGCAAAGCAGTTTCATTAAACTTCCCTCACGATATCCAGTTTTTCTTGAAAGTTCCGTCTTGAAAATGGCGTTGTAATTGTATCAAAAACTGGAATTATCAAGTTGGTGTAAGCTAGTTTATATGAGTTGGTTAATGTAATTATATTTAGTCTTACCAATTGAAACAACTAGCATAAGCATGTACGTCGTTTTCGCATTAGCCGGCTAAACTGAGCACTGAAGCACTGCACCGGTCTGCCTCAGTATCCAATCAAAGGACGTTTACGTGTCACGTTCAACGCGAGGAAAGAAATCTTCCGGGCCTTCTAGAAGGCCCAGTGTCGCCAACTCGAAATCTGATTGGTTGTCACAACTGTCTGTTTCAGTTCATTCAACTTAAATTAAATGAAACAGCCAGTTGTGATAACCAATCAGATGTACACGGGCCTTCAATGTGAATTCTGAAGGCCTCAGGGAAGATTTCTGTTCTCGGGGAAGATTTCGCGGAGCGTGGCAACACACGATAGCTGAAATATGATTGGATGAAAGCTCTAACATAAATTAACAACGCTGGAAGTTATGAAATGAAGATAATGGACTATAGGGAATAATTGAATACATATTTATGGAAAGAAAATATTAAAGTTAAATTTATTTTTTTACATTTATTTTCTGATGATATTTAGGCCAGCAGAGAAGGCCTTGAAGGCCCTGACGGACCACCACTGATAAGGACACAATGTAGAGCCTCTAGTTAGCCAATCACAAAGACACAATGTAGAGCCTCTAGTTAGCCAATCACAAGGACACAATGTAGAGCCTCTACTTAGCCAATCACAAGGACACGATGTAGAGCTTCTAGTTAGCCAATCACAAGGACACAATGTAGAGCCTCTAGTTAGCCAATCACAAGGACACGATGTAGAGCTTCTAGTTAGCCAATCACAAGGACACGATGTAGCGCCTCGACAATAGAACAAAAGGTGACAGAAAATAAATACTCGGGTCATGGTCTTCCATACGATAAATCAACCATATATTTACACACCGACATCCTGTCACTCCCATCCTCCTTTTCTTCCTATTGCCATGTTGTTTCTTTGAAATAGTCCAGTGAGATGTGCTTGGTATGTGGGTGAAGCAGAGAGATGTGCTGGGTATGTGGGTGAAGCAGAGAGATGTGCTGGGTATGTGGGTGAAGCAGAGAGATGTGCTGGGTATGTGGGTGAAGCAGAGAGATGTGCTGGGTATGTGGGTGAAGCAGAGAGATGTGCTGGGTATGTGGGTGAAGCAGAGAGGGACGGTCAAGGCACGACATACGTGAGAGAAGGGTGAAGGAGTAGGTTGGGAGGGGAAAAAACTAAAACAGGTGAAAGAGTGTGAAAGCCACTGCAGAGTGTAAACACACAAACACACACACACACACACACACACACACACAGCACCCTCTCTATACCCTACATGCGCACACACACAGAGAGGAAAAAGGCCTGCGATTGAAAAGCAAAATGGTTTAAGGCCTTAATCCACATCTCATCTCAAGTCTGATGCATTCCCCGCTCTCTTTCTATTGCTCGCCATCCAAATGGGTAAATATTGTATAACTTTCAATCTGCTTTTTGCTTCAGTAATCTCTACACACAACAGCCACTTGCTTTCTCAGCAACACTGAAGAGTCTGTGTGAAGTGTAAGTGACAAACAGAAAATAGGGAAATACACGGTTTGAGGACATGTGTTGTTGGCTAGTTGGCAATCCCAATTCCACTAGAATAAAATGGCTTGAGGACATGGGTTTTTGGCAATTTCACTAGAATAAAAGGGTTTGATCACCACTGTTTTTCCCCTTTTGGATAATATCTAGAATCCCTGTTCTGAGCCCCATGTTTGATTATGGGGTGTCACCTGAAGGGCGGAGATATCAGTCTCCTGCCTGCCCTCAGCACAATAAACAGACCCGCTCTCCATGTGATTGAGGACCTGCAAAGGGCTATTTATAAAGTATGGATGAAATCTGTCCGTAGCACCCGGAGGTTAATGGGACGGCGTTTCATAATAGGGGTGGAGGGGTTGGCGGTGGGGTTGCGAGTGCTTAATTGTCCTGTCTGCTTTGCACAACAAGGTGGAGCGCCGTTGATGGCACTCCTAAAACATGTGTCTCCGCTCGTGTAACAATATCCATTCAAATCCCAATGCTATTGTGCTCCGTTACGCAATGAATGATTCATATTTTCAAAAAAAAGAAACTGAAACGAGCGAGCCGCAGAGAGTGAGAACGAGAGAGAAAAGGTGTGTGTGTGTGTGTGTGTGTGTGTGTGTTGTGCGGCAGTGAAAGATGAAAGTCTACCTATAATGAATCGCTGGCTCCCAAGGGACGTGTTGGTCTTGAATGTAATGACTCTCTGCGTAGCCCTCCTGAGACAAATTGCCACTGACCTCAGTGGATTTTCCAGAGCGCGCTCGATTGGAAATGGCCTATTCAATTTCCCACAGGGTGGTGCACCTTTTTCCCAGCATGCAGCAGCACCAAAACATTCACTTTTGTGACATTTTGTGTGGCCCCTGAGAGAGAGCAAACAAAGAGCAGCCATGCTCCACTAGATCTCTCCTGTTTATCAAACTGGCATTGCTTTGAGTCATTTCAAAAGGATGTTTCCCTATTGTGTTTGGATATCAGGATGGCAGTCGTAGTTTGTTTCCTTTTTCCATTCTGGTGTGGATAACAGTACTGCAGTAGCTGCCTTCCATATGGTACAATAGGCAGACAACACAAGGATGTGACTATGAATCACTTTGAGTCATAGAGAGGGAAAGTAACTCCTCTGTCTTTTCTCTCTGAAACCACAACACGCGCACACACACACACACACACACACACACACACACATTCACACACACACACACACACACACACACACACACATATACACACATGCACGCACATGCAAATGCGCACAAACACACACGAACACACACACTCCCTCTCTCTCTCTCTCTCTCTCTCTTTTGCTTAAAATCTTTAGATATGCATGCATATGTCTATGACCTGTGAGTGACTTCAAAACCCTTTACTGAAAAGACTGCATCACTTCTGGTTTAAAGTCATATCATCTTTCCACAGGTATGGAAAAGATGTATCATCCATCCAGGTGCAAAACACTGTGTCGCTATCGTATGAATTGATAATAGTGCACCTGGCTTTTTGCTATCCGTCACTGATATAACGCGCTGTAATCCAGGCCCCAAAAGACAGAGTGTTTCCTGTATTATCAGCAATGATAAAGTAACTCATATTTGAATCATCATGGTTATACTAAAAGTTTACAAACATCTATGTATCCCACACCTGGCCTCCAGAAAAGGCTTCCCAGCTATGATCAATGTATCTACTGTATCTATCTATCCATTGATCATAACCATTGATCATGTCTTTCTATCTATCTTTCTATCTGTTGGTTTGTTTATTTATTTATATTTGTCTGGATTCCACCATCCATTTAAGCGGGGCCAAGAAATGGAGTTTTTCATTACAGCGTCCCCTCGCCGCCATCGACCCACATTATTGATCCGAGCGAGATCTCCTTCCAGTCCACCGGGGGAGCCAGCTGAGCCTATTTGATATCGACCCGGCCTTCTTTATCCCCGTCTTCTACCCCCTCCCCCACTTTTGGGAACATTTATATGCCTGTCACTGCAACCAATAAATATATTTTAGTGGTGACCATTGATAAACATTAACTCAAAGTTAGTTTGTTGCATTTTTATTCTTGCCTCCTCTGCCAGGAGGGATGTACGCCCTAGTGCGCTCAGACTGTGACTCTGTAAACACTTCAACTTTTGTGAGGATCATAATAATTTTATTCGCCTGAGAAGATATTGGCCATCAGAGAGGATGTTGAACAGTGTTTGGTCTGAAAGAAAGATACTTTTGATAACACAGAGGGGAAAAAAACAGCTTGAACAAATTGATGTCCCAAAACACAGGCTGATCCACAGAGTCAAGCCAAAGAAGAAGAAGAAAAAAGAAGAAGAAGAAGAAGAAACCACGGCGGGGTGATAAAGAAAAAGAAACTGGAACACTGAGAACTGGCCATCTACAGGTCAAGATGTCTGACTTCATCTGCTTTTCCCTCCCTCACTCACAGCCTTTTGTTCTTCCGTGTCCTTGTGTATCCTCTCGCTCTCCACCCCTCCTTATCTCTCCCTTCCTCTCTCCCCTGCTCTCTCTCTCTCTCTCTTTCTCTCTCTCTCTCTCTCTCTCTCTCTCTCACCATCTCCAGAGCGTCTGAAGCTACGATAACACCACAGAGTCGAGAGCCAGGGAATGATAGTCTCAATCTGCTGTGTCAAACACCCCCATGCCATGCCAGCTCCCTCTCAGCGCTCTGGGCCTCTCTCCCAAGCCGCTCGCCTGACTTTCTCACCTCCATATGTTTGGCACTGCTCCTTCTTCCCAGCAACTGGAGCCAAAAGCAGGCAGCTTTCGAGCTGGAGCTACTGTACGGCACCCTAAAGTAGCTGTCATAAAGCCTGGCTAGTAGGGATGTTTTGGTTTACCTTAGACTAAAGCCAGGGATATGTTTATTTATAAATCAGTTTTTAATGTGTTCATTTACTGTGGAATATTCTTGGGTCAAGAAATAAGATATTTGTCATTTGATGTTTACCCCTTTGATACCTCCCTTAATTTCTTACATGGATGTATGAGGTAGTATTTATTTATGTCAAATGCCAGCCAATCCCTCATACCAAATGTGACTTCATTTCAGTTCTCTACCCTCTGCTCTGGTCTCAATCACCCTGGGCATATCAAGCTTTCACCAAACAGCTTATTCATGCAGACACAAGCCATTGCAGGTAGTACAAAATGGCAACCACCCCCGGATTAACTTTAGAAGGGCTACATGCAGTGGTGTAGTGGTCCCTGGAGAAGTGGGTATACTCTTTATATATACAACACAGGATAAACGCCTGTTTAAAGAAGTGGGCATACGCAATGCTGACTGGAAAATAAGTGGGTATACTCCGTATACCTGCGTATACCCTGGACTACACCACTATCGGTTCTCTACCCTCTGCTCTGGTCTCAATCACCCTGGGCATATCAAGCTTTCACCTTACAGCTTATTCATGCAGACACAAGCCATTGCAGGTAGTACAAAATGAGGAATCAAAATGGCAACCGCCCCCGGATTTCCTTTAGAAGGGCTACATTCAAGCCTGACTAGCTGTAGGCTAGCGATGATTCCCCCATTGGGGGTAGTGTACTACTACGTTTACACACCCCCTTCCTCCTCTCCCTTCGTGAAAGGAAACCGAAAGTTTGGCCGGCAGGCGGCAGAGGCTGAAGAGTTGCCTACTTTAAAGGCTGACTTCGGTGAGATTAACCAAGAGAGATTTTTCTTCATGCTAGCATTAGACGGGACATTAAAAGCGATTCTCACACCAAAAGTGTGAGAGTTGGCAACCCTGAAAAACCTATGAGTGAAAGATATCTAGGCTAGCATTATTGTCATCAACATCATGTTAACGATATGTTTATGCGATTAATGTTAATTAACTACTGAACTACTTGTTGATAGCCATGCTTGCTTGGGGTTGTTTGTAAATTCAATCCAACATTCTGAAAATTGAGGCTCTGTATTTAAAAAATAGTGGTATTATGAGAGAGGACGGCCAGGGCTTGCTAGATGATTTATATCTAGGCAAAGGCGTGGCATAGGCGTGGCATGGGCATGGTATAGGCGTGGCATAGGTGTTTTGACATTACATCTGAACGGTTATTTACCAACATTCTGTTGCTATTTCTTGTTGATTTTTGAATGTTTTTAAACTAAAATTCTCACACATAGAATACATCTCGGAAAATCACAGGCCCTGAGAGAAATACATTTAGGAATCTCACTGGCCCTGAGAGGCACTCTCTCAAGGACACATAGAATACATCTAAGAATCTCACTGGCCCTGAGAGGCACTCTCTCAAGGACATATAGAATACATCTAAGAATCTCACTGGCCCTGAGAGGCACTATCTCAAGAACACTGGTATGCTCTAACACAATGCTGCACACGGTGCCTTTAGTTACTGTGCCCCAACCCTCTGGAATAGCCTACCTCTGGAGTTAAGGTCATCGCACTCAGTGCTCTCTTTTCAAAAGGGAATTAAAACTTTTACATTTTCTTCAGCCTATTCATGACTATAGGTCTTTGTTTTTAACACTTCATTTAACTGTTTTAATTTTTATTTTATTGATTTTATTTCATGTACATATATATATATATATATATTTTGCTAAGTGTGTTTGTTTGTTTGTTTATTTTAGATAATTGAATGTCTTCTCTGCACTCAAAGCACATTGTGTCAATGTATAACATATGAAATGTGCTATATATATAAACTTGAACTTGAACATGTTTCTAGATAAGGATGACACAGTTGATGATCACGAAGAAACAATGATGCATCCACTACTTTGTGTGCACAGCTTTAAAGAATTTGAGTACTCTGGCCTGAACGGATGACAACCAAGCCTGAGTAAACCTGTGCGAATGAGGGGGTCAAATTAGATAGTCAGATTCTCCTCACAGTCAATGGGTTTGAATTTATTATGCTATTTCATGGACACAAATAACTGATCTACAAATGTCCAAACCAGGCCTAACCGTTATGGAGCCTGTTGTACCATCTACCAACCTGGCTCTCCTGTAGAATTATTTCCAAATCCAAAAATCAACGAGAGCATATCAGGATGACTGATGTGGTAAAGCAAGAACTTAAGTACTCTCAAACCCCAAATGTCAACCCTAAGGTTAGTTCTGACAAAAGAGATTTCATCTCGTCAGATAGAGTGCAAGGCTCAACACAGAAGACTCACCTCACCTCAACATAAAAGGACTTCAATTTCAAAGGTCTCCTTACGAAGACAAACAAAAGGCCATTATTTCAAGGGTGTTGCAGGTAGTGTCCTGTCACTTTCAAACAACTGATAGTCATGTCATATGATTTATTATTGACTTTTTTAGTGCATTCTGCACAAGAGGAACCCCACCCCCCCCACCCCCAAAAAAGCAGTCTCCACAAAAGATCACATTGGCGAGTCTTTTAGATCTCAAGCAGCAGGCCTCAAAGGGGTGAGTGACTGTCAGCTCAGTTCAGGCGCTACCTGTCAGACAACAAACATATGCACACACTTGACGAACGACATGCTGACACGTCGCTCCATACTATCTCCCCAAACTCCAAAAGGCCTGCCAGCCCAACTCTGAGCATCACATCCATCATACACACCTGACTGGCTCCCCATAACATCTCACCTTATGGATGCCTAAGTCCTGCTTCACATGAAGCACACTTGCATCTAACTCCACAGAACTATGAATTCAATGATTTCCACTACAATGATTTCCAATGCATGAGACATGGGTGTTACTAGCAGTTTCAGCTGTTTGTGTTGAATTCTAGCTATTTGCGTATGAGTGTTTTTTGTCACTTCATCATTATCCTACTCCATCCATGAAGGGGTTATATAGAGAAGAAGTTATATGTAATAATTAAACAAGGCTTTCTGATACTGCACCGAATTGCTGGAGAAAAGAAATGTAGTTGTTGGAAGGAATAAGGGGATTGTAACGCATACTTAAGCATTACCAAGCTATGCTCTCTGCTGACAAGTGTAATCCTCACCGACAAGCAGTTCTGAGCACTATCACTGCCTCTCACTTTTTCACAAAGAAAAGTTGGGAGGTTTCCTTTAATCAGTCAAACAGCTTGAACTCAATTGGACAAGCAGAATGAAAGGTTCAAATACTAATCGCCTTGGCCAACAAAAGAGGTCTTAAGGTTTTGGCATTACTAAGTCTCCTGATCACTTCCTCTGAATCCTGTTAAACAGCTGTCAAAAGGTAGGACCAGCTGTCAGAGTAAAAAAAGTGAGTTTCTTCTTTTTCATTTCTTTTTGTCTATCTCATACCATATGGTATTTTATTTATTCCTGCTCTTCATGGACTCTCCACTTTGCACTATTGTTTGTATATATTTTTTAAGACTTGTTGACCATTGCACTGTTGTATTGTATTGTTTTGCACTGCTGTACTGTTTTGCACTGTTGTATTGTTTTGTGTTGTGATGTATATTTGTGTAATGTGTGTAAGCACACCTGAGAGTCACTGCACCAAGACAAATTCCTTGTTTGTGAAAACTAACTTGGCCAATAAAAGCTGATTCTGATTCTGATTCTGATTCTGATTCTTCGGATGGCATACCACTTGACTTGAATTAGAAGTGCATTATATATGTTTTAATCAGTGTTTCTTCTAGCCATGTGTTTTAACAACAAATGTCACCACAGGGGGTCAGAGATGGACATACAGCCGACAGGGGAAAATTCATATTTATTCTTACTGAGGTCTGAGAAACCATTTGGTGCTAGCTGCTCGAACAACTAAGTTGCCAAGTTTGTGACATCTTAACAATGTTGCAGAAGTGTAGTAACCAGTGTTCCAGATTGTAGCATGCTGTGTCTCTGCATCAGACACTTTAGTAGACATCTAACAACATCGTGGGGGTTTCAGGTAGATGGAAAACCAAAAACATAAACCTTTGGTAGATATGGCATAAAGCTGCCTGCTGGTATACAGCTGATACAGCACATTTGATGTCTGATTTTCACAGGTTCACCCGTCATCACCACCATACCCTCCACCATATGTGTAATGACCTCATTCACAACCTCTAAAATACTACACCTGTCCTCCAAGCATCTGATGATGCCCTATATATCACCAGATCTGCTTGTTAAACAGGGCGTCATGATCGCAACCAACAGTCACATGTTGCGGAGGTGCCTGCAGAAAAATCAGCCAAGGAGTCCTATGATTTGCATCATACCATTATAATGCAATGCGTTATGCAGCTATTTCCTAAGCTTGTCAAATACAAAATTCATAAGCATCCAACTCTCACACCAAGGACCATTGCAACCCTTACGCCTCCATTTGCAATGACAGGCCTTGATGTTGGAATCAGATCTTATTTATCAAATGGCTTTGATGTGATTATTTTTGGTGCTGGCATTTTTTTAGTTTACATGGAATGTGTACACCATAAACAAGTGAGTGGGCATTACCATCATCACACACAGATGTGCGTATTGAGTGTAGAGATACCGGCTGAGGAGAGTCTTATCTTTCCATCTGTTGTGAGGCTTTGTTAGCCTCTGCGATTCCTCAATGACTAGTAAAATGTTTATTTCTTGAGTTGTCCACTGACCTATACTCCAACTTTGCAGATACATATTGTATCCAACCTCAAAACAAACCATAGCATGGTGTTTATATCATGTCATCTGTGTCAGTTATGCAGAAACAAATGGTGATAGGTCACATCAAAGTGGTAATAAAAATGCAGCCTAAATGTTACTGTAAAACATATACACACACACACACACACACACACACAGAGACACACACACACACACACACACACACACTCTGTTCAAGACCTTGCAACACACACACACTCTGCTTGAGTCCTTGCAATGCCTAATGCATTAAGCTTTTGCCGTTTTGCAAGCTCAAATTGCAAGTGAAAAGCTAATTCTCTGGTGTTTCAAACCAGTGAAACTGAATGAAAACATTTCAAGAAGACAGTTTGGCCTGGTGCATTTAATGAGAATAGACACAAACTACAATTGGCAAGAACTGCAGCTCTTTCCTCTGTTAAATTGTCATGGACACCAGAGCAACACCCCCAGAGGATTTCCCTTCCATAATTAAAGGGAGCCCATTTCCATATTCTTTAGAGGAAAAAAGCAATCAGCCTAAAAAGTCCACTCATTTAGCTCCACCTGTACACGCCACTCTATTCACCCTCTGGACCAATGAGCTTTAAGCTCCACATGCCTCTTCCCCGCCATGACAGCAATTATATATTGCCGCCATTTCTCTGCCAGTGGAATAATGACTCTCCATCCTCTGTCCCGTTCATGAGGCCACAGAATGAAAATGAGGCCAGAACCACAAGTGCAACCATGTTCTGAACACAACATGAGGGTTGAACAGA
The DNA here is from genome assembly GCF_963457725.1 of Sprattus sprattus. Taxonomy (NCBI): domain Eukaryota; kingdom Metazoa; phylum Chordata; class Actinopteri; order Clupeiformes; family Clupeidae; genus Sprattus; species Sprattus sprattus. The sequence continues at coordinate 8,311,167 of NC_137910.1, read as the reverse complement.
GTAAGTTCACCTCACTGGGTCTGTTCTGTTCACCTAAAGAGTTTTGATGGGGTTGACAAACAAACAATGTATAGGCTAGCATAGCATGTGCTGGCATCTGCTCTCGTGATGGCACTGCTGCAGTGATAATCTTACTTCATTTAAGGCCAAGGCTGTTACTGTAAGGTCATTTAGCTATTAGTTATGCAAGAAATACAGCTTCAACGTGACCTAGCTAGCAACAGTAAGGAATGCATTTCTGTCATCCCAAAACGTTCATACAATGCAGTCATTCTAGGCTCAACTGCATAACCCTTTGCTTCGCTGCGTTCACGGTTGCAAGCTAGCAACCTTTCTTTGTGCTATCTGGTATGAATGTAAGGACTGTCATTTCTTTTCAGGTCGATGTTTCCTCAGGAAAATAGTTTGACAGCATCAAATAAGAATAATATATTTTCAAAAATGCAATACTAGCCTACAGGTCATCAGACAGATAGTTCTTGGACTTCACATTATCTCCCCCTCCCATGTCAAACACCTTCCTATTACACTTTCATGAGGACGATTTACTGTAAGCACAATTGTGAAAGAATGTTCCATCTTTTAAGTGGACTTTATCCTCAAGTACAAACACCGTAGGCCCCAGCAGCACCAGCCAAGATGTGCCACGCAACAGAGAGGTTGAGGAAGCCAGAATTAGAAAAGTGTTGCTGTTTTCATGGCGTCTGCCAAGTCAGCATTTCCACCATCTCCCCCTCTGGCCAGCCTTCTGCTAACTCTGCCAGGCAGGGGGGGGGGGGGGGGAGAGTGGGTGAAGGGGAGCTCACAGGAAGTGAGGCGGTATCTGCGGACAGCACACTTATACCGCTTAACACAATTGGAGCAGACCTGTGGTGGTCCTATGTACCCGCACTCTGGTGTACAACAGAGATTCTGCGTCGATACTATTCATTTAGTGCACACTCGTTTTGTATTTGTACTTTGTTTAGTATTGGGCTTTTGCCCTTGGTGTCCTTAGAAAGCGGTTCAGACGATGCACGCTGCAGACTAGAGGGGGTGAGTGGAGTGTTTTGTCTGGATCATCATGCTGGAGATTTTCTACACGAATTAAAGCACAGTCTGAAATTCAAAAGCACTCATGCAGACACAGGGAGTCTGTTGATTATCATCAACGTGTGTGCCAGCAAATGGGACTATGCCATCACATATCCCCTAGATAGATGCAGTGAGGAAAACATCACAACGACCAAAAAAACCTCAAAACTCATTTTAGCTCAGTGCTCACATTAGCTAGACTGGATCCTATTCATGCCAAACCTATTGCCAACGTTTCACTCAGTCTGCACATAAAAGATCAATCTCATGTCTTTGTACCTCAATTCGAAATGCCCTCATTTGCTTTCAAACTGAATACTCTAGCTGACCCACTGACTTCTGGCAGCAGCTCCAAAGAGGAAGTAGATGGCACTTACCTTATACAGGGTTAGGGGCAGAGGGTAATTTTGAAGATTCCATACTACTGATGCGAGTGTTCAGGTACTGATGATACTAATACTACATAACTATGAATATGCTTAAATAACAGCTATTGCTCCACTAAAATTGCCTTATGTCAAGAAAATCACATGTAATTTAACATAGTTATTGTATAACATTTGATGACAAGAAAAAAAATAAGGCATGTTCTTCTATGTCCAACGCAGTGTATGTAAGGCAGCTTACCTGGAAATTGCAAGCTATGCATTGTCATTTAACAATCTTTTTATTGTACCTTTCTTACCTGGCATTGAAGGATGATATTTGCTGATTCCATACCATATAATACACAAACTGCAGAGTACAAAGGAGCTATGCTCAGCAGAACCAACAGCAGCAGTACTGCTGGAAACACTTGAATTTCTCCTTGGGTGAATTTTAACACCGTATGCCAATTAACCTTTTCAAATACTTAGATTTTTAGCGAGAATAGGGATTCAGGGCATTCAAGTTTTCCAACATTTATTATAAAAGCATAGCAGCAAGAACATTTGACTCTAAACCTTGATGTGACTTTTAAAGATACATTTAATTTTCTATCTTGTGTATGCGAATTCAATTTTATACACAAATATGGAGCATATAGTATAAGCTCGAAGGACAATACAGGCCCGTGAGGGGCCTACTTCTAGCAGTCAAATGGTAGGAAAAGAGTCAAATGGTGATGTTCCGACAACCACTTACCCTTAACATGGGGGTAGCAGTTTGGAGAAGGCAACAGATGCCCATCAACGACCAAGAGAGGCTTACACCTTCTTCCACACCCGTTCGGAAAAAGAGAATGGTTACCAGCAGGGCAGCAGCACCAACGCACAGGTTCGTTTGGCGACCAATAACCACAGTGAGTCCCCATGTGTGATGTCATTTGTGATTCACATGCATCAAGCACAGAATGGAATTGTCCACTCCAGCCATTTGGACTCAAGAAAAGCAGCACCTACCTTTCCACAGCACAGCACAAACATTTAGTGTACACACCCAACAACCAGACATCTGAGTGAGGTCATATTCACAGACAGGTGCATCAGCCCAGACATGGACAGCATTGCATTGCATTCGTGTCAACAATTTACATCACAGTGAAGAGGTGAACCAAAGAGTAGGAAGAAGAATGTTTAGTACCTCTGTTTTTACCTACAAAGTTGGATGAAATGATTCCATGGAGAGAGAGAGCATATTCCAGACAACAAACAGAAGAAACAAAGGGAGAGGGGGTTGGGGAGGAAGGAGAAAAACACTAATAAGACTTATGAGGGATGTTCAGTATGGTGCTGACATTAGGTGAGGAAACGGCATGGTTTGGAGGAGGGAGGGGGGGGGGGGGGGAGAGTTGCTGGCCTGTCTACGTGTTTATCTGGGGGGGCGGAAGTGGGGGGCATTTAGGGGTCCTTTCCTAGATGCATGCTTAGTCACTCTCCTTTGCTTTGAGACGAAGGCAGTGCTAATATGCTAAGGCAGTGCTAATACGCTAAGGCAGTGCTAATATGCTAAGGCAGTGCTAATACGCTAAGGCAGTGCTAATACACTAAGGCAATGCTAATACGCTAAGGCAGTGCTAATACGCTAAGGCAGTGCTAATATGCCACTCATGTTCACTGGTGCATTACTGACAGGCATCACAGCAGTCAGAGAAAAGCAAAGAAAAGACAAGAAATGAAAAATGCAGTGCCTACTACTCCTGCATAATGTTGTATTTTCATTGTGGCCATGCTCAACAAACAAAAAGGGCTCTCCCACCGTCTCAGGCTTATGCAATCAAAAGAACCACTGAAGAATGGAACAATACCATCCAAGGCAGAAAAGCATGAAGCAAGGCATGAAAGCTCAATCCTTGAAAAACACAAAAAACTCACATGGGGACCACTGAGAAATGATAAAAATGCACACAAATGAATACAACAGCACCCATTTGTAAAAGGGCAAAGAAAAAGAAAAAAAAACTAATAAAAGAATTTAAAAAAACTCCCTGGAATACTAAAGGCTCTAAACCTGATATAGTAGGTAAAGCAGCAAAAGAAAAGAAAAGTGAGAAGCAGCTTGAGTTTGTAGCAAACAGACAGAGGTGAGGAGGTGAAGAGGAGAGGAGGATGAAGAGGAGGAGGAGGAGGAGGAGGGGGGATGATGAAGGCAATAGTGGAAACGGAACAGAACCCATACCTTGGTCGCCCATCATCAGGTGCGCAAGACCTTAAAGGAAAACAAGAGCACAGTCAGCAGAGCACAAGGGATCAAGGGGAGGATCTGTTACACTTAATGCACAGGTATCTCACTGGATGCCTGTGCCACGGCAGGCAGGAGAGAGTGGGGTGGAGAGATAGGGGGGATGGGGAGGGAGGACACTGTCAGACAAGGGTTTTCCAATGAGCAATTAGGTTTGCAGTCTCTATTTGCAACCTCTTGGTTGCAACGGCTCATTGGTCACACTTACGAGAGAGAGAGAGAGAGAGAGAGAGAGAGAGAGAGAGAGAGAGAGAAACAGTTCAAATGTTCTGTTCTTGAAGTCCTCAGGAAGGCCCCAAAGTAAAGCTCCCACATCCAGTGTCAGTCTAAAGGTCCATAACTTACTCTGAAAAGATGAAGACGCTGTAATGCAACACCTACGTATGTGAAATTCATATTTTCAAACATCTATTTTTGTATAAGTTTAGAGCAAGTGTTACTTTGTGGCAGGGTCTGCTTATTTTCCCCTCCTCAAAGCAAGAATATAAATGTGAAGTTCCTCTAAGGAACTACTTGCCCACACATCCAGTCTGTTGGCAGAGCATCCTCAGCGCATATGAGCATTTTCAACCAAACTCTTCACATTACAGAAACATCATGGACATATGATTGTGTAAAAGATGTCTCTTCTTTTGTGCTGCCAAGCTAACATAAACAACAATTTTGTCAATGACACAATTTCCAATTATGCCAAAGCAACCTCTATTACCTCATATAAGATGGCCTCTACTACCTCATATAAGATGGCCTCTATGACCTCATATAAGATGGCCCATCATAAACAGTGGGCAGGTAAACAACCTGGAAGACCACTTTGATTCACCTTAGATCACTTACCTACCTTGACCTGGGCCAGTAAAATTACTTACTTAACTAATAACTTTCATGGTTTCAACTGGAAACCTCTGACAAACCACATAAGCTCATTGGTTTGGTTTTTAGAAGGCAAGTTCATGCTAATAATAACTAATTTGATAAATATTACCATGCAGGATGCACAAAACTTTGAGTAGAAAATTAGTATATGTTTACACTTACTGTGTTAATCAACTGCAGGTGTACCAATTAAGCTTTATTTCTAGAGAGCTGTAGGTAGGTAGACCGCATCCACCCAACAGCAAATGGCACAAAAACACAGTTTTACTTACCTTGTCCTGAGCCCCAAAAGCACAACTACCACATGCCCATTGCCAACTAGCACTACCCCTACCGCTAATTAAAGAAGAAAGAAATATACCCACCTTCAACATAGTTGTCTTCTGCAAGCAGATACAAGCAAGGAGAGAGAGAGGAAGACGTTTGTTAAGCAGCATGCATATCGGTACTGTCCGTTGCATGACGTAACCATGCAAGGCATCAAACATCACATGCAAGTGTCCCCTCTAGCACCTCAGCAGGAGAGAGAGAGAGAGAGCTCTGGAGCTATGAGGCGTCTACTGGTACATCCGTCTAACTGAAGGGCTTGGATATTGCTTTTGTCACATTGACAGATTCATTTTTGAGGGTGTTATGAACGTGTGGGTCTCTAGTGTTGCTTTCTAGTCAAGAGTTCATTTTATATTTGGGGTCTTAACGCTAACTTGGGGTTTAGACTGTGAAAGATGGTACAACACCAGTCTGTTTTATGAATGAATTGTAATGACACTGAATTAGGTTATTCTCATGCCAGCGTATTTGGCTAACTTGGTGTTTCTACGAGCTAAAGCATATGCACACTGCAGTTGACTGCCAAAGTGTGGGGCTTTTCTTGATTTAATCCAAATTAAAACAAATTTTATTTTAAAATATTATAATACCTTAACAGAAATGTGTTTCTATGAACAGCACTATGTTCTCCTATATTACTCCACTGTTGCACAAAAATAAAACTTGATTTTGATTTATAATTACATAAAATTACATCACACTGAAAATAATATATTGCAATTGTGATACAAACCAATTATGCTCTGTGATATCTGGGAACAATGCAGTCTAATAGCTTCAGTTACTGCAGCTGTTTCATTCTCCACATTGAGTGATATTAAAACAAAAGTGCTTTTCGCTTTGTTCAAATAAATGTGTTTTTTTGTATTCAACTGACACCATGCATAAGGGATATACCACTACATTAGGTGAAAGTATTATAAAGCATGCATAACACAGACACAACACAAGAAAAAAAAGAAATAAAAACGTTTCTAAAACAGAACAGATGGTCAGTCAGTAAATGCAATTAAGAGTTCTCAGAAGCTGCATAAATATATCGTCAGCTAAATTATTTAGACAGATTTGATTAAACGCTAGACTTGTGCATTTTAAATGTTAAGTTAAGTATTTGACTCGACCATAAGATTCATATATTTTAACACATTCCTATGCATTATGAATGCTGTTCAACCAGAGGCCCTAAAGAACATTCTGGAGTAATGCAAAAGCATCTTAATCCAGTGGGATACAGCGTAAGTATATCTTTAGCCTATGACATGTTTTAATCCCATCCTCAAGAAATGAAATAGCTTCTGTAAATGACCATGAAAGACTATGACACCTGTTGACAATTGTAATGTTAGTTTCCTTAAACTGCAGTGTCTTGAAAGCCTCACCAGAGTCACGTTAATACACTACACATGAAAAGCTATGTAATCTTTACAGCTGCGTGTCTTCTCTCCCTAATGCCAAAGACCAGTGACACATAATGAGAGACTTTAACCGGTCTTTGCCAGGGGTCCATCCCCAGGTCAAACACTGGACAGATGGCCAGAGCGCCTGCCTGCCTCCCATGGAGAAGAAGCAGGCTCCTACCTCGTCTGATTGGTTTGGCCCCCACGCACCATTATGACCCAAACACTTACCAGTCCGAGTCAGCTCACCTTCCCAAACCAAATCACACCATGCAGCAAACACAAATGGATGAAAGCAGCGTTTTGTGAACAAAATACATGTCGGGCGAGTGGATTCATCCGTCGGCTCCAATTGGATTCAGATATAAATGAGAGGGGTCCAGTTGCGGTTGCGGTTGCCCAGGGTCCGGTGCAATTTGTGCCATTGTGCTTTAATAAGATCCTCAGGAGGGATACATTCACTCACGAACCTGGCTGATTTGCAGCAGAAATAGCAGTGAGACGGGGAAGATTGGACACTTTGTTCACAAAAGGAAGGATTGGAAAAAAATGAATGGTGTGCCACTCAAAGAGCGTACTGAGAAGGCAGAGTATCAGCCAGCAATGCAGTCGCAAGGAGTCACATGAAATGAGAGAAACTAAATGAAAAGGAAGCCTGTTTACAGACACACATATAAACTAACTATATAACTAACTATACTATATAACTAACTAACATAATGATTATAGCTAAGTCAAAGATACAAGCAGTTAAAAACGGTTTCTAACCATCTGTTTTTGTGTGAACTGTACAATAAATTAATTACTGTAAATATAATTTTCATAAAACAGGCAACAAGCTCGAAGCATTAGAAAACTATCAGTGTAAAACATCTTATAAATTGGGTTTTATCACACTGAGTTATATTGTAAACATGCCCTTACAGTGAAAAACATCTGATGAAGTGACTGAGTTATATTGTAAACATGCCCTTAGAGTTTAAAAGATCTTATGAAGTGACTATGTGCTATTATCAAACCGAGTTCTACTGTTAACATGTCCTCTTGCATCATGGGCTTGCGTATAATTGAGATTAAGATATAGCAAATGTTTAGAGCAGGCTTTCACTTCCTTTTAAGTCTTTTTATCTTCTTATTAAGAGCACCAGTAGCAGTTATGTATGGCTAATGATTATCTGATAGTTAGGTCAACAGAATTACAGGGACAGTACTGAGCAGCACGTGATCATTAATGAAATCACTACCATTAATGAAAGTTACTGCTATCTAAAACGCCTATTTCACAGAGATTCTGAAGTCTTTGCTCATACACCTCATGAACCAAGGATTACGAGGCCTGTTCTAAGCCTTTCTAAATTAACATTGGTCAGATTTGACATCTTACTTCAAATGTTATGAGCACATATTCCTTAAATTCAAGCCAAAGACATCTTGACTCAACAAAAACCCCACCCTCATCCACAGCTAACACACACATTCACTATATCCCCCCAAAACATATAAAAAAGTGGTAACAGCATGTATCTATTCATAAAGTGCAGAGACTAGCTTTTCAAACACCCTCTCAAATCATCCATGACAGCCATCCAAACGGCCTTGTGCCATCAGAAAGGCCTCCTGTGGCCCTGTGTCACACAGTTCTATCCAAAAGATGATGTGTGTCCTTCAAGGCACCCAAACACTCTCTAAGGATGTGACTGACATTGCACTCTCATCTTGGCTCTGTGAACAAACATCACGGCACCTAGCAGCACCTCCATTCACTTCTTCCCCTAGGTGACGCTCTAGCAGCACCTCCATTCACTTCTTCCCCTAGGTGGCGCTCTAGCAGCACCTCCATTCACTTCTTCCCCTAGGTGGCGCTCTAGCAGCACCTCCATTCACTTCTTCCCCTAGGTGGCGCTCTAGCAGCACCTCCATTCACTTCTTCCCCTAGGTGGCGCTCTAGCAGTACCTCCATTCACTTCTTCCCCTAGGTGGCGCTCTAGCAGTACCTCCATTCACTTCTTCCCCTAGGTGGCGCTCTAGCAGTACCTCCATTCACTTCTTCCCCTAGGTGGCGCTCTAGCAGCAGCTCCATTCACTTCTTCCCCTAGTATATAGGTGGCGCTGCACTGAACACATGGGAGTGAAAATCCTTGATACTACCGACATCTTTTCTATGCATCTTTCAGTGATGGCGTACTGGGGAGCCCATTCTGCTTCAATACTCTGATGGCTCAGCTCATAAACAGCCAGAAAGAAATGGCCCTAATTTCAGTGAGAGTCAGCCCAGAAAGATGACACTGACCTGTTTCTGGTCTCGCCTACATAACACCACCACATTGATAAGTTACACCAAGAGGAGTTTAAAGGACTGTCTCTGGCCTCGCCTACATAACACCACCACATTGATAAGTTAACCCAAGAGTAGTTTAAAGGACTGTTTCTGGCCTCGCCTACATAACACCACCACATTGATAAGTTAACCCAAGAGTAGTTTAAAGGACTGTTTCTGGCCTCGCCTACATAACACCACCACATTGATAAGTTAACCCAAGAGTAGTTTAAAGGACTGTTTCTGGCCTCGCTTACATAACACCACCACATTGATAAGATACACCAAGAGGAGTTTAAAGGACTGTTTCTGGTCTCGCCTACATAACACCACCACATTGATAAGATACACCAAGAGGAGTTTAAAGGACTGTTTCTGGTCTCACCTTCATAACACCACCACATTCATAAGATACACCAAGAGGAGTTTAAAGGACTGTTTCTGGTCTCGCCTACATAACACCACCACATTGATAAGTTACACCAAGAGGAGTTTATAGGAAATGCTCATAATCCTTGTATACATCTTCAAGCTGCAGTTTAATCATAATTAAATGGGTGTCACAGCTTAATGGCTGTTTTTCCTGCTTATTCCTCATTAGGGAGAGCTGTGTATAATACATAAACATTATACAGTCGTTTTGTATGCATCTGCAGGTACTGCAGAGTAAGCCAGACATTTAATGCTAGCTGCATACCCTACATGAAAGATTGTGATTCTGTTTTAAGAATAACTCTGCCACTATATCAGCAATCTATATGAATAGATCACATTACTGAATCATCAGTAATGAGTTCAGTGACTGAACGCAAACATTGTGTATGATGGCATTGTGTATGATGGAGTCAATGTATACGAACAATGGCCTACATGTACATACTAACAGTGGCCTTCATTGTATTCATACAAGTTTATCTCATTAACATTTGGCTAATTCAAGTGATTGTATTCTGAAAAACATCCAGAAACAAAGAAATCATTTTAAGGTAAAACTGTCTCTCTGAAATGTCTAGGCTCAACTGAGTGTCAAATAAAGCAACTGCATGCACGCAGCACTGATTCAATAAAGTAAAATAAAAATAAAGTGATGAATCTAAAATAAAGATTCAAACCCGGCTCTGCAGCTGAGTGAGAAGTCTACCATGACGAACGAAACCGTTTCATATTTCCACGTTTCCACACCACGGGCTGCACGCTCTTTTCATCTACATTAACCCGAGTCCCACACCTGTCCGAGGAAGGCTGCTGGAGAATACGCCCTCTGGTATTTTACACACCCCTGATATTTTCTCCAAAAAGGTCTTCACAGTCACGGTATATTAAGACAAAAATCCTGTCTCCATTCTGTGTTCACCCTTTCAGCCCATTCATTTTAAATGGTAACGGCCTCACACACACACACACACACACACACGCACACACACACACACACTCCTTTGTTACGTGCCAAGAGCCAAGAAAGCCCCCTCCTCTACGCCACACACTTTGCTCAGCACACATACACACACACACACACACACACACACACACACACACACACACACACACACACACACTGTGCTCAGCAGCAGCAGAGACAATAATCTAAAGGGAGACAAATGCTTGTTGGACTAAGCAGCAAAGGTCAATGCTACCATTCAGACGATGGATCAATCTGCTGTTAAATTACAATTTAGCCAAAATCAAGACTAATGAGCAGGAGCACGAGCCCATCCTTCAGGCGTACGCTTGTCTGCTAATGCCCCCAGCTAATGCACCCAGCTAATGCACCCAGCTAAGGCCCCCAGCCTGTATGCATTGACGCTGGTAGCATGTCGCAGCTAACCAGCCTCACCGATTCCTCTCAAAACACAATAAACTTGGAGAGAGAGAGAGAAAACCGAGGCTAAGTGACCAGCCGCCCTGATGGGAATCGATCAGACCTGCTGTTATAGTCTTCTGGTTTGGTGTTAGATTACATCTGGCACCCTGTTGAAACTGTTAGCATCTCTCTGCGCGCAGAGGGGGTCTCTGTCAGCGTGTCTTTCTCTCTGGACATACCTCTAAATCCCCCTGTCTCTCTCGCATTCCTACCTTTTTTAACATGTCATCGCTCATAGCCAAGCGTTGCTCATACACAGCCTTGCATATTCCTCTGCTTAGACCCTCAAACAAGATCCAACTGGATTCCACAACTCACAACCACTTGACAAAGACCAATATATCTCATGGTCCCCTTCATCTAGTGTGTGTTTGTGTGTGTGTGTGTGTGTGTGTGTGTGTGTATATCTCATCAGGCCACATCAACCAACACGCCATCGTTACCCAGAAAGAACCTAGTGGTAAGTAGCAGCCTGCCCTCCATCAATAGGGCACAGTCTCCTCCATCTAACCCTCCATCACTGGGTAACAGTCTCCTCCATCTAACCCTCCATCAATAGGGCACAGTCTCTTCCATCTAACCCTCAATGGGCCTCAGTCTTCTCAATCTTACCCTCAATCACTGGGTAACAGTCTTCTCCATCTAACCCTCTATCACTGGGTAACAGTCTCCTCCATCTAACCCTCAATCACTGGGTAACAGTCTCCTCCATCTAACCCTCAATCACTGGGTAACAGTATCCTCCATCTAACCCTCTATCGCTGGGTAACAGTCTCCTCCATCTAACCCTCAATCACTGGGGCACAGTCTTCTCCATCTAACCCTCCATCACTGGGTAACAGTCTCCTCCATCTAACCCTCCATCAATGGGGCACACAGGGGATTGTAGGAGCAGATGGGCCCACTTCTTTTCTTTTTTTTTATTTACATCTTGTGGGTTGGACTGAGCCACCAGGGTAATCACAGCGGAGCTACAGTTCTAATAACCTTAATCCTGGGATTGAGAATATCTAGGATAGTATTACGGATGTGAAATAAATCTTCCTTCCGTTTTTTTTTTTTCTTTTTTTCCTCCATGGTCCATCTCTGATAAACACACGCCATGCGCCTTGCAAGGGGATTACAGCAACAACAAAATGAGGGCTCTTAAGTTCTTCCTGCATATTTCAGACACACTGAGCAGGCTATAAATGGAGCACAAATGGGTTATCTCATTATACTCGGGGCCCTCTGTTGTAGTTCAAATTCATCTTATCACAGCGAAGAAACACAAACAATAGAGGCTGGTTTATCCAAGTAACAGCGTGTTAACAACACACTTTAAAAAAAGATCAAAGGCAGTCATTATAAGAATATCGTATTTGCTTTCGCCAGAAAGTAATTTATGAAATGACATAACCGAGGCTAGCGTTGTCAATATCCCCCATGAGTGTGTCCTTCCTGTGTTTTGGTAATCAACAGCATTTCCTAAATTCCTATGGTTGTAATACAGCACATTTGCAGCTGTTATGGCAAAGCCAGTGTTTGTGCGCTCTCAAGTGAAAATGTAATGTACAAAGGCTGTCGGTAAACATTTCTGTCTCATTCGAAGACTGTGGACGCTAGGAACCACCCATAGAGATGTCAAAGTACATGAATGTAAAAGGTACAACAACATCCGAGTCTGCAGTGTCCAACTACCACGAGAGCTAACCCAAGGCTCCACATGTCAAAGATCTACTGAAACATATCATGCAGAGCCCAACAAGAGCTTGAATACTTTCAGCTCAATGAAAGCACTTCACTCTTAGTCTGAGGGGGGGAAACCATTATTCAGCTATTTCACTGAATATCTGTAGTAAGAGGCCAATCTCTGCTTACTGGTTGGAGGATTTCTCATCTGACAATTATTCCGGTCTGAATAAAATTCATTTGAGGGATTAACTTTAAAGGAAACATTCTAATTCTATACTAGAGATTATTTGAGACCCATTCCACTTGTAGAAGTCAATATGTCATTAAATGAGGAGTATACAGTCAGACGTTAGTAAAGAAATTCCTTTAGCCTTGTGGCTTTGTGAGATATTGATAAAAGTAACTGCCAAAACCATACAGTTTCCAAAACTAATGATACAGCTATGGCATAGAAAACTGTTTTGCATCAAATGCACTTTAGTATTGACTGACTGCATGTTTTGCTTTTTTTCACAGCTGAGATCCATTTGTGTTAGTGAGCTCTTGGGCACAAGATAAACTAATCATGATGTGAGGAGCTGTGTATGTTGGTCAGTGTGTGAACCTGTGCTTGTGTGTGGTTTGTGTTGTTGTCTCCCAGGAGACAGGATGCTGAGACGCCACTTTCCTTCTTGGAGTGGTGTAGTCACTACAGATCACACACACACACACTCACACACACATTTGCACACACACACACACACACACACACACACACACACTCACACACACACACACACACACACACACACACAGAGAGACACAGACACAGACACACACACACAGACACACACACACACACACACACACACACACACACACACACACACACACACACACACACACACACACACACACACACACACTTGCATGCACGCACACACATACTCCCGTTGACAGTCAAGTGCAGTTGTATTTAAAACAAGACCGAAAATCCCCAGGGAAAATCCCTCTAATCTTCTGAATCCGATATCTGTCTGTGGGCTCAGAGAGACAGCAGTATACTGGTAATCTGGCTGCATTGAGTAAGGCAGCACGACCCTTACAGACAGACTGACACTCTCGGGGAGCCACACAGACCTGGCCTTACAGTGGGAGACAATCTTACGGAGGGTACAGGCATCACAAACACAAGGAGCGCCGGGATTTTTATTTTGGTTTCTGTCCTGACTGAGCCAACATTTCCATGTTTCTCTTATTGTGGTTTATCTGCCTTTCTGAGCAAGATAAAATAAAATGCCTGGAAATCTTTAGGGTCATAGAATCTAGCAGGCCCCTAAAATAACTAGCCTTACTAGCTCCCACAAGCACTGTCTGATAAAAGGGAATTTATTTAAGAGAAATGTATTATTCACAAAGTCATTCATTTATTTAAAAAAAAAGGCATCAATTTGATTCACACATTGTGCACACTCTACTATGACAACCACTTTAAAAAGATAAATATCAGGCTCTCTACCCGTATCAGACCTTTAGGTCGTACTCTATAGTGCGTTGCACCAAAAGGTAACTGCACATTGATACATAATCCATGTTCAGGGGCTCAGTGGCATATAGGATCACTGTGCTGTTGCAGCGGAGCTTCAGTCATCACAGCTCAAGCCCAAAGAGAAACTCACTCCAGGCACTTTGTTTAGAGTTTGAAGAATTGTCCGTGTAAGCTGACACTGACTGGACAGTGAATATCACACGTGCCTGGATTTCATTGCGCTCCTGACAATAAACAAAGGACAAAGCTTGTTCCAGTACATGCATTAACCCCGCGTGGCCCTGTAAACCTGTCCATACACACACGCACACACACACATACACACACACACACACCCACACACTCACACACTCCATACACAGAGGATGATAAGGCATTGATCTCTTTTGTGCTGCTGTTTTCTGTGCCTCTCAACTAAAGAGCAGCAGTGGCAGCGTCTTGGACAGGGAAAGGCTCAGATTATGTTATTACACCATATAAAATGTAGAATGGCAATATAAGCATCCCTACCACACACACACACACAGACACACACACACACACACACACACACACACACACACACACACACACACAAACACACGCACACGGATGTGTGCAGAAAAGGAAGCACAGGCACCCATGAACACTACATCCACACACACAAATGTGCACAATCACACATACGCAGAAGCACACACACACACACACTAATGTGCACAAACACACATACCCAAACACACACACACACACACACACACACACACACACAAGAAGGTGCACAAACACATATACGCAAAAGCACACAAATAAAAGGTACGTGGTTCAGCAGAAAAGGTCAGCTCGGACAGTTTGGTTCGTTGCAAACGTAGAAAAGAGATAATGCACCAGATTCCATTTCATTATGTTAAAAAAGTGAGTCATATTGAGGATCCATGTGATTTGTGTAATGACAGGCTCAGCCTTCACAACCACAGAAGAGTGCATCTAAATAATTGTTCCTACCAAACAAAAGGATTTGTGTTAATGTGTGCACCCAGGGGTAGAGGGTGAGGCACTGTAAATCCACTAATCCCTTCATCTGATCAAAGTAATGAAAAAAAGCTTTTAAATTATTTAATGGAAGGGTCCAAAATCATGTTTCAAAAACTGACAGGAGACTATAGTATGTCCTTTTTTACCCATGTGAGCACGGTCTGCATCGCTGCAGTGTGTGGCTGGACCGAGGAGTGGTAATGAATTTTGCCAGCGATTGATTTCCTTCAGTGACATGAATCTTGATGTATGTTTTATGATGGGCGTTTTCACAAAGTCCTTTTGGCAGTCTGAATTTATGAGATTTTTTTTTTTTTCCAACATCACCATCTGCAAACGTGTCATAATTCAGACATTTAGCATTGATGACACACAAGAAAATTGCACTACAATGCAAAATGGGCAGCACAGACCTCAGACCTGTTCAAAGTCCCACCTCGGCAAGGCCCAGCCCCACAGCTAACCTCACGATTCTAGATCTATTCTATTCTAGGCAAACTGAGTTTGTGCTTATTGCCAAATTAGTAATACTACTGAGCAGTGTTATAGTGTTTCTGGAAACTCACATTGTGTGTCATGTAAGTCTCAACTTGAAAGAGGGCTGCCAAGAATAAGAGGTTTAAATACAACTACAACAAGCATTAGGGCAATAATGCACCAATAATGCAGTTGGTGCTAAGTAATGGGTATTAACGGTGTCTGTGATGTACATACTGGGTAGAGGTCTTTGACATAATATTCCAGAGGTGGCTATGTAGGTGAAACAAATAAAGTGCCTGGATAATTAATCTGCCATGTATAATGACCAGTAGCTGAGCACACAAAACTAGTCATTAATTTACAGGGAGAATGAACACAATAACACAGATTATCGTTGTGCTATTAGAGGCTGCTGATGCACTCTGGATGGTTTTGCCATTGTGTTTCACAATATGCATTTTTGAAACATTATTAATTAACGTATCTTCAGTGCCAGAAATGCTGTCAGATTTTCAGACTAATGGTCTCAATTGGGATATAATATTCCGTGTACATAACATAATGTAAATTGCCATCTCTAAACCTATGGCCTAGTCCCTGTCTGGAGTCTGCCCCACAAGCTAGCCTGATGCAGTCTTAGCAAACTGTGCATCTGGACCAGTTTGGGCTTCAACTGGGAGTTTTTTTTTGTTTGTTTGTTTTGTTATTTTTGCCTCTAATTATTTCAGCTGAGTTCATTTTCAAATATGGTGCGTTCAGTGTTAAATTTCAGCTGTTCATTCTGAAATAATTTACCATTCTCTACAACCTCACCACTCACCGAGATATTTGGTGCATTATGAGTTTGGCTTAATTTAATGGCTGTATGAACACAGCAAATTCACTTGTTGGAAAGGAGGGGAGGATTTATTTGGCAACACTGTTGCCAAGTGAACCATAGCAACTGAATAAATTCAAAAAAAGAACATAACAATGAGCATACATGCATTAACGCTGGCCTTGGTCCCCTCAGACAGAACAATACAATTCTTTAAATTGAAACAGAACTATTATGGGTTTTAATCATTCAAAAAGCGTTTCTTTTTCTCAGAGTGCATCTACCTGGCCAGTGCAGGTCAGGAGAAAGTAATTGGATTGTTGTCTGTGTATAAGCCACACTAGCTGGGTCCCCATCCTTTTGAATGCGCATTTTGGCCATTCGAATAAGAAATCCTGACTAGAAACACTTTAAATCTTCTATACCGATCAAAAAGAGAGGGAGTGTGATCCTCGTCCATAAATGTTGGCCATCGATTGGTGGAATATTTAGACAAATGTATATGTTTTCAGAAAGAATTTGCGTTATTTGTTTGAACACTATATGCTTGTCATTAATTCATATTTCTTCAGCAGCTGATATGTGAAGACTCATCAGTGGGTGACGAGTGAAATCATTCAGACACAACAAAATCATATTACTAATCTTTGGTTTGACCTGTGAATCGCTGGGTAGTGAGTGTCCATGCTCTGTACTATCCCATTAGAGGTTTGGCTTTATCCAATCAATACTACCGTTTACACTCACACCTAACCCTAACCCTAACCCTACACTCACACCTAATTCTGTTGAACTGGGCTTGACTGCCAAATACTGCCATGCAAGCCCACACCCCAGTCATCAGATTTAATGTGTATGGTTCACATTTTTGTTTGTTATTGTTTATTCATCAAAATGATGTCCTGATATTCGCAACACACTATTATTAGGAACAGTTAAATGAGTTACACCTAAATGTGTTGTGGACCAATCTGTCCCCTCATTATGATGTCTGTTCACTGGGGCATTTGTTACATTTTAGAAAACATGACTAGGATAAAAAGACCTTTAAATTGAAGTCACAGGCTCAGCCATGCACACACAATTACCGTCTACCTCTTCTTCCTCTGTTCCAGCCATGCACACACAATTACAGTCTACCTCTTCTTCCTCTGCTCACTACCCGTGTCTCCTTCTTCTCCCCGCACTCACACTCTCTGCACTTCAATGTGCTGAAGGACACGAGTACAGGTTCGACAGAATTGGGTTACATACTGCCGCAGTTCAAAAGACACAGAAATGAACTCCCACACTGCCACACTGGATAAGCCACTACAAACGAACAGAAATTGAGTTTTAATTATGACACTGCCGTCCCTGCATCAATGTTAAATAGGAGAGTTTAGGGTTTTTTTTGGTTTAAAA
Source organism: Sprattus sprattus (assembly GCF_963457725.1). NCBI lineage: Eukaryota > Metazoa > Chordata > Actinopteri > Clupeiformes > Clupeidae > Sprattus > Sprattus sprattus. The sequence continues at coordinate 8,293,734 of NC_137910.1, read as the reverse complement.
TGAAGAATAGCAGATTAGATGTTTTGACAGAGTGCTTTTACAGAGTGCATTTACAGTTTGACGGTCACATACAATATTCTTCCGAGTTCTTCTCCAGGTCTGCAGGACTGCTGGGACTGATGGCACCTCCAGTCTGATGTGCCCTAACCCTAACCCTCACCCTTTACATGCAGGCTTGAATCCCATATCACACTAGGCTGAATTAATGACCAGAAGAAACTGCCATGCAAATCCATGTCAGGGCCTGGATAAATATCTTAAGGAAAGAACATATTTGGCAATGCTTTTGTGTGTCTGTGTGTGTGTCTGTGTGTGTGTGTGTGTGTGTGTGTGTGTGTGTGTGTGTGTGTGTGTGTGTGTGTCTGTGTGTGTGTGTGTGTGTGTGTGAGTGATTCCTAATGACTTGGCATTTAATGACATAATTCATTTATGAGATGCTCAGAATAATCCACTACAAAATCCAATTAGCTGTGTTACTACTGCGTTGAGCACTTATAACACCACCTGTCTGGGTTCTGAGTTCTGATCAGCCCATCCACTGGCATGAATGAGCAGAGTACATGCACACACACACATGCACACACACACACACACACACACACACACACACACACACACACCGAACACACACACACAGAACGGCACTCTGGCACCCTTGCAGTTTACCCTGCCGCTTATCTTTGATTCATGCGATGACAAACTATTCCTCCAATCAGTCCCGGAAGCACCACCAACAAGGTGAAAAGGCCTGACAAAAGATATGGTTTAAGTATGTTTTACAAAAGATATGGTTTAAGTATGTTTTACAAAATGTATGGTTTAAGTATGTTTTACAAAAGATATGTTTCAAGTATGTTTTACAAAAAAAGATGCATGTAGCCTACGTGTGATTCCATACATAACGCAAAATCTGACATTTCAAAGCCTTTTGTTTATCCCATTTTGCATAAGGCCCCCCAGAGCAGGAATGAGTGGAATAATAGGTCCCTCAACATGTCAACCGCTCTCTGAAGCTGAATATGTCAGGTCAGGATCCTATGACTCACAAGCTTGAATGCCATAATTGTGTCACCTTGCAGAATGTGTTTCAACACACCCACGTCACACACACATACACACAAACACACATCCACGTCACACAAACACACACACACACACACACGTCCAATGAGAGCAGAGGCTTCCAACATAAGGTGACCTCACAAACTCAATATCAAAACGTCAACTGTAATTGCAGGCTAGCGTAACAGGCCATGTATGAATCACGAGTCCCTCTGTAAGACACACTGAACACACAACTGAACACACCACTACTGCAGCAGTCACGGACTAAATTGGCCGTTCTGTAACACACACTGAACCTACCACTCCAGCAGCAGTCTGTGACTATACTGGGGCTTCTGTAAGACACACTGAACCTACCACTCCAGCAGCAGTCTTGGACTATACTGGGGCTTCTGTAAGACACACTGAACCTACCACTCCAGCAGCAGTCTTGGACTATACTGGGGCTTCTTTAAGACACACTGAACCTACCACTCCAGCAGCAGTCTCGGACTATACTTGGGCTTTGGCCCAAAAGATGTTGTATTGTAACTGCATGAACCTTAATCTCTGCACTCTGAGTAAAAGAGAATGTTGCCATTAATCAAATGCCAAAACCAAAGGTTTTGAAAGTGACATAGTTCAAAATCTTCTGACAGAAACTGAATACACCATTGTTGAATATCATGCATGATGTAGCCAACTCTTGACCCTCCAGATCTGTAGCTCCCTCAGGTGAGAACTGAAAACCCCATTAAACATTTGGAGAACTTGAAGCGTACAGAATCCACAACTGCACAACTATCCGTTATTGAGCCAGCACTAGGCATCTAGGAACACAGAACCAGACTATAAAGAAGAGAAAATAATATCTCACATTCGCCTCAACACATCTAAACATATAACCTGAGTCCACTGCAACCGCAGGTAGATGACCAGACCATTTCAGGGTCAAACAACAATAAAATGTTGCCCACAATAGAATCACCAGCTGACTGACAAATGTATAAAAGGTTGTTGTTTAACTATGGTTGAGTGATTTAGGAACAACTGTGTTTACATTTTTAAACACTACGCACAATGGTTTACACAATTGCCATTTTGTTTCCTGAAATCACAAGAAATATGTGAGAACTGTTGCCCTTTCCAGTCAGAAGCCACCATACAGCAGTCACCAGGAAATTATGTAAAAAATAAGTATAACTGTCAAATGGTTTTCCAAAGTAAAAGCAAATCTGCATTGCTGTTGAGCTGTTTGAATAATTGTCATTCAATAGCGTCTGTCTGCATGTACTTCTGCCAAGCCCTGATATAGGAAAGCCTGCTTTATTTTAAATCCCAAACTGATTTCTCCTTAGCTATATTTTTAATACAGACATCTCAAACTAACTGTGACAAGAGGGGTCTGTCAATGTTTATTTAAGCATGAAGTTGATTTTATCTCAGTTGCCAAAACAGCTTGGTTGGCTTTTTGTCCTCTCAAAGTCATGTGTCCCTCTGCTTTGGAAAGGCTTATAAATGGAAACTTTCAAAACAAAAACCAACAGAGAGTTTCAAAGGTCATTAAATCCCTGGAGCCTCTGGTAGGGAGAGGGGTGTACACCTTGGAGAATGTTGAACACCTGCATGTTTAGCTAATGAGACCTTGCAGGTGCAAAATGACTAATTAACGTTGGCCTGCTTCAAGCAAACATGATAAAGTCATTCTAACCGCACTATGTTTTTATTTTTCTCCATAATTTACCTCCGGCTGCATGTTGGCAACATCCATGTTAGTCATTTAGTTAAATAATTGTAATCTTTCGTAAAATAGACATTTTAATACAACACTGGTGGTTTCACCTAATGACCTGACAGTTACTGAAGCATGTTCCCTCTATTCAGGAAATTAAATTAAAGGAAAACTAGTTTAAGTAGATATGAATCCAGAGAGCTTACCTTCACTGCAGTCTTTTCCTTGATAGCCAGTGTCTGAGCAGTCACAGGTCGGCTCGTTGTTGACAACACTACACACTCCTCCATTCAGACACATGACGTCTGTGCCACAAAGGTCATTGTTGACCCCTGCACTGTTGACGAGTATCGGTTCAGTGTTGTTCACTCTCAAGTCTGTTATCCATCCAGCAAACGGAACTTGGTCCTTCACGACCGATGACGTTAGCCTCAATGCTTGGGACTTTAATTCCGGTGGGATCCCACCAAGAAATAAATGGCTAAACACCGTCATGTCGCGCCTTTTGGATTTGACCTCCACCCATTTGACCTCTTTGTCCACGATGAGCGTGGTGTTTTTGAAGCTTCTCCTTATGGTGACACTATGCCACTGGCTGTCGTTCACTGCTGTGTCAGAAACAACCGTTGCTGGATCGGCACAAAATATGGAGAACCGCAGACTGAGTTTGCCGTTGTGGATGAGTAGCTCCAGAAAGTCGCAAAAGCCTTCGTCGTCAAAATACACCAAAAGTCCCTGGGAGCTCTTGGTCTTCATATTGAAGTTCATTTCGCTTTCGCAACACGCATTCCACATGGGAAAGGTGGCCCACTGTCCCTCTGCACCAGTGAACTCCAGGCTGGCACCGAGGTCCACCACACAACACAGAACCAAACCCATCCATACTAGATGGGCACCATGCCGCATTGTAAGAACCATGATGTTCGAAAGGGCTATGTTAATTCGTATTTACTACTGATGGGAAATTTCGACAGAGAGGCTATCCTTATTGTAAAAGTCCTCAAAACGTATTGTTTGATTTGGGAGAATTTGGGACTTAATCAAGAACATCTTAGGTGGAAAGAGCATCCCCATATCTGCCGGCTACTCTACCCTCCATGAGAAAATATTTCTGGTAAGCCTAATGTAATTTTCCACTGACACTGTTAATTCCAAATGACGTGTGTCTCTCCGAACTACTACTCAACGGGTAACTACTTCCCCTGTCCTTCCCTCTCCACCTGCGCCCTCATGAAATCCAAGTCATTCACAGTCAATTATTTCAAATTAGAAATGCATCCATTTGTTGTCTTGCGTTCAGGAACATTGCGGCCACGGTTCGATTTCAGTTTGAACAATGTTAAAATATAGTTTTGATGAAAAGATCATTGGCTCCGTGGAGTATGGTTGATGCAATCGTCAGGCATCATACTTCGCGTCAGGCATCTTCGCGTTGCTGTCATGACACCGGCGCTGAGGAACAAAAACATAAAACAATATTTTAAGCCAAGACATACCGGGACATTCAGCCAGATAGGACCTTAAGGTGTAGGGAGGCCGACTTCCTAGTTAAGGCTATACAGCGTTTGAGAGAATGTCGCTATTATATATGTTCAAAAAGATGGCACCATGTTTGCCACAAGTCTTTTCATTATTCTTGAAACCTTAGAACATTAATGCAGCCCTCTAAACTCGATCAATTCTAATTACACGTTCATTTAATACAAATCTGTCCGTCATTCGACCTATCTTCAGAATAATTCCCAAAACAAACAGGCCTTCAAAGGAAGGTGCTGTGATAATGAAATTATATTTTTTTTGTGAAAAGTAGCATATAAGTATTACAGCCTATGGTTTATGTGTATATGTTCTGAAAGAAGCATATATTTTTGCACTAATTAGAGGAACAGTTTGCTGTAACACAATTAATAAAAAATATTTAATAAGCAGCATACTCCAACTCGCCATCACTGCCACTAAAGATGTCATCATTTCCATTTGATAAGTTAAGACATGCCGGATATTTAACTAATTTCCAGATGCACCCTTTTGGATGGCTGCTTCTGAGTACCCTTTCGTTGCCTCTCCCTACAATCCCTCCCTTTCTCGCAGCCTCGCGCACCCCATTTCATTGAGGGTCACCAAGGAGACCAAGGAGAGCTCCAACATCGGTTGAGATTGACAACATGTGGCAGCAGGCTACTTACAATAACTTAGCAGGGCCTAATTAGCCCACGATGCATGTCTACAATTGCGACTTGGGAAGCATACCTTCATACCTTCGATGTTTCTTCATTTTGAGTTGCTGAAGATAGTGCAACTGCGCAGATTTAATCATATGGATAGTTGGTAACGTATCGGTTACCTTTACATACAACAAGAACTATCACTGTAACCACACAGACAACGAATCAGAATTCCAAATTAAAGGAAACCGGAGATCCAGTTGCTTACACGTAGAGCCAAAACGACCTATAAAGCGTCTGAAGACGCAAACCCGTTTAGTCTTGCATTCTCTGATAATTGTCGACCGCTTTTCCCAGGCTATCGCTCAGCGGCGCACACTCATCTTGAATGGGGCGCACAATCTATGTGCAATTTGGTTCTAAATATAAAGACTGAACAAACTCCAAACAAAATTATATGCAAAGGGTATGCTACTTGTCTGACCTTTGTAATTAACACACAATGTAGGCAACTGCACTCATTTCAGACAAGTGATGAAGACGAGTCTCTTACGTGAAAGCACCTGCAAACCCAAATCACAGCTTTACACAATTCCCAGCACTATCCTCCTAAAAAGTGTTGGGCTTGGGCTACTTGCTGTTTACCGAAAGGTTGACAGAATAAACTTAAACTATAGCTGAAGTAAAACAAAACAAAAATCAGCATACCGTCTCTGCCTCAACCACACACAGAATTCTTCACATCCACCGCGAATTCTCACAATGTTCCGCAACAAGAATCACTGCATCACTGAAGGAGTGAGGAGCGGTCCTCAGCGCCCTCAAAAACATCCCTAATATCGCCAGGAGAAGAGTGTTATTTTCCTTTACCTGAAATTCATCCTTTTCAGTTACAAGTTACGGTGAAAACATTAAAGTTGGTGTCAGAGAAAAATCCGATAATTTTGAGAGAAGAAAAGGTGCAACGCGCTGCTTCCCCGCTGCGCTCCTGCCAGCGACTGACAGAAGCCTGAGACGGTGGGTCACATGGCCGCTCTCTGATGGGGAGGGGAGGGGGGGAGAGGCGCTGCAGCACCTTGGACCGCACCACCGCTAAATGCAAATGGTTGTGCACTCAAATCACACACATTGACCAGATCAATCACAATCATTAAATTTGATTATGGCAGGTGCAGCCAAAGTGATGCTATGGAACGATCTGATTGTACGTCCCATAACAGTGTGGCAAATTCATTCAAGCCAGCGATAGTTGGATGCCACAGAGGATGCCAAGGGAGCGAGATGAATGTGGCCATGTAACAGCTCCTGTGTAGTGAGAGACGCGAAGAAAGATCAAATTATCCACGCTATTAACTATGCCGCGGAGCAGGTAGCCCTTTCGAACTCAGTTCACGGCGCTATCCATGAATGCGTTCAAATAAGCTCACAGTTCGTGGCGGAGGTGTGTCCTGCAATTATTATCGGTGTTGAAATGTATTTTGAAAGTTTGTTTTTTATAACAGTCCAACCCCCGAATAATGAATGTAGGTTATTTCTCGCCTATGATGCAAAATTGTAGGCCGCCTATGATGCAAAAAACTAAATTATTTCAGGCGGGTTTATACTAGTATTGTTGGCTAAATGTGGACTTTTTAACTATAGCAAAGGTGCAACATGAACTATCAAAAGGTTGGAGAGTATGTAAGTTGTATTTCATCTAAGTGAGTTTAGTCAGCAGAGGACACTTCCAGAATTGCACAATTGACCTTAACATACTCAGTTCAAGAGTTAGAACCGATCATCAGATATGATATAGCTACAACCACCCCTCTTTCTCCTGCACTCTCTCTCTCTGTCTCTTTCTCTCTCTCTTTACTGCTACCTCTCACAGATCCCTGGGTCACTTTGTTATTGTGTGCATGCATGCGTGTTCGTTTGAGTGCATGTCCCTTAAATTGTATGTTTGCTTGACATAATACAATTTTTAAGTACCATAAAGTATTGTGACAGTATTGTAAGGATAAAACTATTTTATAAAAGAATCAATACTTGAGCCACTGTCCAACACGCCTCATGGATGTTGATGTAGCTGGATGTTCCTTCATGAAAATGTGCAATGTATATATGTATAAGGGAATTCTTAATAGGAGTCTGAGCAATGTATATAAGGGAATTCTTAATAGGAGTCTGTGCAATGTATGTATGTATAAAGGGAATTCTTAATACGAGTTTGATGGTGATGCTGATGTTTCATAATTGAACATGTCTTACATTCAGGAAAGAACATACTGGTTTCCAGTTCAGCACTGTTAAAAACCACATTAACAACCACAGCAATGATGTGATGGCATACAATCCTTAAGTTTAAACTGAACTGTTTGCTTGGCATAAATACAGCAGCGCCACAACACCCACACTCTATGTCTCCAAAGCCCCAAAGTATTCAAATAGCCATCATAAATAAATGGGAGAACATTGCAATCAAGGCTTTGAATAGTTCCAGAGGGTCGTTTTGTTCTTATCACCACTACAAAACAAAATAACACTTTGGTTTGGAAACAGAAGGAAATGTACGTAGACAGCAGGCATATTTGTTCAATAGAGAATAATCAAAACTGTAGGATACTTGTGACTACGGTGACAGAGTTAGAGAGGAGTTATGTCCCAACTATTAGCAAATGTTTCAGCACATTCTCCCTATTCGTACATAATGTCTCTTTTCTCTTTGCATCTTGTCATCTTCATCAGTCTGTTTGGTGGACCATGTACGTTATTTCAGTTGTTAAATGATCTTTAAAGCTGAAGTGTAGCTATAGTTTAAGCATACAGTACAGTATATACACTTTTACACTTTAACTTCAATGCACGTTTATGCTGTAGTGTCCTCGTGGTGATGTGTAATAACATCCACTAGACAGCTAGCTAAACTTTCTTATACTCTCAAATGACGAATGCTTCGGGCTCTCGTTGAAGATTTATTCTTTAGCTTACTGAATCCACGTCAATACATCAATACATCGAGGGTGAAGAAAGTGAAACTAAAAACACAAACAAACGTTACAATTAGCCACGTAATCTACATACATATGTTGGCACTATAGGCCTAACTATGTTTTAAACCACAATGAAATTAACTTAGATGAATAAATACATACAAACGATGCCTCCGCTGGAGAATCAACCGTAACCGTCTACTTGCCGTTATCAAACTAATTCCCAACAATGTTCCTACCAGCTTCCAGTTTCAACTAGAAAAATACATTGTCAAAATAAAAGTCATTTATTACAAATGTATTGTAATTTTTTACAAAATCGAAACCATATGGCTGGAGGCAGAACACTCCCCGTCTGACCTTAAAGGTCACTATGGACTTTTAAATGTATCTGTCCCTTAAACTTCAGTCTGTGCTTTTGTCACCGTGTTCCTCTTCCTCCCCGCCATCATCTGATGGGGGTGTATGACTTCTGAAGACCTGAGGTGGTGGACCTGGGTGCATAGCAGCATGATGTCGGTCGCTGTCACACTCCGCACACTTTACTTTTACCCTACAATCTCTTGCAAGATGGTTAGCTGATGAGCAGCATTTGAAACAAATCCCATGCTCTTTGAGAAGGCTTATTCATTCTTCAAGAAGCTTCCCTCTAAATGTTCTGCATTTTCTCAGTGCATGTGGTGTGTTGTGAATGGGACAGTTTTCCTCTGGCCCATCAGGCTTTCTCTCAGGTGAATTTGCAGGTGAGTCTTTACCTGGTAAGATGTCTGTCTTGTGAACGGATATTTTTCTCCCATAACTGTTTAAGGCTTCTTGGTCTGACTTAAATCCGTTGCTGGTTGCACCTGACAGGATAAAACTGGGGTCATTCCTTCGGCGTGCTTCTTGACAGATGAAATTGGCAAAGTAATCGAATGGGGGGAAATAGCTGTTGTTTTCTTCTTTAAACTTTGAGCCTACTGTTAGCCATTTTTCCTGCAGCCCGTGAGGGAGTTTCTCCACGATAGGCCCTATGCCCCTGGCTGTGTCCAGGTAGGTCAACCCTGTGAGGTAACCTTCTTCTCTGGCACCCTGGAGTTCCATAAGAAGATCGCCTAGGTCTCTCAGCTTCCCATAGTCTTTCGACGATATTCTCGGAAAATCATCCAATCTTTTAAATAGAGACTTCTCCATTACTTCTGGTGCGGCGTAGCACTCTTGGAGGCGGTCCGAGGCTTTTTTCAATGCTACATCTGGATTTCTTACATGCACAGAGCGGATCCTTCTGATGTGCTTGACGGATTCAGTTCCGAGCCACTTAACCAGCAGATCTAACATTTCAGTTGCTGTGAGACCTAAGCCTGTAGTAGCGTTACTGAATGATGACTGCCATGCTAGATAATTTTCGGGCTTATCATCAAATTGGTAGAGACTTGTGTTCACTATATCACGACGAGCCAGGTATCGTGCCAGGTTTTCTGTTTCAGGTGCCACGCTTGCAGGGGATGGAGCATACACGGGTGCGTATGATGGAGCTGTTGCCTTAAGTGGTGATTTGTGAGGATTATGTGTTGTCTTGGGTTTTCTGCTGTCTCTAGCGGGTGTTGTGTGATGTCTACTATCTCCAATGTTCCTTGTGTGCGGTCCATCATGTCTTACCTGACCTGTATGACCTCCATTGAGTGGTGCGCTGATGTGGGTTTCATGCCTACATTGAGCGTGGTTGCTGAAAAGTGGCTGGATCGGTGCTGCATCGTGCCTAGATGGTCTGTTAGAAGTTTCGTCCTCCACTAGCTCTTCCTGTGGCCCAGGGTTGTGCTCTGCTGGAGGATGCCATGTGACATAGCTTGCTTCTGATAATGCCACCTCAGGTAATGTTGCATGGACTGGTACCTGTGTCCATAATACGTCAAGCCCAGCTTGTGCTTCAACGTATTGTAATGAACTCTGTTTACTGGCCGCAGTGGCAACGCCCCCGCCAATGGATTAATTATGACCGGCTGCAGGTGGGTGAGACACCTGTTGCCTGTTAAGGAGGTATGATTGTTCCTGGAGAGGATTATAACAGACTGTCTGAATCTGGGTGCGAGAGAGAACCCTGGGCAACACTGAGAGGAGAAGCCATTACCTTCTGTGGACTATTGTACAATCGTGTGTGTGAGTTAGGGTGAGTTAGCCCCCGGCCGGGGTTACTGGTCAGTCCCTTCCCCTAGTTTAAGTCGGCCATAGAGAGGTTCAGTGTGTGTATGTGACGTAGTGTGAATACGGGTGGTTGGGTTGTATGTATTGACTTGACTATAATTGTAATAAATAGTAAAACGTGTATTCTGTGTTTGTGTTTGCTTAACTCCTCCTCCGGTAATATAATCCTGTTACAGTATTCATTAGTGCGAGTTACAATTTCTGCTTTCAGACTTTCTGGTGAAGATGGATCGATCTTGATTGAATCTCCTGTGTCTAGTTCAGCTGCTTCATATACCTCGGCTTGGGCAATAGCTGCAGCTGCCTCTCTTTGAAGTACAAGAGTGCTCAATTCAGCGTCCAGCTTTGCTTTCGCTAATCCTAGCTCTAGTTCCTTCTCTGCTTTTTGTACCTTGAGCGTCGCCTCTCTCTCTGCGAACGTTGCTCGTGTCTTCGCCGCCTCTGCATTAGCGTGCGCCTTTACTGCTGCACTCGATGTCGATGAGAAAGAACTCTTTGATTTCCTCGATGACGACGAGTGAGAGTCCTTTGATTTCCTCGTATGCACAGATGCATTATCAGCCTTGACTAATTCCCTCTTGATTTGAAACTCCAGTTGAATCACGTTTTTTCACTATGCTGTCTTCGTGGTGATGTGTAATAACACCCACTAGACAGCTAGCTAAACTTTCTTATACTCTCAAATGAAGAATGCTTCGGGCTCTCGTTGAAGATTTATTCTTTAGCTTACTGAATCCACGTCAATACATCAATACATCGAGGGTGAAGAAAGTGAAACTAAAAACACAAACAAATGTTACAATTAGCCACGTAATCTACATACATATGTTGGCACTATAGGCCTAACTATGTTTTAAACCACAATGAAATGAACTTAGATGAATAAATACATACAAACGATGCCTCCGCTGGAGAATCAACCGTAACCGTCTACTTGCCGTTATCAAACTAATTTCCGACAATTTTCCTACCAGCTTCCCGTTTCAACTAGAAAAATACATTGTGAAAATAAAAGTCTTGGTAAAAAACGTAATTTTTTACAAATTCGAAAACATATGCCTGGAGGCAGAACAACGTTCTTCCCACGACTGAAAGGAAGGGAAACGCTTCCCAAGCTTGCTGTTGTTATTTTAAACTCTTCTGGAAGTTGTGGTTCTCCATGCTCATGCGTTTTCTCATAAAGTTTTATCACCCCAGAGAAAGACAGATGCCATGACGCCTGTGCAGTGAAACACAAGACCAATGGCCTAATTGGTGATCAATGGTCCAATATATGGCATTATTCAACAACTACAGGGGCTGCCTGTTGTATTATCAGTAAGTTTCCTGCAAGTGGAAAAATATTTTGCTGCTATGTGAGCAAGGATGTGATGGACATCAAAGTAGTTCATGCAAAACAAACATTTTCTTTAGCACTAATGAGACCACTCTTGTGTAATGGAAGCTAGCGGAAAATACTTTTCCTCAGATACCAGTTCAGTCAAGGTTCAACCACTTACCATCTTTCAGAGTTGGAAGCAGATTTTTGTAGTTATCCAGTGGCCCACTTATCTGCAAATGTCAGCCAAACCAGTGACAGTCTTTTTTTGTCACATTAATCAAAGTAAAGATAAGTCAGACATTTGACATCTGACATTTCACAGATTCACACCAAAATTACACCCAAAAAGTAAAACAGTCCCAAAACATTATGGCCCTGTGTATTTGTGCATCCACACTAGAAATGTTTTTGAGTTAAAATAAGATGTTGAGGTTTAAAGTACCATTGTGTTATTCATTGAGAACTAATTTCATGCGTATTATTATTTACAATCAGCAAACCCCTCTTGCACTTCGTCTGACTTCCAAAGGAAGAACTTTTTTTTTTGCAAAAATGACTTGCCTTTACCCTTGACATACTCTCAGCACCAAAGGCAAGTGGTGAAACATCTTATAATGAGGCATGGTATAGTGATACTGCATGTACATTATTCAAAATACTCTCTTCATGCCTGTAAAAGCAAAGTGTGGTTTGTTTATTTCTTAGAAATTGCTAAATGGGCATAACATTCTGCAGTGGTATTTTGAAAACACCCATCATTGACAGACCTTTGAATCCTTCTGGCATCCACCAAAGTTATATTATGTTTCTGCCTATGTCAGTGTAGTGAACAAGCAAACGCATGCCTATTTATTGTGTTTCAACCCCCATGTGTGCAGAGCGCCGGAAAACAAACAAACAAACAAAACTTCCATTATTGGGAATACAATAGCAATTGAATGCAAATTACAGACGCCGACTGAGACACAAGTCTTTGGGCTGGTGTGGTCGGGTTGACAATCTGCACGTAAAAACTGGGCGCCGCATTCATTGACATGCGTGCACTGCTCCTGCACGGCTGGAGGAGACGCACAGCACCTTATCAACTCCCCCATATTGTTTATTGCCATAAAGGGTGACAGGATGAGCGATGTGGTAATCAGATCGGACTGAAATCCCTCATCGGCCCCAGCGCAGGCTCATCCCTCATACGGGCGCAGCGCGGCGTGAGTGGCGGATCTCTGCTGCTCATTATCTCCATTAGCCAGTACACGAATGCATCGCACTGAGCTGCTGACAAGCATGAGTCCATTCAGCCTATTGGCTGTGGTGCAAGTGTGTCACGGAGAACACAGCGAAATCACAGCTGGATGGACGGATCAAGTCTCCCCCTCTCAGCTGAATGAGTACTGAATGAGGAGGGTGCGTGGATGTCCCCCCCTAGAGGAAGGAGGGTGCTTGGATGTCCCCCCTAGAGGAAGGAGGGTGCTTGGATGTCCCCCCTAGAGGAAGGAGGGTGCTTGGATGTCCCCCCTAGAGACAGGAGGGTGCTTGGATGTTCCCCCTAGAGGGAGGAGGGTGCTTGGATGTTCCCCCTAGAGGAAGGAGGGTGCCTGGATGTCCCCCCTAGAGGAAGGAGGGTGCTTGGATGTCCCCCCTAGAGGAAGGAGGGTGCTTGGATGTCCCCCCTAGAGGAAGGAGGGTGCTAGGATGGCAGAAATCAGGTTCTTCTGACGCTGGCGAACAGTGAAGAACAACTGGCTGGAGGAGCAGCAGCAGCAGGTGTTTTGTGAAGGTCCTCTGGCTTGAGTTTGGTGAGAAGGATGGTCAGGTGGAGGTCATCAATACAGCTGAACAGATAAAAGCAGAACCTATCTGCATGTTTGTGTCCCGAACCTCCAAGCTGAAGCTGTCTCAATAGTAGGTTATAGTACAGTAATACCTATATATCTGTGTTGGACAAGTATTAGGCTTATCTTTAGCTCGTTTATCAGCAAGGCTGAGTTCAACATATTAAATCAGCAAGGAAAATTAACAGATTGTTAACCAGAAACAGAAACTATAAAAGTCCATGAGTCACAAGGTCTTCAGACAGGTTGATGTTTGTAAAAGTAAAAATGTACTGCCAATTTCATATTTAATTTATCAGCAAGGCTAGCTGAGAAGTGAGTTATTTGAAACAGATGTATTTTACAGATGTTGATTTATTGTTGTTATTAGCAGTAAACAATCAGTAACTTGGATTTTACCGATCAATGTAAGGGCATTAAGACTGTGAGTTGCTATTCAAAATGTTTTATTTCGTAAAAAATTTCTGCATATTATAGCATCTCTATGAGCTTATGCAGATGGGAATACATTGGGAACAGGCTGCATCAACCCCATGTATCTGGGGGAACATGAATGATTCAACCCCATGAATCTGGGGGAACATGAATGATTCCTCTGACTGTATTGATTCATGCCTAATGACACTACTGAAGATGCATGACAAAAGCATCAGCATGGAAAGGAATCCCATTAAAGTCAGTGTCTCAGGTTTGAACTAAATGGCACAGAACAAATTGCATCAACTTCTACTGACAACCGATTTGGTGATGAATATATTGACAGATGATGAGGCTGTTGAATGATGTGGAAACCCTACCCATCCAGCCTCTAAGACCACCTCTGATGACCAAGGTATTGGTTGAGTTCAAGAAGGTTTAGCCACTTAATATTTAATGATGTATGGATGCGAACAATGCAATCATTTGGTAATTAGTATTAGTATTATTGTTATTATTACTATTATTGATAGGATTAAGTGATTCCTCAGATCACTTTTTAGATGCTACTGTCTAGACACCATATTCTAATACAAGCTTGCTTAATCTGTGGCTTGGCATCATGCAGGTTTAAAGTAAGGATGCCACATGTTCTCATACCTCAAGTGTGAATAGTGTGAAAATTACAGAAAAATTGAAAAATGCAGAGCAGAATAAAAAAGGCGAAAGCAGTGAGACGCTTGCCAGCCTCCAGTTAGACGGTCCAAAAATACTCTTTTTGCTGTGGCTACACCTGACTGGGGCTGTTCTTAAAGCACACAGCTGGCAGGCTCTCAAAGAAATCCTTAGTCCTTGGCGCCTTGGGGTTGCAGAAGCTCCCAGGGAGCTGGTACTCAACATGGCCCCGCCACTAAGGAGCCTTCTATCCTGAAGACCTGGCTCAATTCAGGGCCTCTCCTGGTGGGTCTGTCTCTCTTTGTTAGGCCTAGCCCTGCGTTCACAAACACACAAGCAGGGTCTGCCATCACAGCTGCAGACCGGCCCCAGCGCTGCGCTGTCCAAGGCTATTGGTGCCACAGCGGGAGGAATCCCCTCTAAACTACAGGGGTCAGGGGTCAGGGGATCACAGGAGACCATGTTGTGGGAGAGAGAGCATGAGCGGACTCAAGGAAGATGGCAGAAAGGTACACAGAGAAACGATAAATGCTCACTTATCTGTCAAACGAGCCTCAGGTTCTCACCATATATATGTGTAAACCACTACTCCAACACAATGTTCTGGAGCCCCCCCCCCCCCCCCCCCCCCCCCCCCCCCCAGGGCACTGTGGGCTCCCTCGTGTGCATGCAGGAGTGCCTGTATGCATTTGCACTGCTCCATAAATGATGAATTATTTATTTGAACAAGACGTCTCTCTGGTCTTAAGGAGAACCTTCACCCTGCCGATGTCAGTAAATGGACATTAATCCTCACTGAGACATTCACAACTGTTTTTTTTATATCCTGCTTCATCAAGAGTGGACATCTCAGAAAGTATTGCTCATCTAACATGGTCACCTATGTATGACTTTGCATGAGGTGTTATACACTCTTCTCTTGCAGGTCTGGGTGTACGCTGTGGTTCTGTGACGTAACAGTAAGAAACAGTAAATGGCATGTACCACGTTCACATTTTAAACCATTCATGAGCATTGTTAATATGTTATGATATGGAAGGTGTCCAGACTTTGGGCATGACTCACAGGAGCACAGGGCGAGGATGGGTGTCCGTGTTTATTTGAGATGTTCCACAGTCACTCCGGACTGAGTATTGTGTTTTCATCAGGTGAATATCGATTCGTATGTTAAGATTTCAGGTGAAGTTGGCACCACAGCCCTCCCAGCCTCCATTTCCTTTACATCATTTACACCTGCTCTCCCCTTTCCCAGCCATATTTCATTTTCCATCCTCCGCACACCCCTGCTACAGCCATTCATTCCCCATCAGTAGAGCGCAGGCAGCCCTGTGAGGTTTCCATGCCGACCCCCTGGGGTAATGAGATTTACTCATACTGACATTCATGAGAAGGCTGTACGCTTTGGACCAAGTCTGTTTTGCCTTGGACCACCCTGCCTTACCTTCCAGGAAACACGAGGTAAGTTAACTAGCTGGCTAGCTTAGCTGCCACTTTGTAATGTTATCAAGGGGCCAGTTATGTAGCTAGAAGCCGGCTAGTTGTTTCATTTGTAGAGAAGGTAATGAGTGAGTAAAACTTGCTTTATGAAGTCTGCTTAGTTTATCAGAACACCCCGGATTATTGTAAATGCAATCAGGCTGTTCACTTCACCTTGCTAGCATTTGACGTCACCCTCCAAAAACTGAATGCTGGGAGTTCTAAATGATTTTCCGTCTGGATGTAACAGAGATGAATGTAGGTATTCAAGCCATTTTAGCTGCTCTTAGAACTTGATCAATCAATCTATCAACAACTGGCCCTCATCACCCACAGGGACCACAATGGACCTCTGGCCCTCATCACCGACAGGGGCCACAAGGGTCCCCTGGCCCTCATCCAGTGACAGGGACCACACTTATACCCAGAGAAGGGCACCATACATGAAAAAGCATCTTGATACAAATAACAAATACATGCTCATCAAATTTACAAAAATAAAAATAAAAAATACTGGGAAGGAGAAAATTCATTGTATTACAATACAAGTAATTTGAAAATACAAATTACATTCTGTACAAACTGATATTATCATCTCGTAAATATATCTAAGACACCAGTTCTAGAGCACGTGTTTGCTAATTGCTTGTGATTTAGTGTCACTCAGTAGGCTTGCCTCCAGCATGCAATATCTCATCATATTGTAGAGTGCTGGAAGGAGACTCCCAGCATGCCTCGGGCGTGTTGTTTTTGATGTTGTTGTTGTTGTTGTTGTTTTAGCTTTGATGTTCAGGTTAATTATCAGTTGTGTCTTGTAGGGTTGTATGTGGCTGTTTATCATTTCATCCATGTGTGCTATAGATTAATTCCTGTGTTCATTTTGTATGTTAGTCGTAACACTATCCGTGCACCGTTAGCGTGATCATCAGTGTGACGTTGAACCTCCCTCCTTTCTGTGTCTGAGTATGAGCTCCTTATATGTGTGATGTTACACCTCCCTCCTCTCTGTGTGTCAGTATGTGCTCCTCATATATGTGTGATGTTGACCCTCCCTCCTATCTGTGTATCAGTATGAGCTCCTCATATTTGTGTGCATGCCGTAATAAATGACTGCTGCTAACAAAGCAACCAGCCAGTGTCACTTTAGGAGAAGAACCCAAAACAACACTGCCAGTGTCACTTCCGGAGAGGAACCCAAAACAACCCTGCCAGTGTCACTTCAGGAGAAGAACCCAAAACAACACTGCCATATCACTTCCGGAGAGGAACCCAAAACAACACTGCCAGTGTCGCTCCAGGAGAGAAACACAAAAGGTGACAAGGTGGGTAGGAGAGGATGACGCTTTGACAGATTGATGACCCCATCAACTAGGTACAGCAGGAAGAACTCATTGGCTGGCAGCAGCAGAAGGGGGCATGACCAAAGGCTTATAAGAGGCTCAACGAGGCTAACTGAGGCCGTGTCCCAACCCCGGGATCGTTAGGGGGAATCCACCGACGGAGCCAATGTTACTTGCCCAGGCCGGCGAGGGTGCTCGAGGACCTGTGGGCCGATTCTACTGATGTGCCCGGCCCGCCTGGAGCAGCCAGCAGATCTAGCCGTGCCGGGGATCGACCAGCTGCCAGCTTCCCCGTTGCTCATCCAGGAGCTGACCTCATAGCATGAGCGCTGAAGAGGGGCCACCCAAGACGTACCTCATTCAGGAACAGCAGGCAGCTGGACTGGCCTGGTCGGTGGAGAAATAACATATATAACACTTAAGTGCCCACCTCTCATACCGACACTCCCAGCCAGTCTGATTATGATTATTATACCCACCTCTGATTATACCCCCCCTCCCCCTCCCGACTCCCACTCCCCACTCCCAACTCCCCACTCCCTACTCCCCACTCCCCCTCCCAACTCCCCACTCCCCACTCCCAACTCCCCACTCCCCACTCCCCACTCCCCTCCAAACTCCCCACTCCCAACTCCCCCCTCCCCCTCCCAACTCCCCACTCCCCACTCCCCACTCCCAACTCCCAACTCCCAGCCAGTGCCTATATAAGTGGTTATACCCACTCCCCACTCTCCACTCCCAGCCAGTGTCTATGTAACTGACTCTCCCTGCTCCCTCTTTCCAGAGACCAGGGCACCATCACTTGTTTTGTTGTCACGCAGTCTAGATCCCTATGCCTATAACCTTCCAAGTTCCAACACTGCATTTAGCGTAGCGGCTATTTCTTGTTCTTTTTGTCCATCTCTGCCCCCTGTCTATAACTTCACACCCCACATCCAGTTCTGGCTTTAACACATTTATCCCCACAGTCCCATCCTAGCTATAGTGTGTATCTGGCTCTCTCTCTCTCTCTTTCTCTCTCTCCACCCTCTCTTTCCTTGGAGCCCACTAGCTCATCTTATCACTGTTCTACGCTTGCAGCTGTTCATACCCAGTCAAAGCCAACACCCACACCCACACACACACACACACACACACACACACACACACACACACCACCACCACCACTGCAGCTGTGTGAGCTGCCATGCTTCACTCCCAGTTCTCTCTCTCCCAGATGTTACTTAAGCCCACTCACATCAACTTCTTCCAGGGAATTTCACTTCTGTGTTGGCTTGCGTCTCACCCTCCCCCCACCCCATCTTGCTCACCAGCTGTGATTAAAACGGTCGTGTTGCACGCTCCCTGCTGCACATCTCCAAACCATGGGCTGAGAGCTAACCACAAATGATATTACTACATCTTTTTTATTCCATTTATAGCTGCAAAACAAACTACTTCCACATTCTTTAATTTACAAAATGTGAGATCTGTTGCTGGGACACGATGACACAAACTTGTGCAACCAAGCAAGCATATCCCCACATATGCTAAATATACCCACGTATGCTAAAATTCTCTTTACTCTTGTCTTTAGTGTTAGCTCCACCAAGAGTGGGTCTGTGCTGCTTTCACAAAGATATCCACTTTAGGGTTAGCATTAGCATGTTTGCGCTGCTTTCACATAGATATCCACTTTAGGGTTAGCATTAGCATGTCTGCGCTGCTTTCACATAGATATCCACTTTAGGGTTAGCATTAGCAGGGATGAAATTCAAACACAACTCAGGTTTGTTGTGTTATTCTTTTCCACAGTTCTTACTCATCGCACCAGATGGTTCTCTTCATCCTAACATCATACTATGACCCTACTCTACAGGGAAACCAATTCCCAACATTGCCAAATCAAATCAATCCAAAATCACTTCCAAAGAGCCAATAACCCAAAAAATAAAGGGGAAAAAAAGTCATTTAAAAGGGTCACGAGTCACCACTCTGTGTAATAACTCTGATGCAGTCCCACAGAGCTGCAACACAAAGAGATATTATTGCTAGTAGGGACTGATGGCGCTTGGAGAGAGAAGAGAGACAGAGAGAGAGCGAGAAATAGGGATAGAGAGAGAGAGAGAGAGAGGGTGAGAGAGAGAGGGAGAGAGAGGGAGAGAGAGAGGGAGAAAGAAACAGAGAGAGAGAGAGCACAAAGCAAGCCGGCCAGTTAAGTGATTAATGGGGAACAGGGGTTTCTGTTCTTGGGGTTATGGATTTCTTGTCTTTCACCTCATTAAACAGTTTGATCAAAGCTCTCCAGCTGAGACGGGTTTGGGGAGTTGGGTTGAATCGAGACAGGGATCCAGAAGTTGTATTGTGGTGTGTGTGTGTGTGTGTGTGTGTGTGTGTGTGTGTGTGTGTGTGTGTGTGTGTGTGTGTGTGTGAGTGTGAGTGTGTGTGTGTTGGCATGTTGGGGTATATCAGACATGGAGGCATCTGAGTAGACTCAAATACAAGATGAAAGGTGTGGGAGATTCTGATTGGCGTTTGGGGAGGAGAGGGGTTAGTTTAAACCAATCAAACGCTTACTCACAGACAGCAACAACTCTTCACACCATAGCTCATACGGTGCATACAAAATATGTTCTCTCCTTTTTACAAAACTTTTGATCATGGCCATTAATTGAAACAGGCACCACTAGGCCAAAAAACAGGCTGTGAGTTGACAAACATAGCTCATTTTATGTGCTTGTATATCAATCATATGGTGGAGAACTTGTATTACCATAAAAGTCGCAATTATCACATTTTTGCAGCTCTCCAACTGCATATGTAGAAATGTATAATTGAAACAGCCTCCAATTAGTGTTTCAAATCATGTTATAGTGTGGATTACAAATTACCATTTAGTCAACATTTCTCCTTTTCATCTTTTCACTGCCTTCAAACACGACAAAGCACACCTCTTATGAGCCAAAGCGAGAAGGCATTATTTCTTAATAACACTCTATGTGATCTACCTGGATTGAAGCGGTAGAGGTTATTGCCGACACTGTGAGTAGATTGAACCATTTAAACCAGGGTATTCCCCACACAGTGCCTTTAAGGCATTGGCAATCCATGACCTGAGAAGGAAATTACTTTCTCCATTTTCTGAGCCTGACAAAAGAGGGATTTGGAGTGTTCTCCAGTTACCTCTCATTTCACACACATTAAAAAGCTCACTCCGGGTCATGGCGGATGGAAACAAGTCAGTAAGAGGTCATCTGCTCGAGGGACTTAGAGGTATGTGTCAAAGTGCCTCCATTTAATTCTAAATCAAATTAAACAAAAAAAATCAGATTCCAACATTGACAACATAAGAGCATTATTTTTTCCATCTAAATGTAATAATTGTTTTAAATCCACGAAGATTGAATTTAGACAGAAGTGATTAGGATTTCACGTCAAAAATGCAAAAACCATCTGCCAGTGGATGAGGATGTTAATACCTGGGGGGGCTTTCCCAATAAAGGTGTCTCCTCGCGTTTTACAACGTTTTTACTTTTCTATGATTGTTAGACCCGTGTACTTATGTATTTCCTATGCAGACCTGTTAACCTATGTATTTCCTATGCAGACCTGTGTACCTATGTATTTCCTATTTAGACCTGTATACCTATGTATTTCCTATGCAGACCTGTGTTCCTATGTATTTCCTATGCAGACCTGTGTTCCTATGTATTTCCTATGCAGACCTGAACACTGTATTAAGGTATATCTAGTCCAGACCAACCTTACAAAAGTGTCTCTAAGAGAAGGAAGAATGTTCTGGGAAACTCCTCGAAACAAACTTACAAATGAGCTTTCATTAAGAAGGCTTTGGGAAACCCACCCCTGGCCAGTCTGTAACGTGGAGTCAATCTGTTAATACAAAAGTGATGTAATACTTCATCTGCCATGCAGTACACACAGATACACACACACTTTGAATTTACCCTCCGGACCCACACACACACATACACACACACAATAATAAGACAAAGGGTTGAGCCTCGTCCAAATAATGGCATGAATTTTTTCAAGATTCAGCATTTGTCTTGCAGGCGATGAGGAGGTGTGTGAGAAGGAGGTCATCCGAGCGAGCGCTGACTGAGTCACACACTGGCCTTTTCTATATTCTTCCAGTGAAGAAAATAACACACACCTCCTCTCCTCCTTTATTTGTCACAACAGATGATTACGTGGCGATTATTTTGGGTGTCTGCAGGAAGCATTTTCTCTGTCACACAATTCACAGCAGAGAGAATCGCACAGATCCAATTAATAATGGAATGTTGTTTGTGCTGCATAAAGTGGATGTTTATATAAATCCTGAATATCAGCTGACCATCACAAAAACAGCCCTGAATATATATTTTATTTATATATACAAGAAAGGTTATAAAAAGAGCAATAATTTGAAGTGGCATGTGAAGTCACACTAAAGATATTAGACACACAAGCATAAATAGCACTGAGTGTTACTGCCAAGAAATGAGCTCCTAAAGAATTAGCCCTCTGACGACGTCTGTTCAAGTCCTGCTGGACCAAAGGGAAAAGGTCGTTATTTTGTCAACAAATCATCCCCGAAAGGGCCTGAATTTCCCCTGTAGGACGCATCATATGCTCCACCATGTTGTTGGTTATCAAACATGTTACAATGATGGATGTGCCCGCTTCCATTTTGTTTGTTCCCCAGATCCAGGGTTTTTATATTTATGGAGCAGGCATGTTATGTTCTGTTTTTTTTTCCTGCCTCATCTTTCTCATGGGCATCCAGCTAGTGATGAACCCCGGCTAGAAATAACCCTTTCTGAAGAAGCTTCGGGTTCTGAGGCAGAACCAGGCCGTGGGCCATATTTTTCTCATTAGATCGCGTCGTCCCTGGAGGTGTTTCACACACACACACACACACACACACACACACACACACACACACACACACACACACACACACACACACACTGGACGTGTTTCTCAGGGTAAGGCTCTCTTTCTCACTCGTTTTAAATGCTTCCAGTAAAGCAAAGCAAGGGAATGCTCATCCACAAGAATTCCTCTCCACCTCCCCAGCCCCCCCCCCCCCCCCCCCCCCCCCAAACATCAATCCCTCCTGCCACTTCCTTTCATTTTCAGTAAACTTTGAAATTAATCTGAAAAGCGTGTGATAAATCCGAGTCTGTGTAAAATAAGCCATGCTATGTTTTGAATGTTTTGAACAAAGC
Source organism: Sprattus sprattus (assembly GCF_963457725.1). Taxonomy (NCBI): domain Eukaryota; kingdom Metazoa; phylum Chordata; class Actinopteri; order Clupeiformes; family Clupeidae; genus Sprattus; species Sprattus sprattus. The sequence goes on along the minus strand of NC_137910.1, from coordinate 8,271,369 downwards.
TCTGATGTTATGTGGGCGTCTGTAGGGGTCCGCAGTGTTTATGGAGGGAGGCAAACTGCAGCATGACCATCTGTGGACAATGCCCCAGTAGTTACCCCCTCCTCCATCTGGATCCTCACCACCAGCGAGCAGGCTGACACACAACACACACACACACACACACACACACACACACACACACACAAACACGAGCAGGCTGACACTCACAACACACAAACACACACACACACACACACACACACACACACACACACACACACACACACACACACTCACAACACACACACACACACACACACACACACACACACACCCACGAGCAGGCTGACACTCAGAACACCACTGCAGGGAAATGCCACCTCGTCCAGAGGGACAGCAGAATCGCCACAATCAGGTTTCAAGTGTCCTCGATGTCCAACAGAAGGGGACGGAAATTTGACAATTTGACACGATAAAAGCAAAGGAAGCAAAATACGAATAAATTGACAACATACTGTATGTCCAGCCACATTCTATGGTCTTATGTCATGAGCCCAATGCCTCATGTTATCCTGTTTTCCAAGGGTTTTTATTAGGTGTTTTAGAAACCTATCAACCCTACAGTAAATAGAAACTTAAAGTCAATAGAGACTTAAAGGTATAAAGAGACTGTACAGTCAGAGACATAAAGGTATCTGTACGGATTTATGTTTTATATGGCACTACATTCTGCATACTCACAAATATTCATAGTTTTTTTTTTTTGTCAAAGCATAATGTGTTATTAAATCTACAGAGTAATGTGGATTAACACAAAGTGAAATGTTGGCAGCTTAATGACCCTAGCTGAACAAAAAATGAGCAGATGGGAGTTGGTAATAGACATGAATAGACACACAATAGCTGTCCTTCAACCCCACCACCACCCCCACCCACTTTATGCATCCAAAGCATTTTTAGCACAGGAAGCTGCGTTGCTGCTGAATGAGAATGGAAGAGGAGAGAGATGAGAGACTGGTACGATTGATTTAATCCTAACAGGAGACATGAGTCACTCACGTGAGTGGGATTAGATGCTATCGAGCGGTGGTGGCGAGGCTGTTTCATGATGCCATCTCCAAGAGAGTGGTCTCTGATGATGACAATGGATCAGCTCAGTGATGGCACAGCAAAGCCAATGGATCAGCTCAGCGATGGCACAGCAAAGCTGATTGGTGCCGGCAGGGGGACCTGGGCTGCGTGCTCATTTTCATATGCAGACTTCTGATCTCTAATTACGCTACATCAAATGATTGGAGCCACACCAATAATATCAGTCTCTGTATTTCAGATCTGTGTTTGAGGTCCTAGATCCTCTCTCTCTCTCTCTCTCTCTCTCTCTCTCTCTCTCTCTGGCGTTTTGCTATTGTGTGATTAACGGATTAACCTCCTACATCCTATAATATTATGTAAAAAGGATCAACTTTCTCGCTACTCCTAGTAAGGCTTTATAATATGTCAGATTTCTGAACAGACAGGCTGAGCTGTCTGAGTGTCCGACACACGTTCCTTCCATGAAGTATTTGAAGTGAGTGAACATTCAGAGCGAGAGTGCTGCCTTACTCAGTCCATTTCCACTTCATACAGTTTTGCACTCACTTGCTAGTATCACTATCTTACAAAGACTGAATGTATGGTGACAGGCCCACGATGTTCCCATTTGATTTCAAGCACATCACTGTCTTACACCACACGAGCACGTGCACACATTTGTCTTGGTTGGTTTGCAGGGGAAATGAATGCCATGACACACACATGGTCTTCCACATGAATGGATTCAGATGTGGAGCATTAAGGATGGCGTTACCTTGTCACAACAAAGCACGGTGCTGAGCCTTAATAAACATTCTGTGTCACATTGACAATAACTTCTTTGCTCCCAGTGCACCATGAAGCTTTCAGAGAACATAGCGACCAGGAAGAGCATGACGCTGTTGGTGTTTGTTCGGTTCAGTGTCTGAGGATTTATGGAAATGAAAATGCAGATTCAGTAAACAGTTGTCGACTCCTTAATTCAGTAAACAGTTGTTGACTCCTTAATACAGTGTTTTGGTGAGCAATTATCAAGCAGATGTACATGTCGTAGTGCTCCTCTCTTTTCTGCTCCCTCTTTGGTTATTTGCAAAGCCACAGGGCTACATCTGAATTTCTCTAGCTTTCCAGGTTTAAGACAGTTAGCAGGCCATCAGATACTTATTACAATTTAGTTAGTTATAAATGCTACTTAGAACTCCTTTTTCAGAACACTGTTGTATGTTTTTCTAATATCGTGGGTTTTGAGAAGATGAAGAGTCTTGTTCTGATTTCCCTAAATAAATCAATTCTAGAATTTGATTCCTAAAACTCTTGGTCTGGTGCGGTACTTGATGTATTGATTAAGAGCTGTTGTCATTCTCAAGAGCTTTCACCAAACCAGCCTCTCTGTGTCTGTCAGGCCTCCTTTGAAATCCTCAGAGGGTCTCCTTATTCTGCCCCTTACATTTGCAGGTATACATCAGAGGGGGCAGAAATGTTGCCCCAGGGGTGCAATTTGCTCCACATCAGGCCAGTACGGTGACAGGGCATTTTTTAAGGCAAAGTCCAGCTCCTTCATGCTTATAGATGTAGTCCTCAGAGGGTTAAGGCATAGTCCAGCTCCTCCAGTTGACTGGGAGTGGAAAAAGGCCCCAAGTCACAGTTTGTTATATGTGGTTGTGGTCGTGGCTGTAATCAACATTTTAATGACACAAGAGAAATTCACACTTTGACAAGCACAGACCCAACAACAAATGATGTTATAAAGTATCCCAGGAGACAGAAAGTGCACACCACCGAGGTATATATAGAGTGCCAAAGTCATAGACTAGTTGTTAGATAATTGGTTACATAGTTAGTTATAGACATACACTGACAACTGACACAATGTCATGGCATTGGGCGAGGAATGAGAATAATACTTTACGGCGAGATGAAAACACCAAAAAGGATAAAACAAACACGCAAGCTTATGCATGCACCTAAATAAATCTGTATCTGATTGAGAAGTCAAAAGCCTGATGTAGTGGACTCATCCAAAGCTGGGAATGCAGAGGCAGACCTGTTCACCACTTGACCACAGATGCTTGACCTCACATCTAACTATGGCTCCAACTAGCTCTGACCATGCAGACTCAGGCTCCAATTTTGCTCTAGTGCAACAAGGTAGAAAAGATGGCCAACCTCATTTTGACAAATGTTCACTTTTGTCTTTATGAAAGCACATGATGCAACGCTGTCCATACATCTTGAATTAATTAGTCAAAGCTGTTTAGGAATTAGCATTTAATTGTTCTCTGAAGAAGATGCAACAGTTGACGCCTGTTTTTGCACTACAATTGCTATTTGTGAACAATACACTGGTACAGACACTGTTTTACACTGAGTGAACAGAATGGTATCTTTGTGAATTCACTGGATATTGTTGGGATAAAAATGAGCAGATTGTGATCTGCACCCACACACACACAGACAACAAACACACACACACACACACACACACACACACACACACACACACACACACACACACACACACACACACACACACACACACATACACACACACACACAGACAAACACACACACCCCCACACACACACACACACACACTCACACACACACACACAAACACAGGCAAAAACACACACACATCATAATCCATTTTCAGCATCTGCTTCCGTGTATTATCCCAATGGCTGGCCTCCTCCAACAGGGGGTTCCCCAGCATATTTCTAATAATATAGATGTGAGTGCATTAACAGTGCATTATGCATCTTGACCCACGCGTGAACTGAATCACATAGGCTCTCTCAGCATGCTCTTTAGCTAGTGATGATGATGTTGACACAGTGTGCATCAAATGAGTGTGTGTGTGTGTGTGTGTGTGTGTGTGTGTGTGTGTGTGTGTGTGTGTGTGTGTGTGTGTTGTGATGATGGTGTTGACACAGTGTGCATCCAATGAGTTTCTACGTGCGGTGAACGCAGCTGGATCTTATGCTTTAAGCAAACCCAGCCATACTGAGGGATTTAAACATCTATAGCGTTATCTGTTAATGATGTGATGGTTTCTGTGCCTTTTTTAACGTATGGCGTCTTAATGCTTATCTCAATTCTATTCCAGTTACTTTCTTTCTTAAGACATGAAAAGGAGCATGGTGTGAAGTTGCTATGCACTGCAGCGCTGTTCTTGTGTGTTTTCATATGGGTGCTCCGTGCTATTATTATCACACACACACACACACACACACACACACACACACACACACACAAACACACACACACATGTAGACACACACACACACACACAAACAAAGAATCATATGCAGTGCAGTACAGCTGCTTAAAATCCCTTGAGCACAGGACCGCCTCGTTCACATTAACTAGATGGGAAAGAGGGATCTTTTTTACGAGGGGTAGTTGAAACCATGCCAACCTAAGGACAGCTCTAAGCATCATTGTCGGGATATAACACAATTCCACTAATGGACCTAAAATAGAATGTAACCTGTTTTTAGCATTGGGTCTCCATATGTATATATAAACAAAATCCCATGCTGTCCTTTCTCAAATGAACAAACACGTTTATAAAAGACATACTGACTGAGACAGACAGAGATGAATACAGGGCCCAGTATTCAAGCTGACAGTACGTGAAAGACAAAACCGTATGGGTTGGCATTGCTTCTTCTAACAACCATTAGACCAATGAACCACATGTTAAGCAAATAATCTTACAGCTTCGCTGTTTTATTGGGACTCATTTGAACTTTCTGGCAAATTGGTGCGACTAACACAAAAACGCCAACCTTGTATTTCAAAGCTGCATTGATTTGGATTTAACGTAAAGCATTTCCTTCAAGCTGTTAGGAAGCTGAACATTCTGAGATACACCCATCTACAAGAGAGGGCCGCACCTACACAACTGCCCCCAGACAATGAAAGAGGCAGACGGGGACTTAGAGACTAGTTCTTATCACTGCTGTCCCTCTTCTGCCAGGGATTAATGTGTAAATGACTTTTGCATGCCTCAGTAAGCCAATGCATTAGCAACCAAGGACTGCACAATTAAAACTGCCTTTATTCCCTTCCTGTGTCATTGTGCTACATGAAGCAAGGCGTTGAGTAATGATGGAGACTTTGGGGGGTTGCAGCAGCCGTAAATATTTAGCAACAGCATACCTCAGGAGTGGGAACAGAGCGAGGGCGTTCAGTAAAAGAAATAGGCTAGACGGTGTGCTTTAAACGAATGGGGCTGGCTGTGGAGGAGACAGAAAAAAAAAGAAAAAAACGCCTTAATGTATTCCTAAAATGAATTTTCCCTGAACTCCTGGTCCTTAAAATAGATTGGGTGTGAGGCACAGCTTGCAAATTAAAGTCGTAAAATTAAAATAGGATAACAATTTTCAAGAGAAACTCCCAAGAAAAATATTCGAATGTGCCCGGGCGTAAACTGGCATTCGTGAGAGGAGAGGAGGGAATGACTACAATTAAAAGCAACAGAAACAGCTGCGGGTTTCAGGCCGACTGGCTCTGAGCGCCGGCGCCTGACAGGCAGAGGGATCTCCGGAATCGGAATTATTCCACCTCTTCGTGCCTTCATGGGCGAGGCGGAGGGAGGGGGATCGCTCGCCGCTGTTTGGCTTCGTCAGACTGCCGGGCCGCGGCCAAGGAACACAGTTCATTAACCACACCAGTGGCAGAGGATGCTGCTTTTCCAGGCTGTGAGCAAAAGCCGGAGGGTCTTGGGAGCCATAGCTAGTTCGCTCTCTCCAGTGCTCTCTTCTTTTTTTTCTCCATCTTTCTCTCTCCTTTCCTCTATTCTAAAAGCTCACATTAAATTATAAGGAACACGCTTGCCATTGCTATTCGGGTTCATTTCCCTCTGTCTGTGTGGTTGAGCCAATCAAAGCTAATGGGCAGAGAAACTTGGCTGGTTCTTTATCAGCTCAGACTCTCAGGCTGTTTCAGCACCTTTTTGGCTATACACACACAAACAACGGCAGATGAGGGTGGCGTCCACTGCTGTCGTGTAGCAGGGGATAAAGAATATGTGAGGGAACTGCGATAGCAACTGCTCCATTAGGGCTTCCTATACGAGCAGAGTGAAGACACAGGGGATACACCTTCAGAACGGGTCTCAATGCAAATAGAACAACAAGCACAGGGCAACTACCACTGTTTGTGCATCAACGACTGTTAAGGGCACGTACAGACACACACACACGCGCGCGCACACACGCGCGCACGCACACGCACACAAACATTTATCATCATGTGAGCAACAGACAATGTGAAAGTGAGTGCATCCCAGGGTATGTAGAAGTTGTGTGTGTGTGTGTGTGTGTGTGTGTGTGTGTGTGTGTGTGTGTGTGTGTGTGTGCATCCCAGGGTATGTACTAGTAGTGTGTGTGTGTGTGTGTGTGTGTGTGTGTGTGTGTGTGTGTGGGTGTGTATCCCAGGGTATGTACTAATAGTGTGTGTGTGTGTGGGGTGTGTGTGTGTGTGTGTGTGTGTGCATCCCAGGGTATGGACTAGTAGTGTGTAGTTGACTGAAGCCTGGTGGCACTGCAGACCAGCGGTGGGTAATTGATTATGGATCACATGAGATTGATCGTTGCTATCTGAGCATTCCATTCAGCGGTCCCATTATGGGATATCTTTAGTTACCCCATCGTCTCCTCCTAAATCTCAAGGCTTACTCTTCATGGAGTAAATTAGTTTAGTTCGACTGAGTTCTGCGGTATCTGTGAAGGATGAGGGGAACAGCACCTGTCTCCCCAGAGGGGACTAGACACACACACACACACACACACACACACACAAACCCAGAGGGGACTAGATTGCTTTTCTCCAGCTTTACATAACAATCTATCCCTGATCTCTGCAGCCAGGTTAGTCCAAAGAATGATGACCAGGAAAAACAACAAGTCCTCATATGAGACCTTTAATTTGTGTTTAGCAGCTACTCTAGATAGAGTCAAGTGTAGACAGACACACAAACACAAACAGTGTAGAAACAGCAAACTGATGATGATTTACCCCACTGACTGACTGGTTACCTCTGAAATGGATTATTAGGCTTTCTACAGAAGCTTATCTGTGAAGTGTAAATAGCTTTGTAATGTCCCTCCCAATTTTTATGTTGGCGGAGGATAGGTTGTATGCTAGCTGAAAAGGACGTCAAGCGGGCGTGCTACCCCTCCCCTTGTCTCTGTCTCTTTTGGCGAATGCCCAGCGTGAGGGAAGCAGTATGTGTGAGAGCAACACAAGCAGATGAGACCCAGTCCAGTTGTTTGGCGTCACGTTGCTTTTACAAACATCACAACACCACGCAGAAAAGAATGAGAGAGCACACAATCTCGTGTTTCGATCTAACACAGATCGCTTGTTTCTCTCTAAAAATATCTTACCAGACTTCATTTCTTTTATGACAAAGCAAAGAAATTTAATTGGCAGGAAAAGAAAGGGGGAAAAAATGAAAGAGTTGCTTACAGTAAGATGCCTAAGGGTGGCTGTGAAATAACCATTTCACTGCTGGTCAAATTATAGCCATCCAGTAATCACAGTTGTGATTGAGGTTAAGACATATGTTAGGCCACAAAGAGGGTCATTGGCTCTGAAAGTAACATTAAACTTCCTCGCTAGCTATTCTTGTCACTAATTAAACCCGACAAATAGGCACACATAGCCTATTTACGTTGTTGTTTTTAGATGGCATTCAGCAATCGATATTTGACCTTTATGCTTCGACTATTTTCACGGAACATGAACCAATTACATACACTTTAAGTTCTCTGTAACAAGAAAACAAATCAATAGGAGAAATATGTTTATTGCCATACTGCCTGCCCTACAAAAAAGCAATCCTCAAAAATAGTCCTACTGTTTGAATTGTTGTATCTCCAACAGTTCAGAGAAGGATTTTTAAAATGGAAACCATACAGCACTGGAGCTCAGAGCTCAGAAGCATCCATCTTATAATAACACTTTCTATCCCCTTCTCTCCTCCTATCCTTTGACAAGAGCCAGTAATTAGATTTAGCTGCAGGACAGAAAGGGGACATTGGGGAAAAGCACAGGAATAAGGTGAGATCGAGGAGTGCTGTGTTTGTTTTAGAGATGTAGATTTCAGTTTTCCCTTCCACTGCTCATAACATTGATTAGTTCTCCAAAGACCCGGTCCACTCCGCTCCTCATCTTGCATTATTTAGAGTCTCATTATTTTACTGTAATCAAGACTAACAGTACTGCATTGGAAGTCTGTCAGGAATGGAGTGGGGGAGGTATCACTCAACGAATGGACAGCTGAGTTAGAGGAGGAAATACAGATTAGCCTGTCCTGCCAGGGGAGCGAAGTCAAACCGTAGATGGATGGAGCATCTAGTGCAGGCAGACAGATGAAACACTGCAGACTGATAGGGAATCACGAGCTGATCAATCCCATGGGAGAGCTAAGATGCGAAGATGAAAATAGCACGACAGAACACAAGGTGTACAGACGGTATTACGCCAGAATGAGAGGGAGCGCAAACGAACAACGCCGGCACGATAAACATGTTGACACATCAAAGACGTCCCAAATGATTGAATCGTGGACGCCTGCGAAAGGCCCGGCACTGTGCTGTCTGTCTCAGAGCATCAAATAGCTTCTCCAGCCTGGTGCGCTGATTCACAGTGTCAGAGTAAAGGCTCACAGCGTTGGGTCGATACGGCAATGAGGTAAAGGTAGTGACCCGGCATTACCCCTGCTGTTTGTTTCGGATAAACACATGGCTTCGGTAAATCTCCGAGCTGGCGAACCTGTGAGGTTGCGGCTGATTTGCATCAGAAGGCCGAGTCTTCCTGGGAACCCGCGTCCTTCTTTCATCTATTCGGTGTGGGGAGACACCCTCAATTAGCTGAATTAGCCCAGCAACACTCTAGCTTTCATGTGCAGACATAATGACGCTCCAAGGTTAAAGCGTTAAGTCAAGCATCGATTTAAGAAACCTGTCTTTAATGTCAGTAATGAAAATGAGATCAAGAGCAGCAAACGAAGGCCAAACCAGGGGAAATCTATTAAAACTTAAAGAAGCACTGTAACTTAAACCCAAATCAGTATTCTTTTAAGCTGCCAAATTAAATGCAGAACAAGCATCAGTCCTACATATACTTCGAACCGGGTACACCGTGTCCCATTACATCCTTCCAAACTATTCTAAAACAGTCACAGCCACAAGAACCAAACACAGAGCTGAGGAACTGCTCAATCAGTTAGAGTCCCATCTTGTTCAGCCATTACAATGTTAGAAAGTGAGAAGGTGCTCGGGAAGCAGAGTACAGAACAACGTACAGAGTACAAAACAACGACGCAGAGAAAGGTTGAATGGCGTGAACGGATTACCAGGGTCACAACGGGAATGTACAAGTCAACCAAACGAGGACAACTTGTCAGGGCATATTTACCCCATCTAACCCAGTCACCTTGTCACTCCGAATCAGCACAGCAGTGAGATGTGACAGGAAGCTCGTCGCTGCCCTTTGTCCCATAGATGCTGTCATCAGTGCATTCTGGATCCTAAAAGGACACAACAATACTGCTGAGTGACAGAGCAATGGTAACACTTTAGTTAAAGGGTTTCTACATAAAGACATGATACTGTATTTTATATAAGTCCAAAATAACTGTTTAAAAAGCAATGTAGTATGTATGCTTATGTAATATGCACAACATGGCATATATATTTAAAGAAGAAAAATCGCATTGTTTTGGAAACCTCTGATACTCATGTTAACTGTGTGATATGATGTGAAGATGCGATGATGAAATAATGAAATAAATAAATAAATACAAATAAAATAAATAAGGTTTGATTTGATGATATACCCATAACATGAGTTGCTCTATTTCCCCTGCATCAGTACAGTGTAATTTATTCCACTATACAATATTTTATTGTATCTATGACACAATGCTTATTGAATGTGTTGTTAAGCATTATGAATGTGACATATGTCCTATGTGGGTATCCTTCAAATGAAGCGTTACCAGAACCACTGCCGTACAGTTTGGCTGCGAGTCAAAGTGCATGTTGATTGAATGTGGTCCATAACAGATTTTAATGATGTAAAGCAGTATGCATGCAGAACTCAAAACAAATATCAATGTAATATCATGTAGAATGTATTTGATGCTGTGGTATATATTTTGGACTGAACAATTTTGTATTTTTGTATTCATAACCTAGCATTTGATAATTTCACATCACAGCTGTTAAATAATTTAAGAACTCATTCAAAATTCACTTTTGTCTGGCCTGAACAATCTCTTTAGTTAGTTTCTTGCTGTTTACTGTAATCTCTTATCTCAGTCAGAAGGTTGTCTGTAAGCCATTGCACTTGCACAATGGAATCTACATTTGGTTAGTAAGACGTGACTGGATTACCACACCCTTCTTTTCATATCCCGCTATACCTTTTCTCAATCTTAAAGGCACACCACAGTTAAATGAAACATTCCATTCCATTTGGCTGTACTCCATTTCTCTGGAAGACTGTCCTCGTGGTGCCCCCTCCCTCTGACACACCAAACTACCTGAACAAAAATACCAGCCCATACATATATTCATGTACATACAAGGGTGGGATTGCAAGGGATGACAGATTAAAAGCACACCAATGCATGCGCTCCATCTCTGTTTGGACTCATGGGGTTCTAGTTAATCTGCCGTTATGTGAATGGGCCCTGGGTTTCAAGATGGTAGTGATGTCGGTATCCATCTCCTCTATCTAGATAAAAACAACGTTATAGTTAAACATTATAACAGTTTGTTTTAACACAAAATTAAAAACTGCCTATTGCTGTCTTATAACCTAAATACATTACTAAAATGCTGAGTAAACTGGTTTATTGTAATTTGTAATATATGTTTTAATGGCTATGATATGTATTATATTTTAGGATGTTGTGATTGTTAAACACTATTTCACACAACTATTTCACAATTTCATATTCATTAAATATCTTCTGATTTTGTTTTAATTGAATTTTTGTAATGTGGTTAGAGATTATTTTCAATTCCATAATGCACATGGAAGAAGGAAGACATCCACATATATGACACAAAGCTCAAACTACGGGGACAGTTTGACGTGTCTATGTCTGAATGTCTGACAGGCTCCACTCTGACAGCCATGCATTCCAGCCATACGATTCCAATGATCCCCTCTGACATGTCCCTGTTCTACAGACAGCATGGCACCCAAACACTGAAAAGAGACGATACACTTTCTCAGTAGATGATTATGAAGAATGGTGATGAGACTTTCTCAGTAGATGATTATGACGAATGGTGATGAGTTACTGCAGACTACAATACTATATAAGCTGCTTAGGAAACGCTTTAGTTCTTTAAAGCATCTCGGTACTCCAGTGTCTGTTAGTGTTGCTGTGGCTGATGTGTGTGTTGCTGTTGTTGATGTGTGTGTTACTGTGGCTGATGTGTGTGTTGCTGTGTCTGATGTGTGTGTTGCTGATGTGTGTTCGGTACTCCAGTGTCTGTTAGTGTTGCTGTGGCTGATGTGTGTGTTGCTGTTGCTGATGTGTGTGGCTCTGCAAGAGAGAGGGTAAAGCTAGTGTTCTGTCACCGTGATGTCATCTCATATGCACCAGTCATTCAGCACTCATCCACTGACAGGACGACACGCTGTAGGACTATAGGAGACACATTAAACATCACCACCAGCTCCACTGCTCTAAGTAGTGCAGGCAAACCTTCCTGGACATGTCCTGACATTCAGCCTGGACCAGTTCTGTCTCCAAACACTCCTGAACTTAAGCGGAATCTCTTGGCATGCACGGCACACAGTCATTCACTAGCACCTTTAAAGAAGGGCCCATACTGACTTTCCCAGAATGACTGACATTAGTGCAGCCTATGTGAAAGGAAAGTTTATATATTCTCATGCAAATATTGGATAATGTGTAAAAGGGGAAATGGACAAGTAAGAGGACATCAGTGACAACACTACCTCAAAAAAAATAAAAAATAAAACTGAGGCAGAATAATGTACAACGATAGACTCCCTATTGAGCATGGAAAGCAGCCACGTGTAACCATGAGATCTCTACTCTCTCTCTCTCTCGCTCTCTCTCTCTCTTCCAATGTGACCATGATCATGAGATCTCCTCTCTCTCTCTCTCTCTCTCTCTCTCTCTCTCTCTCTCTCTCTCTCTCTCTCTCTCTTCCAATGTGTTCTATGTGACCATGAGATCTCTACTCTCTCTCTCTCTCTCTCTCTTCCAATGTGCTGTATGTGTAACCATGAGATCTCTACTTACTCGCTCTCTCTCTCTCTCTCTCTCTCTCTCTCTCTTCCAATGTATTCTATGTGAATCAAGCTGTAACCATAAGATCTCTACTCTCTCTCTCTGTCTCTCTCTCTCTTCCAATGTGCTGTATGAGTAACCATAAGATCTCTACTCTCTCTCTCTCTCTCTCTCTTCCAATGTGCTGTATGAGTAACCATAAGATCTCTACTCTCTCTCTCTCTCTCTCTCTCTCTCTCGCTTCCAATGTGCTGTATGTGTAACCATAAGATCTCTACTCTCTCTCTCTCTCTCTTCCAATGTGTTCTATGTGACCATGAGATCTCTACCCTCTCTCTCTCTCTCTCTCTCTCTATCCCATTTAGTTCTCCCCGTCCTTTGTTCATGTGAGAGCCCTATGGTGTGGCGTGCTTGGTAGAGTAAGTGTATATTGGTCATCCAATAAAAGCTCAAACTAAACTTGCCGTCCAGGTGCCAGCTCATCCTTGTCTTCACGACTGCCCAGGGAAGAAGGTTGGCAACTTGAAGCTATGTTCAGCACTGAACTTTACATCATTTTTCAAAAAGAGAAAAAAATAGAGCATAGTCCCAGCACCGGAGAGAGAGAGAGAGAGAGATAGGGAGAGAGGGAGAGTGAGAGAGCCCTATTGATTCACAGTTTCATTGATTTCTTCTCCTTTCGACGAGGGAGAATGAGGAAGGAAGGGAGGTGGAGGGAGGTGGAGGGCCCGTGGCTGATTGGTACTCGGCGCTCCGTCTGAATGCCAAATGCCATGCGACTGTTAGGCTAAGGGCGAGGTGCTGCATGGACAACGACGGCCGCTGCTGACTCTATTGCCTGATTGGATTCAGTGCACTGCAGGCTTCTCATTGGCTTAAGGCTCTGCCATGTCCGAGCAGGGGAGAAGAGGAGTGGGGAGAGGAGGAGTGGAGAGGGGGAGTGGGGAGTGGGGGGGTGGAATGGGGTAAATCGTAAGTGCTTGATGAGTCTCCACAATTATTGAATTCCTGTCACCATGCCGTGGAGACAGGCCGTCTCTGTCCAAAAGCTCACTTAAAAGCTCTCCATTTTCCTGTTTTTCCCCCACTGTTTGTCCACGAACATTAATGACAGGGTACAGTCAAAGAGGACCATTGTTCCTCCACGGCTTTTGTGTTTGTTAGTTTATTCCCCTCAACATACGCTCCCGTGTTAACCATATAAAGCAGTGCAGGCTGTGTGTGTGTGTGTATGTGTGAGTGTGTGTGTGTGTGTGTGTGTGTGTGTGTGTGTGTGTGTGTGTGTGTGTGTGTGTATGCGTGTGTGCGTGTGTGTGTGTGTGTGTGTGTGTGTGTGTGTTTGTGTGTGTGCAGTGGAGGTTGGCTTCCGTGGTAACCATATAAAGCACTGCAGGTTGCAGCACGGACGGCTGATTTCTCCCTCTTTGGGACAAAACGCTAAAGGAATTTTGTGACTGCTTCCAAAATGATATTTTCCATAGTAATATTTATTTTCTATCATACTATTTCTTTTGTATCGTGCTCTCGGCAGGAACTGTGCTTTTACTGTTCATAACGTTCTCTCCAGAAAGACTAGAATAGAATCACCATCAAAGGTCAACGGAAAGATCTTTACAGCATGCTGAGTGGCAGATCTTAGTTCTGATCTAAGCCACAGTAAACCCACTGAAGAACTTAGTTCTGATCTAAGCCACAGTGAACCAACTGAAGAACTTAGTTCTTATCTAAGCCACATTAAACCCACTGAAGAACTTAGTTCTGATCTAAGCCACAGTGAACCAACTGAAGAACTTAGTTCTGATCTAAGCCACAGTGAACCAACTGAAGAACTTAGTTCTTATCTAAGCCACAGTGAACCAACTGAAGAACTTAGTTCTGATCTAAGCCACAGTTAACCAACTGAAGAACTTAGTTCTTATCTAAGCCACAGTAAACCCACTGAAGAACTTAGTTCTGATCTAAGCCACAGTAAACCCACTAAAGAATTTAGTTCTGATCTAAGCCACAGTAAACCCACCAAAGAACTTAGTTCTGATCTAAGCCACAGTAAACCCACTGAAGAACTTAGTTCTGATCTAAGCCACAGTAAACCCACTAAAGAACTTAGTTCTGATCTAAGCCACAGTAAACCCACTGAAGAACTTAGTTCTGATCTAAGCCACAGTAAACCCACTAAAGAACTTAGTTCTGATCTAAGCCACAGTAAACCCACTGAAGAACTTAGTTCTTATCTAAGCCACAGTAAACCCACTGAAGACACAGTGGCCGCTTACACGGGGAATAGACCATGGAGAGGGATGACATGATCAGCTGACGTCAAACAGAAATGGAAATTTGTGAATGACAGTGTGTGTGTGTGTGTGTGTGTGTGTGTGTGTGTGTGGGTGTATATACGTGTGTGTGACTCTGTGTCTGTGTGTGTGTGTGTGTGTGTCTCTGTCTCTATGTTTGTGTGTGTGTGTCAGTGTGTGAGTCTGTGTGTGTGTGCGGGTGTGTGTCTGTGTGTGAATCTGTGTGTGTGTGTTTGTGTGTGTGTGTGAGTCTCTGTCTCTCTGTTTGAGTGTGTGTGTCTGTGTGTGAGTCTGTGTGTGTGTGTGCGCGTGTGTGAGTCTGTGTGTGAATCTGTGTGTGTGTGTGTGTGTGTGTGTGTGCGCGCACGAGCGTGTGTGTGTGTGTTCTAGGGGTTCAGAGGTGTTATGGGCTCAGCGAATGTTATCTGGTGCTAAACTAATTGGGTCTTTCAAGGCGCACCATATCATAAGGCACCTGACGGCAGCCGCCTCTCGCTGAAGGCCTATCAACTGAGACATTCCACTGCTCCAAAATTTGTGCAGATTAACTGCCTCAGTAAAAAAACTAATGGCGATGGCCCACAGTTTCAATATATATTGGATCCGCGTATAATCATTCATCTTTTATCTCTGCCAAGGTTGGACTATCCAGCCCCAAATGAGAGTGAAATTCTTGCAGGTGCTGATGTGTGTGCTAACAATATTGATTTTTATGACCCTCTGAATGAGAGCACCGGAGAGAAGTGATAGCAGGCTCATATATCTTTGCTCTTACAATGCACCCCAAATGCTGATATTCATGATGTCCATTTAAGCCTCAAAAAATGAGCGTGCCTTCAGCAAGGGCAGAAGGCACGACAGATAAAGTTTATGTCTGGAACATAAAAGCAGGTAGTGGATCCCTTTGCAAGAGCACATTGTTGCTTGCAGTACAAAACCGCATATCTTACATGGTATTGATTGTGAGAGATTTTTGTTAATAAATCAGTGGTGTGACATACCCTTTATGTCAGTGTGAAATGTTTAGGTTGGACCACTGGACCACTGAAAGTTGAACTTTAAAATAGAGCTAAAGGAGGTCTTAAATGTAGCTATATATGTAATACAGTATGTGTCAACTATTCTCAGGTTATGAATTGTAGCTATGCATGTTATAGGGTTTACTATTCTCAGGTTATGAAATTTAGCTATGTACTTATGTTATATGTCAGCTACTCTGCGGTTATGAAATGTAGCTATGCACGTCATATGTGTCAGCTACTCCCAGGTTATGAATGGTATTTATTCACTTACCAATTCCTCATCCATTTTCTCAAATTGCTCAGGATTCAAAAAGCACTTTAACTATATATGCTTGCTTAAGACTTAATTCCCATTAAATTCCATATTAAAATATCTTCAACTTCTCATAGTAGAATCCACCTAATCCTCACTCTAAGCTTCGCCTAACAACTTACAAAACAAAACAAACAAATACTGCTGTTGATTACAATGTCATGACTGATTAAACCTACTTTTGCAGATTATAGTGCTGCTCGAATAAAGCTAGTGAAGACATACTGTGTGTGTCAAATGAAAGGAGAGTGAAGACATACTGTGTGTGTCTAATGAAAGGACAGTGTTCGTAGATGTGTTCATAACAGTAGGGGGAAGCTTGTGACATGTAATCTACAGTGGGTGCATACATGGCACTGTCAGTGCAATTTATAATTGATTTATTTTATGTTATTCATCCTTTATTTAACCAGTTACAGGATGAACGCGAAAAGCTACCTTGCCAAATTGTATAGTGGGTGCATTAAACAGGATATAATTGTTAGAAGGGAGATAACTATCTAATCTTTTTTTATTATCATCTACTGTTAGATGACTGTCAGGGTTTCACAGGAGAGAGGACTCAAGAGCACCACCCGAGAGATCAGAATCAGGTGTGAACAGAAAACGGCGGGAAACTCCACAAAGGCAGGAAGTGACACACGGGCTAGGTCAGAAGCACAACAGAAGCACATAGCACTAGAAAACTCAAAGAAAAAAAGCACATGGCAGACGATAAACAAAATGTCCAGCAAGGCAGCCAAAAGGCACAGGCCAGGCTGTGAGAAAACAGATGAATAATATGGTAACAAACCAATCATTGCTGTTTATGTGAACATGTACCAATACACGCACTGGCAGCAGGGCCACCAGAGAGACTGTATAAATCGGAGTAACGAGTGGAATTACCTGTCTTTGGTATAAAACGTAGAGCGGAATGATAAAGTGTCCAATGAGAATAAGGCAGTTTCAGAGGCATGCAAACATACAGTAGAGTGGCACCATCATCTAAAATATGTTAAAAAAGAAATAGCTGCAACAAGCTCTTTTTGATTGCTTGCTGACTAAAACAAGCCCTGGGATAGGTGGGCTGACTTAAACCAGCCGTGTGATAGGTGGCCTGCCTAAAACCTGCCCTGTGATAGGTGGGCTGATTAAAACAAGCCGTGTGATAGGTGGGCTGACTAAAACAAGTCCTGTGATAGGTGGGCTGACTAAAACAAGCCCTGTGAAAGGTGGGAATGGTTGTTCTTCTTGGTCTCTGGTTAGTGGTTTATTCGATAGCTAGTTTCACGTGATGCGTAGTAACGCATCATTAATGGTGATCCATGTCTGGATGTGTAGTGAACTGGTTATGGTGATCCATGTCTGGATGAGTAGTTCATTCCTGAGTGAGTCTCTTATGTTGTACATCAGTGGCTGCTATTCCTATGGAATCACTCCTCCTCACTCCTCCCCAGGAGACTCACACCTCCTCAGGAGACTCACTCCTCCTCCTCACTCCTCCTCAGGGAACTCAAACACAGTCGGACTCTTTGAAGTCTCAGCCACGGCTGACTTCTGACCCCTCTGCCCTTGCCCTTACTTGTGAGCTCTCCTAGAGGCCTGGCTTGAGGAATCTGCCACCCCTGTTACTGTGGCCTATATATTTTTGCATGAAAAACAAGCAACAAGGAATTAAAGTGATCTATTTTTGTCTCTCCCCTCATTCAATCATTTGAACAACTGGCAGTGGGGAAACACTGCATTTTCTGTCATCTCGTCAAGGGCCCCCCCACCCCCACACCCCCCCCAAACAGGAGTGTGGTGATGTCTGAATAAAGTAAGCCCTAGGCTTGTGAGGGTTACACAATAAAATGAATACATTGGCAGGTCTTCCTACTTCCACTCAGGAGTTTGTCACACTTTCATACCCCACTTCTTTTTTTTCCTCCAGAAAGTAAAGGCATGTAATGTGCCTGTGCTCCATTTCTGAAGTATGGCGGGGAGCTGGAGCAGGAGCAGGAGCTGGAGCTGAGTCCCTCAGGCTGGGAGAGCAGCATCCTATTTCAGCGGGAGAAGACAGTAATAGTCTGTCAGAAGCAGGATGGAGCTTCACCGCGTGCAGTGAGTGGTGCGGTGCGGCGCCACTATAGTCGTCGAGGTGGAAGTATTCCAACCCGGCCTGGAAATGGATCAATGGTGCTCACTGAGAGATTACAGTCGTCCCACCGATAGGTTACCGCAACATGCCTCAGGATTTGGGAGGTGGGCTGAAGAACAAATAAAGCACATAATTGCTGAGGTTTTTTAAGGGCGTTTTGCCGGCCATTTTACTCCGCCGTTCAGCCCAGGCAGAAAGGTTAGGTGAGGGATTTTTCAACAGCTGTCCTCATCTATCTGTATGGTGGAGACCGATTGATTTTGGACACAAATAAAACCCTCCAAAAGGACTCTTGGCTTCTTCCCACGAAATTATTTATTTATTTTTATTTAAATATAAGTGATGGAGTCGATGGACTAGATGGACACACCATCTATATTGTTGTTTTCCACATTAGAGTGAGTAATGTCCGTTTAGCATGCCACTGGCTTTCAAAATCCTGCTGTTTTGTCTAAAAAACTAATTTCTGTATTTGACTTGCATGATATCTGACTTGCTCAATCCTAGCTGCTGAAGCACACATTCTGGAAATATCTGAATTAGTTTGACCGATATGCCATAAAGCATTGCCATAAATATGCCATAAAGTGTTGTACGTTTCGCCACAAAGGAAGCGCTTAAAGATATTACTTTTAAGCTTAACCCTCTATGGGCCTTGTGGAGATTATTAATGGAAAAAATTTACAGACCTTTGATTTTAAGTGTGTTTAGGTCTAGAATAAATATTTGGAGCTCACTTTCCACATTTGACCTTTGACCTTTATTTTGGGGTACCGTCATTTATAAATGACTACGGCCCATTAGGGTAAAAAAAAAAGAACATTTTCCTAATGTAAAATACCATTGATAAAAACACAGAGGCATATATATATTTTGTATACATTTTAATGAAAAACACTTAAGTTAATATCATAAATCATCTCAAAATTCATCATTTAAAATCAATTATGAGATGAATTTTTCCTTTATATGGAATGATCTGCTCATCGACACAGAGATGTTCATTAGGTGGGATGCTTTGCATTCTCTCAAGTGTATAGGTAAGAAAAGGTCTGACCTTAAAAAGTGGGTCATGGCCCTAGCAAGCGAGCCTCCACGGGACCCATGCAGGCAGGCTGTGGGCACTGTGGGCTAGGGCCAGCCCACACCAATCCTACACAGGCCCGGTGTGGGCTTGCCCAAGCGGGGCCCGCAGCTTTGGGTTCACTGCGGGCTGTCACCGGATAGCCCAACAAAAGATTCTAGAGTCTAAGCTGCCCAGAAAACCCATGCTGGGCCTGTGCGGGCTGCCACACATGGGCCCCTTTAGGGCTGGCACAAGGGCCCTTTGAGGGCTGCCCACGCAGGGCCCCTGAGCTTTTGCTCATTGGCAAAATGATGGCCCCTCAGTGCTTGCCCTGCGTGGGCAGCCCTAACATAGCCCACAGGAGGCCTCACTAGGCCCACAGCAAGAAAGCCTCCACAGGGCTGGCACAAGGGCCCTTTGAGGGCTGCCCACGCAGGGCCCCTGAGCTTTTGCTCATTGGCAAAATGATGGCCCCTCAGTGCTGGCCCTGCGTGGGCAGCCCTAACATAGCCCACAGCAAGCAAGCCTCCAGAGGCCCTGTACGGGCCCCCTTAAAAGGGGCACAAGGGCCCTTGAGAGCTACCCACACAGGGCCCTTTGAGGCCTGCCCACACAGGGCCCTTTGAGGGCTGCCCACGCAGGGCCCTTTTAGGGCTGCCCACACAGGTCTCTTTGAGGGCTGCCTACACAGGGCCCTTTGAGGGCTGCCCTCACAGGTCTCTTTGAGGGCTGCCCACACAGGACCCCTGAGCTTTTGCTCATTGGCAAAATGCTGGCCCCTCAGTGATGGCCCTGCGTGGGCAGCCCTAACATAGCCTACAGGAGTCCTCACTAGGCCCACACAGAGCCTGCACTCATTTTTTGCTCATTTATTTATTATATCATCCTCATCCTGTTCTTCCTCACCACTCTCAGCATCACTGCTTCTGTCATTTTGTACTCTAACTACCTCATCCTCATCACAGCTTGACTGACTTTCTTCACTTCCCTCAGGAATTGGCAATGCTGTCCCTCTCACCTTTCCATAAAACTTAGAAACATCCTGAGAAAGACATGTGTAAATGTGTGTATACTGTCTGATAGTGTATCTAAACAATTGGAAACTATACTGAGCAATTGCGTAAATTCCTATCCCCTTATAGGACTTTGTTAGTTATACATGACATGAACTTTTTCAAGGTTTTACACAAATATTTCAACATATCTCTACATAAAATTGCAAAAACAATAAGAAAACAGTTTAGGCTACCAAGAAATATTTTTTTGGTTGGTGTGTTTTATGTCATATTGCTTAAAAACTGAACTTACCATCGTGCTCTTCCGGCATGTGACTCACATGTGCTCTCCTCTGCTATACTTCCTTATAGCAACAAATATCACCAAGATATGTAACAACCTTTCATTTTATTGGTTGAAGGGGATGTCATGTGACACTTTTTTAGGTTAATATTATTGGTCAAAGGTTTAGGTGGTTTTTTAAAAGCAGTTTTTCTAAGCGTCATTTATAAATGACAAGTCCCATAGAGGGTTAAGTGGCTTTTTGCAGATGTGAACTGCCCAACTACTCAGAACTAAGGAACTTTGCCAGAAGTCTTTTTTCTGAAAGTTGTGCAAATTGATATCAAGTCAAGTGTGTGACTGTGTGTGTGTGTGTGTGTTTGACTGTGTGTGTGTGTGTGTGTTACGTCCCTGAAAATATCGTGATTCTAGGTATACTGCTCTGGTATGTTCCGTGTTTTACAGACAGCCCAGCAGAAGGCTTAATTGCCGTTCTCTCCTGATTGGGTGCACGATAGGAGCCGGCCCTTTAAAAGAGTATTTGTGATGTCACCTGAGATCTTCCGGAATAGACGCATTGATGTGTTGGCCGCCAGCAGTGCTGTTGCGCAGGGAGCCTCTGTGCCTCGCCTAGAACATCTACCCGTCTTGGAGTGAGAGTCCGAGAGGGAGGTCCGGGATTCCGTGTGGCCTATTTCGGGAGGCCCGTTTGTTTCTTTGTTCCTTTGCTACTTTGAACCTTTTTGTTGTTTACTTTTTGTTGTCCCACTGGTTTTTCCTTGCTTCAACCTTTTTCATTCATTCAATATATTTTTGCTAGTTAATAATAATAATAAATTCCCGATTATTTTTCCCGTATCCGACGTTGTCTGCCAGTTGCATTATTTCCCTCCAACTCGTTTTGTTTACGTTGCCTGACCCTAGACAGGCACGTAACAGTGTGTGTGACTGTGTGACTGTGTGTGTGTGTGTGCGTGTGACTGTGTGTGTGTGTGTGTGTATGTCTGTGTGTCTGTGTGTCTGTGTGTGTGTGTGTGTGTGTGTGTGTGTGTGTGTGTGTGTGTGTGTGTGTGTGTGTGTGTGTGTGTGTGCGTGTGTGTGTCTCTGTGTCCTTCCCTGCAGCGGGAGAGGATTACAATGAAATACAGGACCTTCATGCACAAGATCACTTCTCTTTCATAATTGCTCCTCTGCGCACCACACATCATGACTCTGCATGAATTAATAGCGTTGTGTTTGGATAATATATAAGCCATTAGTGTCATAGGTTCCCATGGTAATTAAACATAGATCTCGAGCTCCATCAGAGGCTGGCATCCTCCTGAGAGATAACATTGATTCATCATTTTCATAACCGCATTCTATAACATCCGACATATTTCATGCTTTGCCATGTATAAATGTGTTCATACAAGCAAGATGGGACAATAATGATAATCTACTATCTGCAGCCAATTAGTAGGTGAACCAAGAATTTAGGTCTTAATGTTTAATTTCAGTAATCTTGTCTGGGGGTGCTCAAATCAAACCATTGAATGGTTTCCTACTTTATTGTGTATTCATTAGACTGTCTTGGCTGACTTGAAGAAAATTAATTTGTTTTCAGTCAGTGGCATTTGTCAGAATGTGGCTATAGCTGGATGCGATAGAAGTAAACTGGCTTGCGATGTTATTCTCCAACTGAGAATGCGAAAGCTTATAATGTGTTTCTTTGGTAAAATGGATCCATGTGAATGTACAAAGGTAAGAGAATGGACCAGCCGGAAACCTGTCAAACATGCATGAACACACACACACACACACACACACACACACACACACACACACACACACACACACACACACACACACACACACACATTCACAGACACATACACAGAGAGAGAGAGAGAAGGGGGAGGGGGGGGGACCAGAGAGAGACAGAGAATGAGAGAGGGAACCCTGTGCATACACAACAAGATCTATTTTTATGACCTGGTCCCACATAGGTCTTTATCTAGCATCAGGCTACATACTTGCAAATCACAAGAGGAGGTTCATATAAATATAAAAAATATAATCCCTTATTACAAGCTGTTACAAAATGGCTGCTAAATGTATGTATTTTTAGAAGTTTAGGGATTTGCCTCTGTACCAGTACGATCACTAGTAGTTTAGGGATTTGCCTCTGGTCTACCAGCACGATCACTAGTAGTTTATTGATTTTACCAGCAAGCCGAGCCCCATACCCTTTGTTTGAAGTGCTTTATTGCAAGACCTTTGAATTACAAAGTATTTTTTATTATCCTTTGGATTTGTAATACTGATTGGTTTGACACAAACAAGAACTGTAGAAAAGAAATATTGCTTATTACCTGGTAATAACCACTTTCTTCTCAGTCATACCCTGTACGTATGTTGCTCAACATAGCTAAATTAAAATATCTTGTTGTTACCAGGATGTCACTTGTAAGTCATTTTAAGTAACCTTTAATTATGTGTAGAATTACAATCAATTTGATATCATAGTTATACATTCTTTATTTGTACAATGTTTGGAAATTACCCCCTTAATACCCCTTATAACCACTTCCTGCAACAGTCATCCCCTTTATGTTCTCTTTACCTAACAGGTATTTACATAAGCATAAGCAGTCTGTAAATAAAAGTGCTCTTCTCTCTCTGCAATTTAAATTACATGTGACTTTGACAAACCTGTCAGGTTATGCTTACCACATCGCATCATAGACGGCAGAACAAAGATTTTGAGGAGTTTGAGAAAGGTGTGATCAGAAATCCCAGTGTGAGCAGAAATGTCACCAATGTCTGCTAGCCTTACCACTACCTGTCAAACACCTGTAAAGTAGATACCAACACATCCACACATTTACATTCAAATGCTGTCAGCATCACTAATTGGAGTTCATCACGCTCTTTTCTTAAAGTGTGCCACGGACGCCACTTTGTGGGGAGAACGTCTGCAGTTAGCAAGGTTACACCGCAGGACTACCACCCTTTCTTTAGAAATAATGCCTTTTCACTGCCTCATGTTGATAGTCAATGCATCCCTTCAAGCCTCTTCACTGAAGTGTATCACTTGAAGCCTTCACAGCTACTCTGAAGTATATGGCTTGAAGCCTTCACAGCCATAGCAGAAGGGTGGCGGTCATGGCCACGCCATAGCAGAAGGGTGGCAATAACACACATGTTATATAGGCCTACAGTGGGGCTATGTCTGCAATAACACGCATGCAGGGGCGGACCGGACGAACGGGCAAACCGGGCAGTTGCCCAGGGCCTCGTCCACCAGGGGGGCCTCGTCGTATTTCCGTTTTTTTTTTTTTTTTTGCTAATTAAAATAAATCACTTGGCATTGCAAAATAATGACAATTCATAATAAGCATGAAAAACAATTATTTTCTTTTCAGTATCAGCTTAAAATGTATCTTAATTCCATCATGGAACAAATTATTCCAGGTCACGTGACTTCTCTGTCACTAACAATTTTTCGTGTGGTGACGTGTATGGTCGCAAAGTTAAGCGTGAAACGTCTTTTAAGTGGCAGCGAGAAAAGAAAGAGGAAAGGGCAGGATGAGAAGTTCAGGGAGAAATGACCTAAGGTAACACACAATTTCCTTTCAAGGAATTCGTCCGTGGAAGTGGAAGAAATATCTGATAATGTGTCTAGTTCATCTGATAATGTTTCAAGTGCGGCTAAGCCAAGTTTAGCGATTCCTAGCAGCAGCAGCAGGCAAACAGCTTGTAGTGACACCAACTAGCTCTGCCTGCCTGCTTTGCTTCTACAAACGGTGAGCCATCATGTACCACAGCTGCCCATATCCGAGACACTGTCACACCTGCACTGACGACGACACGCATGATACTGCCATGGTCATGAACACAGCTCAAGCACAGCTGGCTGATAACGACAGCGGTGATGTCAACAATGTGAGTAGCCTACATCAATGGTGGAGATACAGTGATTAGTGAAGACCCCTATCGCGTGACAAATGAACAGATAGAGAGAGAATTGAAATGGTTAAAACAGGACCTCTACAAATTTGAAAGTTTAAGAAACAGAACTATAAAGCATTAATCAAATGTAACAAGTAACATTGTTTTGATTAAGAAATAAAAAAGTTACACTACTAAAACACTGCACTCAAAACCTCATAATTAAAATAATGTACAACTGTTGAATTGTTAAAGTCATATACTCACAATAAATGTCAGTTCCACATAACATTAAAACGATTTCTTTTTTTGGGGGGGGGGGGGGGGGGCCCTCAACATTGTTCTTTGCCCAGGGCCTCCAATTTGCTAGAACCGCCCCTGCACGCATGCTATATAGGCCTACAGTGGGGCTATGTCAGCAATAACTTGCATGCTGTATACAGTGGGGAAAATACCCCTGCAAATTTCGCAAGTTATATAGTGTTCACTGCATCAGATAAGATCCTGGCCCATGGCTGACTTCTGACAGTGGTGA
Source organism: Sprattus sprattus (assembly GCF_963457725.1). Lineage (NCBI taxonomy): Eukaryota > Metazoa > Chordata > Actinopteri > Clupeiformes > Clupeidae > Sprattus > Sprattus sprattus. Next base: position 8,246,466 of record NC_137910.1, on the reverse strand, counting down.
CATTAATACGATTCTCACCAACTGACATAACCCTTCCTCACCTCAGATCTCTGCGTATTCATACCATATTTCCCAAACTAAATGCTGACTTGCTATCTCAGAGAATATAGGGTTTAAATGCATTGATATGCTCCCTTGTTTGTGTTACTTAAAGATATACAGTGTCCAAAATATAGTTTAAATCAATTGTCTATTTGATCCTTCTGAGGTCTACAGTTATTGACCATAGTGTTACGGCCAGGTCTCTAAGGCTGAAACACCACAACCTCCAACAGAAAAAAAGCCTTTTCTGTTGATGACTTAAATTACCCATGGGATCCCAGCCTAGGCAGTCATTTGCCTAATCCCTGTTAACATTTATCAGGCAGCAATGCCGAGAACTTTATTAATTTCCGTCGGCACACCTTAATCCCGGGCTGTGTTGGAAGGAATAAGAAGCTAATCCCACTCATCCCTGGGCTGGCACTATGACAACAGACTGAGCCTGATGATGTCAGCGCTGACTTTAGAGCACTTCAGCCAGAGACGATGCACTCACACGCCAGACCTGTGATGAATATGAACATGAAGAATGTAGAAAACATGTCTTAGAATGGCCCTCTTTAGGGACTAAAAAAATAAATCAGTAGGCCTGAAAAAAGATCAATATTTAAGATGGTTTGATGGTTTGGTTTACAGCCCCACGTGGGATTTAATGTTTAAGGATTCAGTGATTTTACGGCTGTCCTTTCTTTGAAGTTGCACATGTAATATTCTGTGAATTCTAGCTTTGAAATTGTGAGCAGAACCAAGTTCCCAGAAATCTTGGCAATTCAAACCGGTGAAAGATATTGAGAAGCCTTGAGTGACAGCAGCAATGCCATTTAAGGCTAAGGCAAGCAGAATAATCACCTCTTAATAAATAAAACTATTCGGAGTGCTCAGTGAAGGACTCAGTATTTAGCTTATGAGTTTGGAGAGAATGCTGGGAGCACGATTCGTTATTGTATTTTAATAGTCCTGTTCCATTCGGGTTATTTAATCATTTGAGTGTGCTGTCTACCAAATGAAACCATAAGTCTTCCTCAAATAAGCCCCTCATACATTCAAAGATGAAATTTCTCCGGCATGAAATATTTATCATTTATTCCTGTCTGGGAACAGGTTGTTCATCAAGATACAGTAGCCGTGGCGACAGTGGTGGTGGTGGCATGGAGAGCCACAAGAGGAGACGATCCTTGGGGAATGGACCCGAGAGATGCGGTTCCGTTGGACAGTGGTGGTGGTGGCGTGGAGAGCCACAAGAGGAGACGATCCTTGGGGAACGGACCGGAGAGATGCGGCTCCGTTGGAGAGTGGTGGTGGTGGCGTGGAGATCCACAAGAGGAGACAAGCCTTGGGGAACCAACCGGAGAGATGCTGCTACGTTGGACAGTGGTGGTGGTGGTATGGCGAGCCACAAGAGGAGACGAGCCTTGGAGAACGGACCGGAGAGATGCGGCTCCGTTGGCGCGCTGCCCGCTGGGGCCTTGATCCAATGTCAGACTTCCTCTGACCTGCCAGACAGATGACATTTGCATCCGTCAAACGATCTGCCACGGCATCCGGTCGACTCTGAAGGTCAGTGTTCTCACTGAGGCCTGGCCATCAGATGGAGTGTGTGAGAGGGGGGGGGGGGGGGGAACCCCCACAACCACAGAGGACTGGTACCAAACAATCAGGGGTTAGAGGACACCCAGAGGCTGGCAACATCAACAGAGAGAAACACAAATGATATATATGTATGTACAGTATGTCGCATAACTTGGAGATATTTTTTCCAAACTGACACAAATTTGCACAAAATGATGCCCTCTTGGGTGGATGACAGGCAAGTTGTGTACACTAGACTAAAGCCTTAGAACCTTTTACAAGCTCCAAGAAATTAAGTGTTCTATGTAGCAGACCCAATTGCCAGAATCATCAAACATTATTGTAAAACATTGGCCTCTGTTTCAAAGACCATACTAGGAGAAAGAGTATTTTCACAAGAATGAATTGTACCTGAGTGTTGTCACCGAGTGTCTGACCAAAACTTGAGGATGTTCTCCTCACTGTTATAATGTGGAAGACTATTATGGGTTAAGATCCCTAGCACCGTTATAATGTGGAAGACTGTTATGGGATATAAAGCTTCCTATGATGTGCTTTAGTCTGAGGTCATTTTGGTAATTATCAACATTGGGTATATTATCAATCAATCAGTGTGATACACTGTGTGTGTGTGTGCCTGCGTGCATGTGTGTGTGAGTATATGTTAAAGTGTGTTTAAATGTGCAGTATGAATGTGTATGTGTTTGTGAGTCCAAGTGTGAATGTGGGCAGGTGTGTGTGCGCATGTGTTTGTGTGCTATTGTGTGTAGGTGTGTACCTGTGTTAGTGTGTGTGTGTATCTGTGCTCCACTCTCTGATTTACATCCCCCTCAGGTGCCCGCAGTGTTGTTTATTAACATCAGATTACCATGGCAATAGGGCAGCCTCCTGCGCACACTAATAAGGGCGTGTGCGTCGTGTTTATCGCCGCTCTGCCGAAGAGTGTGCTGAGAATCTGCCAGCGCCTGCCTGACATGAATGCCAGCGTGTGTGTGTGTGTGTGTGTGTGTGCGTGTGTGTGTGTGTGTGCTGATAAAGGTCAACGAGAATGAGATGAGCCTGTTGATGTTTGCCCAGTCTAATTAGCTCCCAGCTCGCGTTGCCGACTCACCCCATGGTGCCAGGGCATCGGCGCACGGCACCCTAGGATATGACCAGCGCAGAAGTCAGGCCGTCACTGGCTACAGACACACTAGCCACCGGCGCAGAGAAACAACGACAAAGATTTATGATGAGGATGACGCAAGACACCACAAAGAGAGGTTTCTTACAAGATAAAAGGATGATTCGAAATAACTGACAGCTGTCTGGAGGAAAGGGCCACTGCAGGGAACAAACATGAGTAAGAGGAGCAAGCTGTCAAGAGGTGCCATTGGCTGAGCCAGATAAGACGTCTGGTGGGTCACGTCATGGGATGTCATGCGTGATTCAGTATTGATGGAAATTGATATAGACATATAATTACCATTGCATACATGAATGCTCTGGTGTGTGCCATGCTTATTCACAGTCTGTCCCCCACCCTCACCCATGGCCTATGCTAAACGGAACCTCTCTAGACATCCCCTCCCTATTCATGGCCTATGTAATACACATACCAGGACCTTAGGTAAGCATGTTCCGGAACATCCCGTGGGGGCTGGTGGACACCTCACCTCCCCTCCCACTCCCACTCCCCCATTTGCCCAACTTAGCCTATCACCCAAAGGTATCCCATGATTGACCAGTAACTAAACAGTATCACACCCCTAATTCTGACCTGTGACCTCCCATAGCTGACCTTATAAAAAGTCATACTGTACAGTGATATTCAGTCTTTACCCTGTCTACATGATTTGGAATTGACTCCCTGCAGGCGCACGTGAGGAAATAAACACCAAGATATTTGATTCACCTCGTGGTTCCATTGTCTACAGTTTATTGCTGGATTCAGAGCTATCAGTATATAAACCATACGCGCATGTTCGCGCCGTCACCATTTTGATTGCACATAAGAGATGCTACACATGTGCTGAATAAAGAGCCATTCATTGTTAAAACACAGTGACTAGTGAGTCCTGTTATTCGTCCCGGCGACGAACGCCACAGGTCAGACATGTCACTGGTTCTGTGCACTTTTTATGGTAAGGAGTGATGAAGTGCAAATGCATTCACGCAGTCTCCATTGAAGAATAGATTTGAAAGGAAATCTGGATCTCAGTACAGTGCAAAAAATGCAAGGAATCCTGGTGACTTAAGCCTTCTGTACAGTACGTCATTCGTAAATTGGAGCTTAAGATGTACCTTAACATTTCCCAGAACATTCTTAGCTAAGTGTACCTTCTGTAAGAGATACTTTATTGAGGTTAATCCGGAACACTGCGTAAAAATGTTGTGTTTAGTGTCTGGAGATTTGCGCTGACTGCAATGTAAGACCAAGTTTACATTTTGTGCTTCATTAAATACAAATAAAGAACGTTGGTGTAAATTAATGTATGAGTGTGTGCCTGGGTGTGTGTGTGTGTGTGTGTGTGTATTTGTGGCTGATTCTCGATGCATTTGGATCTGAAGGCATTCTTGTGGGGTGAGTCCACCTCTGTTGAGGAGGGAGATGAAAGCTTCTTGCATCCCAGAGAGTCCCAGTGTGATTTACACTCCTTACGTCCATCTCCCACTGCATCCGTGTGTGTGTGTGTGTGTGTGTGTGTGTGTGTGTGTGTGTGTGTGTGTGTGTTTGTGTGTTTGTGTGTGTGTGTGTGTGTGTGTGTGTGTGTGTGTGTGTGTAGCCATCAGAAAGCTGTAAAAGCTGGTCTCCAGACATTAACGTATTTTCCACTCACATTACATGGAAGCTTCAAATGGAGATGTGGACATGGCTTGAATTTGTATGAATTCCCTCAAGTAGCAGTCATGTTTGTGGAACAACTGTGTGTGTGTGTGTGTGTGTGTGTGTGTGTGTGTGTGTGTGTGTGTGTGTGTGTGTGTGTGTGTGTGTGTGTGTGTGTGTGTGTGTGTGTGTGTGTGTGTGTGTGTGTGTGTGTGTGTGTGTGTGTGTGTTTGTGTGTTTGTGTGTGTGTGTGTGCAGCTCAACTAGTTTCAGGGATTATCTTCATATATAAAGCTTTGTGGTGTTCTTGTACCTATCGGTGTAATAAAACACTTTCAGAATACCTCCAACTCATCTTGCCTGAATGCAAACATATGTTTCAAAATGAACAGAAACCAAACAGAAACCATCACATTGCATGCTCAGTGTATAAGATGCCTTGAGGATGTTGTAATATACCTGTGATTTACTGCTTGCCAAAAGCATTAACATGTCAGAAATTAACCTCCTATCATTTTATAATACATTTCCTTTCATAGAGATACTCCCTAATTGAGTGTGACACGAGGTTCCTTTAAACTGATTACATCACACATCACATATGACTTCAACCATTAAATGTTCATTAAGACCAAGCTGACTCAGATCAATTTGATGGTAGAATTCACTTCCTTGTAACCATGGCTATCACACTACATAGTACTAGAACAATGTGGAGTAAAGGCTGGCTAGGATTACCACTGACAATTACAGGGGCTACATATGTAAGCCTGAGGAGCTGTCTGCTAGCGAGCGACAAGATTTGATGCTCCCCACACCAAGCTGATTAGGGGCAGTGTACTGTCTAACTACACCCCTACCTCCTCTCCCTTCACAGGAGTAAACTAAATGTTTTGCCATGGTGAAGGCACTTATGACTGAAGCTTTCTAAGCTACCATTAGTGCCTCTATCAACATCAATTAATGTTTATATGATACATTAACTTATTTGAGGCAAACAGACCGCTGTAGGTGTTCATATAAGTACTCACGCTTTTGATCTAGCTGATTGTGTAACTATTAATCTGATGGGTTTGCTACACTACTGAGCTACTTTTGGATACTCACTTCAGGATATCCATGCTTACTTGGGTCTATTCGTTTCATTTTAAACATTTTCGGTGAGTAGAAAGACATTTTATAGCATATTTTTTTTTAATCATTTCATATATATTAGCAAACAATATGTGTTCATATTTACATCTAATAAGGACCTCACTTTAGTAGTATGCCACATGCTGTTGTAGTATCATTGAACTTCACTTAAGTAGTATACCACATGATGTTGGAGTCTAAAGTAGTATGCCATATGATGTTGGAGTATGATTGAACTTGACACTATTAGTACTGGCAAAATGTTTCCATCTCCTTTTTACCAAATGAGGTGTGGTCAAATATGTAAATTCACCAACAAGTTTCTTTTTACTACTGATGGTTGTGGTCTGTTCGAAAACCCTAAGGGTTAGGGTTTAACCTAACACCCTGTGGTGTTTTAACCTAATCTATCTATAACTTCTGAGGGTTGTGGTGTCTTAAACTGATCTATGTAGAACTTCTGATGGTTGTGGTGTCTTAACCTAATCTATCTATAACGTCTGATGGTTGTGGTGTCTTAACCTAATATATCTGGAACTTCTGATGGTTGTTGTGTCTTAACCTAATCTATCTAGAACTTCTGATGGTTGTGGCGTCTTAACCTAATCTATTTATGACTTCTGAATATCTGTTAGCTTCTGAGGTCAACCATAAGGCCCACTGCACAAAAACAGAGGTCATGAGTTGAGAGATGATAACTGCCTCCTCCATCTTAGATATCACAGAAACTATTTTGTTATTGTTTTGATATCCTTTAAAGTCCTGGAGAATTAAATTAAAACCATTAAAAGAACTATTATATCACATAACGTCACAAGCTTCCATATTGCCTGCATGACTCATAATATCCGCACTGAGGTCATTCTCGAGAGGTGACAAAGATCTTGCTGTGAATGTGTTGCCAATGAGTGAGTTAGCAGTGTGTATAGGAGTGTGCATACCCACTCGAGTCATTGATCTGAGAGGTGCAAATGACTCAAGTACTCGAGATTAACCCAATGTGTGTGTCATCTCGAGGCTCTCCTCGGAGGATTCAGCGAGCGAGGCTCGACCTTCAGCCAGTCTTGATGGAGAGAAGTCCTTCTAAGCAATCTTCCCACTCTTAACAGGTCCTCAGCGCCATGAGACGTCTGGAAGATACTTCTCACTCGAGGTGCCAGCTCTGCATCAGGAGGTAACAGGTCGCTGTTGCTGAGTAATGTTGTGACAGCCATGTGGGGGTGGAGTAGGGCGGTGGGATGGGTTGGAGGGAGATAACAGTTTTGTATGGCGGGGATTCGCAGCCCACACGAACAACGGAACACTTAGTAGCACTCTGGCTCCCCCCCCCCCCCCCCCCTCCATACCCCTTTGGACGCGGCCCACTTTCGCTCCGCTCCGTCTGCCTCGAGTCGTCTGGGGGTTTGCACATTCTCTCTTTCAGGCCCCATTTAGAGCCGTGGACACAGAGGGTCAGCTATGTCTTCTGTCCCTGGAGCGTCTCGTAATGTACTTCTGCTGTTTGCATGCCTTCCAGGAGGCTGCTGCAGAGATGCTCCTTGTGGGCAGGGGGTGGAGGTGGAGGTGGGGGTCCTAATGTGTGCTGTCTGATAGCTGGGTGGAGAGGAGAGTGCAAGTGCTGTTGGGGGAGGGGGATGAAGGGGAGTAAGCTGAGAGAGTCCACTCACAATCAACTGTGGACCTTCACTCATTCTCTCTTTCTCTCTCTCCGTATTGATTGCTTTGTCCAGGGCATAATTAAGCCTAACCGCAGGAAAGAGGGAAGGTTCCAGAAGAAGAAGGACATGGAGGAAGCGAAGGACGGGGAAATCTGGTGGAATGGCGTCAGTTCCATCCATGCAGGCAGCCATAACCATAACCCTCACCCTAACCACGTCTACATCTCTTTTGTATCAGCGCTCTCACTATCATTGGGTGCTTATGGAGACTAAAAGGATGGAACAACATAGTTAGGCATGGGCAGGACATCAACAGAGACAGACGGACAGAAAGAGAGACAGAGAGAGAGAGAGAGAGAGAGAGAGAGAGAGAGAAACCAGCTAGGCTAAGAAGCCAATTCCGGCAAATGTCACTTTAGCCGTCTTCTGTGTTGTCCCAATTTGTCTTGTCAAACAAATGCAGGCATCTCATCACACACACACACACACACACACACACACACACACACACACACACACACACACACAAACACACACACACACACACACACACACACACACACACACACACACACACACACACACACACACACACACACACACACACACACACACACAAACTGGGGTTAGTAATTAGTTTGTAATTACCAAAGGACAAGGAGGTAACACACTGCAATTAGAGTTCCAACAGAAATTCCACTCACTGGGGAAGTCTATGCTTAAGTCCATTTGAAATAACATGAAAACTACTAACACTGACTTTATGATTGCATGAATAGTCTTGATGTCTTGAGCATGATAATGTTCAATGTAAGATTAGACATGTATTTTGATAGTATGATGTCTTGTCACAGACACACACACAATTCAAGGCACAAATGGGACAGGGGGGATTGGATCATTTTCCACTATAAAACCTATTTTACCATGTTTAATTAGTTAAATATAATAAGCCATACTATGATCAAAGTGTAATTATACATTTATCAAATATATTTAAAATCTTCAAGTTTATGTCTAAGTTCCTTCGTATGATCAGATGGAAGAGAGTTCAATGTGTGTTTTGTGGGTGGTAGCTTAATGGACACAGCGGTTCAAGTAGCAGAAACGAATACACATAATGTGACCATAACGCGAAGTGAAGAGGCCGTTACACCTCGGAGTGAAGAGGTCGTTACACCTCGAAGTGAAGAGGTCGTTACACCTCGGAGTGAAGAGGTTGTTACACCTGGAAGTGAAGTTGGCTGTTACACCTCGAAGTGAAGAGGCCGTTACACCTCGGAGTGAAGAGGTTGTTACACCTGGAAGTGCATTAATGTATGCTACCCGGCGTCGTAAAGTCTATTGAGTCTTTTCTTAACTAGTTTGATTGTTGCTATGGCCAAAGCCCAGTTGTTAGTCCCATATCTCTTGTGACCAAGCCAGCACATCCCAGGATTCTGTTGAGCATTAGATTTGTAAAATCACTGTGGTCGGTACTTAAAGCTATTTCAGACATATGGAACAGCTCTCTGTACTTCCGTCAGTCCGCTGATCTGCGACTTCGTCACAATGCGATTTTAACCTCACAACGAACTTGACGAATTGATATGCAAGTGCAACATGGTTAAAAATTGGCCATAACAACCATCCATCCTTTACTTGTATGATGGTAACATAGCTTAGTTTAGATTGCACAGTGAATTGGGCTAGTGCTGATATCACGTTTAATATATAGAAGACCAACCCTCTCCATCTCATCTAACCTCTGGGAAGCACAGGCAACCCTCCTGTACAGCAAAAATTGAAATAGCATCTTCTGGACACAGCGCTAATGCAGCATAAGAGGGTGATATATTTTCTTCCATCAACATGAGGGCTTTACACAAAAGAAGGGAAATGAGAGATTGATCGGTACCAGCATCGCATTTTAACTTGTGAGGAAATTCTGTCGGCTCACAATTCCATCAACATTTAGATCACAGAAAAAGCAATATAGTATACAAGAGCCGGGCTTATTGCAGACAACAGAGAATTCAGACAGATGGCTGCATATCCCCTGCAAATAGCAACCAATATGGAGAGTCTTATGACTCAGGTTATTAATCATTTGCGGGCCCTGGTGCCTCCAAATATCCTCAAAGCATCCAGAGGCCTCCAACTGAGCTGGCAAGATGTATTGATGGATTTCACTCTCATTAACCTTTAACTAAACAACACGGGGAGATGCAGGGAAGACATGTGGAAATGTATGAGATATAAGAACATATCAGACCGCCGCAGGCCTTGAGCGTTCACTCCCAATGTTGCCTTGCAAAAGATCGAAACCAACTTGTCTTTTCGCATTAGGCCCTTTTTGACCTCTGTCTAATTGCATGGCATGTTTTGCTATAAGTGTGCGTCACTCTTTCTCAGGCACATCCCCGACAGTTATGGAAGATGTATGAAACAGATTAATGGGGTGGTGATCATATGCAGACATGTTAATGATCATATGCAGACATGTTAATGATCATATGCAGAAATGTTAATGTTCATATGCAGAAATATTAATGTTCATATGCATAAATGTTAATGTTCATATGCAGACATGGTAATGATCATATGCAGAAATGTTAATGTTCATATGCAGAAATGTTAATGATATTATGCAGAAATGTTAATGTTCATATGCAGACGTGTTAATGCTCTGTACCTTTGGTCAGCTTTCCATTTGGGCTCCTGCAGCGGTTCTGCCAAAATCATACTGAAAAGAAGGACCATGAATCACATCTGCTTTTTTTGTGCGCAACGTACACAGTGGGTATCGGATCAGTCAAACATACCTGTAACACATGCTCTGAAACATTATACTGTTTAAGCATGAGGCTGAATTGAGACAGGGAAAGGCAGAGAGAGGTGAAGTTCCTTGAGTGTCTTCTCCCTTGCGTGTGTGTGTGTGTGTGTGTGCGTGTGTGTGTGTGTGTGTGTGTGCGTGCGTGTTAACTAACATAACTATATTTGATAAATTCCTTGAGTGTCTTCTCCCTTGTGTGTGTGTGTGTGTGTGTGTGCGTGTGTGTGTGTGTGTGCGTGCGTGTTCTCATAACTATATTTGTCTGGCTGAGCTTTCACACAGTGGTCTAGATAATTTTGGAAGTGAAAAAATGAATGTGGAATTCTGTAATTTGACAGCGAGTTAGCTTTTACAGTCTTAAGAGACATCCTGTATGCAGATGGCGTGGCACATTGTTTCAAGACCACATGGGATTTTCTATTGTGTTGGCAGAAACATGGTTACCTCCTCAGTCTATCTGAGTGGAGTTTTTTGGTGGGAAAGGTTCAGCCTGTCAGAAAGTTTCAGTTGTCTTTGGTGAAAATGTATTTTTTTGCTCTTTTTTTCAGGTTTATATTACATTTTTATTTTTTTATTTTACGAATGGACGCTACAAGCCTGACCATTTTGTGCAAAAAGCATAACTGTGTCATTTGATCCTTTGGGACTCAGTTCAGTACAGAAAAGTACCATTGGAAGTAAATAAATAAATAAATGGATGGATGAACTTCACGATAGGATAACGTGTGTGCACTGTGAAACTGTCTGAAGAAGATGTACCAGGCACCATTTAACAGATAAAAAAAAGGTTGATAAATGTCACATCATGTCCAAAGGAGACAAATCTCACATGTTCCTGCTTCATTAGACTGTCAGACTGCTTTTATGCCACCTTAACAGGACTCTCAGACACAATGAACAGCTTGTGATTATCCTGCGCTTGCGAGTTAGTTGTCCTCCATATATAGGGCTGCCCCTATCACAAGGTTTGAATTAGCAGCCAGGACATTTTAAAAGTCATTTTGACAGTCATGAAAAAGACAGTAATTCAAGCAAAATCTGTTTGGTGCCACTTGCAATTATCATAGGTAGACATATCACCGACATATCTGCACTCATTATTTTCCTTCTGCTGATGAAGGGAAGAAAAACTGCATACATGTGTCACTGGCTCATTAACGTGCTTTATGTGCTCTGGTCCTGACACATCTGTACAAGCAGAGAAATGCTTCCATTGGGTATTAGCAGGGAGTCACATCTGGATTCTGCCTTGAAGACAACGCTCCTGCTTCCATTGGGTCCCATTTCTTTTTATTTTTTTTAATTGTATCTTTATTGAGGCCAAAAGGTTTCAAACATCGTAGGATACTTTTCCTTTTACATAGTTTCTCTTATGATTTACAGGTGCCTGATATATAGGAAAAACAAAACACAATAAAAAGGAAAGAAAACCAAACACAAAAATATAACCACAAGGATTTTTCATCTGTGTCACTACCTCATATCAATAACAGTTTTCTTTCCAGGCCCATTTTTATTTTTATTTTTTTTAACAATAAGAACAGTTCAGACAAGGGGGAGTTTCACTATGCCTCTCTGAGAGAGATTAAATAAAAAGAAAAAGGACAAGCATATATATAGATATATACAAATACAGCAAAACAAAAAAAAGAATGCTTCAGACGGGTCCCATTTCTAATGAACAGATCATTTATGCAAGCATGGGACAGCTAAAGAGTTTTCTGGAATGAAAATATAAATGATAACATCTCTTAAACCATGTGTATCATTTCAGGCTAGCTGGTGCTAGTTAGGTTCTACTGTGTTCCCTGAAAGTTGTTCTGTTATGCGATGGGCCATCTGCTGCTCTCTATCATCTTTGATACCCCGAACACAAGAGGAGTAGTCTTGCTGCTCTATCATCTTTTATACCCCGAACACAAGAGGAGTAGTCTTGCTGCTCTCTATCATCTTTGATACCCCGAACACAAGAGGAGTAGTCTTGCTGCTCTATCATCTTTTATACCCCAAACACAAGAGGAGTAGTCTTGCTGCTCTATCATCTTTTATACCCCGAACACAAGAGGAGTAGTCTTGCTGCTCTCTATCATCTTTGATACTCCAAACACAAGAGGAGTAGTCTTGCTGCTCTCTATCATCTTTGATACTCCAAACACAAGAGGAGTAGTCTTGCTGCTCTGTATCATCTTTTAGAGCCCAAACACAAGAGGAGTAGTCTTGCTGCTCTATCATCTTTTAGAGCCCAAACACAAGAGGAGTAGTCTTGCTGCTCTATCATCTTTTAGAGCCCAAACACAAGAGGAGTAGTCTTGCTGCTCTATCATCTTTTAGAGCCCAAACACAAGAGGAGTAGTCTTGCTGCTCTGTATCATCTTTTAGAGCCCAAACACAAGAGGAGTAGTCTTGCTGCTCTCTATCATCTTTTAGAGCCCAAACACAAGAGGAGTAGTCTTGCTGCTCTCTATCATCTTTTTTACCCCAAACACAAGAGGAGTAGTCCTCCTGCTCTATCATCTTGTATACCCCAAACACAAGAGGACTAGTCTTCCTATGCTTCCCCATGCACTTAATAGAGACTTCCCTTATTCTGGTGATTATGATACATGGTTCATTAGTGAGAAACCTTGACAGTGTGGAAAATAGAGATAAGCTTGGAAAATAGAGAAACACTTTCATTGTCATTCTTTGGAGGAGGTGTTCTCTGCCAATCATCTTGCAAGCAGGGAAAGAAACAATTTCCACGGTGAAAGCACTGCTATTTAAATCACTGTTGTTACTTTTATTATACTTTTAATTATTAGATCAGATAACGTTAATTAATTTTTTTCTCAACTGAAAAAAATGCAGCCAGTTGCGGTTTATGTTGTACAATTAACACCAAACTGTTTTCCAAGTCATGCCTATCACTGCAGAGTTAATTAATTAATTTCAATTTCAAACTGGTGTCCTTAATCAACACAAGTGATGTCTGAGTGTTTGTGCTTCTCTATGAATCAGAGATGTGACTCACATTACTTCTAATTGATTCAATTAACACCCGCCTCCTTACTGCTTTATCACCTGGGCTGTTTACACCACCACCATCGCGTGTCAGCAGGCATCATTTTATGAAGAAGTCAAGAAAATAAATCTGTCACAGGTTGTATGGAAATCGGCAGGCGATGAGGTGTGTGTGTGTGTGTGTGTGTGTTTGTGTGTGTGTGTGTGTGTGTGTGTGTGTGTGTGTGTGTGTGTGTGTATAATGTACAGGTTAATAGGTCTATGTGTGCATACAGGTAGACGGACGGTGAAATTGTGTGGTGTGTTAAATGGCTGATGAGATCTCGGTGACTGCTTACATGACTGCTTACATTCAATAACATCCACATTGCTCAATCAATCCATGGACGAAATGTCAAGGTGGACTCTTACAGTGTTTTGAGAAATCCTTTAAATCCCTTCCTGTGCTTTGGTTACACTGTGATGAGAGACCAGGTCCAAAGCAAGGAAACAGAATCAGTGACGAGACAACCACCACCAACCATACCTCTGAGAGTAACACACCACTGAACCACCACCAACCACACACACACACACACACACACACACACACACACACACACACACACACCAATGAACCACCATCAACCATAACTCTGAGAGTAAAACACCACTAAACCACCACCAACCACACACACACACACACACACACACACACCAATGAACCACCATCAACCATAACTCTGAGAGTAAAACACCACTAAACCACCACCAACCACACACACACACACACACACACACACACACACCACTGAACCACCACCAACCATAACTCTGCGAGTAAAACACCACTGAACCACCATCAACCACACACACACACACACACACACACCACTGAACCACCACCAACCATAACTCTGCGAGTAAAACCCCACTGAAACGAGTAAGATGGCTTCCATTCTCATCACATGACAGTTCCAGCATTAGATCTGCCAATGCTGGCAGCAAATCAGTGGCCCCCTCTCTGCAGATGGGAATGGATTGTGTATCCATTGTTTCCTGTGAGACGGAACTAGGGAGGATTGCAAAAGGCTGTTTCTCAAGTGGAGTTGAGCGACTCTGCCAATTACACATGCTGGCGTTCATGGGACTCAACTGCTTGAGACACCCTGAGGTTGGGCTTGAGACACCCTGAGATCACCCTGAGTTGGGCCAGGATGATTGTGATGATATCGGTGGTTTTACTCAACAGTTCTGAGCAATTTGTGAATTTTCTTATTGGACAAGAGGCATTCCACGAGTGAGGATATCCTGGAACAACCCCAAACTCTCCTGGCACTCAAACTCTTCACCGCTAGTAATCAGTCCAGGTTTGATATGCTTTAACCGTTGAATTTTACAACGTCAACATTCCATTAATTCACAGCAAGAGGGCAGAATGGCAGGCAGCTATGTGAGTCTACAAATGAGTTTGCGAATGTAGCCTCCCTAACTGAACTTGGCTGCAGCGTGACAATATTTGTTGCTTGGCAACGCTCCTATGAGGACTATTTTTTTGGAGTGGAGAATGAATAATCAAAATCAAAATAAACAAAAGGAGTCTTCAAACTCCGTAAGTTAGGAGTAGAACTGTCATGCCTCCTTTATAATATGATGTCCTTCACAAACCCCACTCTCACTCATGTCATATTGCTTCATTTTATAATCCTCCTTACTCGTTGTGTTTCCGTCAAGGCAATGAAACAAATGAATTATCCAAAAATGTCCAGTTTAGGGCAGAATTATTTCCTTGTTTGCGCTGTCTGTTTGCATCTATCTATCTGCAGGCTTGATGTGAATGACAGTGGTGCTCTAATGAGTCCTTTGGAAACGTCTCACCTTTGTGAAATAAAACGTTCTTACTTGGATGGGTCTGTTGTTCTTAATTGCGATTTTGGAATGTGTAATAAGTGGGAGTTGACTGTTAAGGCAAATGGTGTCTCTCAGTTAATACATGTGTCAAAACATTTCTGTAGATATCATTGTTTCATTTGCAACAGAACGGCATTCACTAACATGTTGGATCTGAGTGTTGAATTACAGTCTTATCAGCATAAAGCCATTATTAGCCACTTGTAATCTCTGCTGATTTTACAGGGATTTAAAAAAAAAAAAATTATCTTGCGTCTACTGCTCCTCCTATCCCATTGTGATTCACTCCTGACCCAGGGGGAAAACTGAGCGTGTCGCTTCTTAGAATTAAAATCATTGGGAAGGTTTATTAGCCATCGTATGGCAGAATTGTACCATTAGTCTTGATGGATTAGGGTTAGGGTTAGTCTGGAAGGATTAGGGTTAGGGTTAGTCTGGATGCTTTCCATCATTTGACCTGAAACAAAAGATGGGGAGAGAGAGAGGGAGCACATCGATCTCAATGAATCTGTAATTCAGCACAAATTATAGCACAAAGAGCATCAGTATTGCATACATACAGAAATGAACAACACACAAAAACAAGAATTTCAGACATCATTTGACCTTCTAATGAACTAAACTAATATATTTGAAAGGTAAACATTTTCTTGCAAGTGAAATGTGCTTTATCTTTCCATCTGCTTGACTACCCGGAGCCAATTATTGGGTTTGCTGATTAATTTGCTTTTGAACAGTGACAGTAATGACCCTCGGGGTCAAACCAAATGGAGTCAAAATGGTGAAAGGGCAACATCCATAAAATCAGCTAAGGAGAAGTCAGTGGGCTCCAAAATAACGATGAGATGAAAATTGCGAGCAAAGGAGACATATAGGGCATTAAAGTGTGAAATGCCATTTTTCTTTGGACAAATTGAATTCCTTAATCGATGAGAAGCGAAGATGAGAGGAGTCGCGCCAATCAATTGTTTACACGTAAATGCTCTTTCAGGCTCCACGTGAGGATCTGGGCCACTCCTTATCTGGGCTGTCAGATGATAAAGGCCAGATAATAGCACTATAACCACAGCAGAGGCGGGGGAGGAGGAAGAGGAAAGAGGTAATGTATATTGGCTTTGTGACCAGGTTTAATTGAGGACAGCCAGTGACAGATAAACAGAGTACTGTATTTGTTAGTAGAAAATGACGCACTAAAGATAAGATGATCAGTTATATTAACAAAATGCAACAAGCATGCCAGTCATACTGTATTTTCGTGTTTTGTCACATAGGAAATGTGCACAAATGTACAATTGGAATGCTCTATCCAAATGTATTTTATATAATATATAAAAGTTGCATATACGAAATATGTTAATGTAAATATTAATAGTAGTTAGTTAATGATAATTCATAAGATCCTTTGAACTCACAATGTAATCCCAGGTGGATTGGAGTTGGTTGTAACAACACGACACTCCTGTGACACTCCAGTCACATCTTTTTTAATTAGTTTTGTTTTCTTATTGCCTTTTAATCCGTGTCATTGTGTTGTCCTTTATGGCTCCTCTATTCACTGTGGCATTCATGTCTTCAGTCACAGGTTCTTGATTTTTCATTCAGTACTGCGGAGCGACTGAGTTTACTAGTGACTGGCAGGGATGAGTCTCTCTTTAGGATACATGAAGACATGTAAAGTAACAGAGTGTCTTGTATCTGAGAGAGGAGGTTTGCATTGTATTGTTGACATGCTGACATAAGAGAAGCAGTTCTGTCTCTGGGCGCACTATCCAAAAGGTGACTTTCTGTCTGTCAAATTGCTTTTGCGCAAACTGCAAAAATGCTTCAGAGAGAAGAAAAAAAACAGGGCCAGACTGCCATGTGTGTCAATTGCAAAGGTTAGTTAAGGTACGCAGTCAAATGCTCCAGTCAGCGGGGAACTTCAAATTCATGCTCCAGCCTAGCGAGCTTACTCAGTATTTACTCAAAGAAATGAGCAGATGATCAGTGCCAATAGCACAAGATTGATATTGAACTAAAAGCAAACATGGAGTCAGAGTGCCCGAAAAAACACATGGGAGAGGGAAGGCGGGGAGGGGGACTTGT